>NW_025335268.1:24764229-24858472 GCF_004798865.1 Varanus komodoensis | reverse complement strand
TTTTGCACCATCTGAAGTATCTGGACTGTCTTCAAGGGCAGCCCCATATAAAGCACGTTACAGTAATCCAAACGGGAAGTATCCAATGTGTGTGTCACTGATGCTAGGCAATATGTGAAGTGAGACACCATGAGAAGTTTCCCACTAGTTTCCCTCATTGAACACTGGTTAGGCCTCATCTGGAGTATTGTGTCCAGTTCTGGGCACCACAATTTAAGAAAGATGCAGATGAACTGGAAAAGGTGTAGAGAAGGGCAACACTGAGGATCAGGGGAGTAGAAAGAAAGCCCTGTGAGGAGAGACTGGCATAATAAAATTATAAATACTGAAAAAACTGGGCATGTTCAGCCTTGAGAAGACGTAGGAGAGAGATGATAGCAATCTTCAAATACCTGAAAGGTTGTCACACAGGAGAGGGCCTGGATCTCTTCTTGATCATCTCAGAGTGCAAGACACATGGAAATTAAGTTCCTACAAATTACAGGAAGCCAGATTGTGGCTGAACATCAGGAAAAAATGTCTTGACTGCTAAAGCAATATCAAAATACAACCATATTACCAGAATGGTATGCGGGTTAAAATGTTGGACTGAGAACCTAGGAAAATCCTGGTTCTGTTCTCCACTTGGTCATGAAGCTCACTGGGTGACTTTGGGCTAGTCACTTGCTTTCTGCCTAACCTACCTCATAGGGTTGTTGTTGTGATGATAAAATGATGCTATGTAAGCATATAAATGCAATGCAGGGGTGGTGGTGGTGGTGGTGCTACCTAGGGAAGTTGTGGGGTTCTCCCATACTGGAGGCATTGAAGATTTATTTATTTATTTATTTATTTATTAAAACATTTTTATGCCGCCGCATTCGCCGAAGCCTCGGGGCGGCTTACAACAATAAATAAAAGTAATTATACTATAAATTACAATAAATATAAACATTAAAAATCCAAAAATATAATATAAAATAAGCCGCCCTGGCCAGATAAAATCAAGTAATACTAACAGTTAAAATGCCGCTTAAATAAAAAGGTCTTCGCCTGGCACCGAAAGCAAATAACGATGGCGCCAGGCAGACCTCTCTGGGGAGCGCATTCCATAACTTAGGCACCACCGCAGAGAAAGCCCTCCTCCGAGTACCCACCCTCCTAATTTCTTTCACGGAGGGTTCCCGGAGAAGGGCCTCTCCCGCTGATCTCAGGGGGCGGCCGGGCATATATGGATGTAAGCACTCCTTCAGGTAACCAGGACCCAAGCCGTTTAGGGCTTTATAGGTCATCACCAACACCTTGAATTGGCCCCGGACTTCAATGGGAAGCCAATTGAACATAACGCCCAGTCCCCGTCAGCAGCCTGGCAGCTCTATTTTGAACCAACTGAAGTATCTGGACCGTCTTCAAGGGTAGCCCCACGTAGAGCGCGTTACAGAAGTCAAGGCGGGAAGTCACCAGTGCATGTGTCACTGTCACCAGGCAGTTGTACTCCAGGTAGGGGCACAGCTGATGAATCAGCCGAAGCTGAAGGAAAGTGCTCATCGCCGCTGCTGTTACCTGAGCTTCCAGTGAAAGCTCCGGGTCGAGGAGCACTCCCAGGCTGCGGACCTTGTCCCTAGGAGGGAGTGCAACCCCATTCAGGACTAGGTTCAATTCACCCTCTCCGAAGCCCGATCCTCCAACCAACAGGACCTCCGTCTTGTCTGGATTGAGTTTCAGTTTATTGGTCCTCATCCAGCCCATTACCTCGGCCAGTCACCAGTTCAGTACAGCCACTGCTTCACCTGGATTGGTGGAAAACGAGAGGTAGAGCTGGGTATCATCAGCATACTGATGATTCCGCAGCCCACACCTCCTGATGACCTCTCCCAGCGGTTTCATGTAGATGTTAAACAGCAAAGGGGACAAAATGGACCCCTGCGGTACTCCATGGCATAACTGCCATGGCGCAGAGCCATAGTCCCCCAGCACCACCTTCTGGAACCAGCCGTTGAGGTAGGAGCAGAACCACTGCAAAGATGCAGCTGGACAGCCATCTGTTAGAGATTCTTCAACCTGGAGTCCTGCACTGAGCAGGAGGTGGAATGGGGTGTCCTTATTGGACCCATCCATCTCTACTATTCTCTGATTCCATGACTACTCCCTTGCAGCTGGTAGGGAAAGAAAATACACTGCCTGCTCTCTGAGGTCAGGAAAGCAACCTCAGAGAAGGGTTAAAGGGGACAGGAAGGGGGCTGGAGAGGAGGCCAGCATAGCTAGGGTGGCACATATCTTGAAACCACTCCAGGGTCCTTCTGCCCATCTCTGAATCGCCATTGTTAGAAGGCTGAAAAGAGCAATCTAGCAAAAATGCATAGTGGGAGTAGGGGGTGAAGATCACCTCCAGCTCTGCACTTGAGTAAGTGTGAGCCTCTGAGTTCAGAGGCTTATATACATCTTCATAGGATTGAACCCTAAAGCTGATGTTCTAGGATTTCCTTTCTGGGCTGCTGAGGTTTTTGCAAAGAGCATTAAGAATTAAGTTACCAAATTTTTAAAAAGCATAGAGACCATTTAGAATATAAGTGATGATGTTTAAAGCAGTATTCAAGAGAAGTAAAGATAAAATTTTGATTGAAATAATGTGTAAAAGAAGAAATGAGCAACTGTGCATAATATGCCATTTCAAGCTGTTTTAAAGTTCCTGTAAGTTGCGGCTTTCATAGTTAAACATAAGGTCAATTCAAAAGGGAAAAGCAGGGGTGGGCAAATCACATTTTATTTCTTGCTTTATATGAAGAATAGATCCAGGCAATCCTACCTATGTAGGAAGGCCATCCTATGTGACATAATGCACATTCTAATTACATGAAAAAGAACAATGGCACTGACTGGCCATAAAGTGGCAAGTTGTTGCTGAAGGAAGATGGTGATTTT
Source organism: Varanus komodoensis (assembly GCF_004798865.1). Taxonomy (NCBI): domain Eukaryota; kingdom Metazoa; phylum Chordata; class Lepidosauria; order Squamata; family Varanidae; genus Varanus; species Varanus komodoensis. Next base: position 24,855,571 of record NW_025335268.1, on the reverse strand, counting down.
TGGTTTGTCATTTTTGCATGCTGCTGTTGCTTTGAATATGTAATCTCTGATTGGTCCAATAGGTTGCTTCATGAAATGTGAATTCAGACACTATGTGTTCTTGTACTAAACAACCTGAAGTTACCTTAAGGACTAATCATAGGTTAAGTTTAAATTTTTCAATCCACAAACAACCCAAAGTGACTGGGTTTGCATGTCACACTGGGTAACTTGGAAGGTGTATATTCGGATTGGAAGCTGCTCACATGTGGTTCATAACCTAGCAAATCATGGGTGAATTATTTGCTTCCATCACATGCAGACTAGGTCTATATCTTCTCCACTCCTTTATTTCATTTTTATACTACTCAATAGCCAATGGCTCTCTTTTAAATTTAAAAACATATAACAAGACAGGGACAAAAAAGAAACAATAGAACCACAGCAATTGTGCTCATATTAGTACAGAGGTATAACAGCTGTACAGAACAAAATGTGGTATTAAAACTAAGATTTAAAAGTTAATTGTTATAATATTAGGAAAATAAAAAGGTTTTAACCTGGTACTGAAAATAAGAGAGAGTAGGGTCTTTGGGGAACTCATTGTGTAGTCAGGGTGCCACAGCTGAAAAGGCCCATCTCCTGGTAGCCACCCTTCTTTATTTCCTTTGAAGACGACTCCTGGAAAAGGACTCCAGAAGGTGACTTTAGGGCCCAGGTAGGTACATAAGGGACAAGGCATTCCTTCAGATAACTTTGCCTCAAGCTGTTTAGGGCTTTAAATGTTAATACCAGCACTTTGAATTGGGTCTGGACTTCAGCAGCCAAAAGAGGACTGGCAGAATGTTGTTATAGGCTAGTTCCCATTAACAACCTTGCTGCCCTGTTTTGAATCAGTTGAAGTCTGTGGACTGTTTTTAAAGGTAACCACATATATAGTGCATTGCAGTAGTCCAAATGAGAGGAGGCTAGGCTCTGTCTGTCCAGAGATGGTTGTTGTTGATGTACCGACCTAAGCTGATAAAAGGTGCTCTGTATCCCTCAATCCACTTGTGACTGAAGTGACCATTCTAAATCCAGGAGCATCCCCAAACTAAGAACCTTGCCCTTTAGGATGAGCAGTTTCATGTTGAACACAGGGGATAAAATAGAGCTCAGTAATACCCCATGGCATAATTACCATGGCACAGAGCAAAACTCTAGCACCACCTGGAATCAGCCAGTCAGGTAGGAGCAGAACCACTGCAATGCAGTGCTTCCTATTCCAGAAAGATCCCATGGCTGATGGTATCGAAACCCACTGAGAGGTCCAGGAGAATCCACAGGGTTGCACTTCCTGTCTTTCTCCCAGCAGAGGTCACCTCATAGGGCCACCAAGGCAGTTTCTGTTCTAAAACCAGGCCTGGAGCTTGATTGAAATGGGTCTTGATAGTCCATTCATTCAAGAGTGCTTGGAGGTATTCAGCTACCACCCACTCAAGTACTTTGCCACAGGCCTATAACTCTTAACATCTTCTGAATCTAGGTTAAGCTTATTCAGGAATGGCTTAATTACAGCCTTATTAAAGAGGCTGGCACCACTTCATCTCTCAAGGAGGCATTCATAAGCTCCTGGACCCAAGAGCATATCTCTTCCTTTGTTCTAATAATACACTATGGCAGGCATGGGTCAAGCATACAGGAAGTGGACCAGACTTGAACAATTACCTATAGTCCACAGAAATCCTCCTGTTCTCAGTTTGGCTCTGTCCTAGAATATGGATTCACATGTATTGCAATATCATACCCCTTTTGAGTGTTTGGTTTGCATATAGTGTACTGTCCCAAAGTGTACTCTTTCTGATTTGAACAAAAGACTTCAGTAATGATAAAGGGCTACAAATAGTTGGCTGCAAAGATATTGTGCCAGTGCATACAAATGTAAACAATAAAAGCTGAAAGCAACAAACATGGTATCCTGATTGTTAGAGCCAAATCCATAACAGTATAATAAAATTGCTGTTCTCTCTTAGTATTATGTAACATAATCAAAATTCAACCTCAAAACAATTTATCTAAATTGGTGTTCCTAAAACATTCCACCAAATCAGTTTCTCTTTCTCAGTAATTATGTCAACCTGCCTCCACTTCATGGCTTTTGTAAAGACCCTTTCCACAGTACTCTGTTCATTTAAGTAGAATATCATGATTGCAGATGAAAACCCCACACCCCCTTGCCAGGAAGCAAGTCCACTGATGTAGTGGTTCCAGAGCTTGCAGGGCTAAAGTACCAAGACATTACTGTTAACAGGTGCAATTACTTCAGCTGTCCTCAGTTCCACCTGGGCTTCCTGTTTCTTTTAAGATTAATCTTTACATTAGCTGGTGCTGGGACTGGATGATCCCAGCAAGGGTAAACTGTTGTAGTACAAAGTATTTTGGTGTGGATTTGACTTGAAGGAGCAAGGAAGAGACATTTGCTTGTGAAGGACCTGATGCTGATGAAGATAAAAATTTCCAGAATTGGTTTGGTAATAGGGATCAATTCACCTGTTAACAGTTTTTGGACTCTCTTGGAGGACATAGTTATGGGGACTGTCATGGTAAGTGCCTGCATTTACTTCTATACTTCTGAGTAAACATGGAATGCAGTATGATTTACTTCTGAGTAAAACTGAATGAGATTTCCCTGACCATTTGTTTACTGTAGACAGTTCCCTGAACCTTTGTTTCTGTGCTTCCTGAATGGCATTTAAGCATACATTGGACAAGAATACTGAACTTCAGTGGAAGTTGCCATAATGTTCCACATTCAAAGGAAAGGTTGCTTTTCATGTATAGGATTCCAGGAAGAATTCTCACCAATTTAGTAGTTTTGGTCACAAACACGTTTGTTCTTCCCATTCCCATGGAAATAAAATAATGAATTAACTTGTTTGTAGAGCATCTATTCATACCCAGCTGCCCTCAACCCATCCAACTATTGCTTTCTAAATATATTTTTTTGTTGTTGTTCCTATGTATATTTTTAAATCTGTAAATTGCCCAGAGAGCCCAATGGGCCATGGAGTTGGATGAAAGTGTGATAATTATAACTAAACAGTTCCCAGAAAGAGAGATGGGCTGTTAAAATGGGTGGCCAGGATCCAGCTACGGTTAAATTAATGAGATCCTACCCAGAAGGATGGCCATGTGCCTTTCCAAGCATAATACTGCATGAAAAGCTCTCAATAAAATATAATGCCTATAAAGCCATGAAGGATTGGTTCCAGTTCCATATGATCTATCATGAGAATTTAGTTGCAAATCAAAAGCTTTTGAGATTGAACCATAAATCAAGTAACCAAACAAACATATAGCTAGATACAGCGTTGATGGTGCAAGAGGACATTTTCTATTTTCAGTTTGTCAGGTAAACCTAAAGAGTTTTTCTTGTGTAACAAACATAAACTGCAATTAAGCAGGCATTAAGAAAGTGTTCCTTTTTGATTAGAAAATTCTGACGATTTTAATGGGAGATAATGGGTGAGTGTGCAAAATGGTAAAGAGATCAGAAGCAATATAAATAAAAGAGCTGATAAGAAACCATGAGGAGGTCAATAATGTGTTTGAAATGGTGCTGCTTATTAAATAAATGTTTTCATATTAAAGTGAGTTCTGTTTAATAAGTCTGGCAGTGTCAAATCTGAAAGAGCATGGGCACAGTCAACAACAACAAATAGTTTTTAGAGAGCCCTCTTGAAGATTGTGTCATGATTCCTATTCATTAAAAGATAGTAGGACTTGGTTCAAATAGTATTTCTAATCTGTGGTTTATTTATTTAATTTATGTATTAGATTTGTTTGAAAGCCTCCCATTAGCATCATGCTCTCTGAGTAGTTTTTCCATTTACCCAATTATACTCTGTAATAAAGGAAAACAATAATTTTAACTTCTTGGGGCAAAAGGATGTGCTGCACTCTAAATAATTTCAGCCAGATAACTCTTGTTAGTCCATGTCAACAAAATGACATGGCTTATAACCTTTTAAAAATTAAAGATTTCTGCTTGTATAATAGAAATTTCCTTTCCCCTTTATCCATGCATCCCCCATGCCTATCCAAATCTGCTGCAGGAGATTCCCCGGTCCTCTGGGGCAGATCATGGCAGGAAGTAGTAGACTGCTGGAGGAGGGGGACTTCTCCCTGTTCTATTGGGCCATTTCAGTTTTGTTTAAATCACAGCCGGTTCATTTCAGATTGCTATGGTACAAGCTTTCCTGCATGAAAGTCCACCACATCAGATGGTTCTTAGGAGCTGGACTTTTTCTTGAAGCTGAAATGGTATAAAATATAGCTTCTCAGGGTGTGCTCAGAATAATAATAATTTATTCTCAATCTGAAATCTGGGAAAGGCTGGGATGAGACCAAGATACCTGCTGGATTTTAAGGTAAAATGACATTATTGATTTCATAGAATTAGCACTTCCTGCTACATTTGTTTTTGTGTTCCGAATGGTCCTCCCGTGATTTCATGTAATTAATTTCCCATGAGGATTATAATGCCTTTCATTCTTCAGAGATCTTAGAAGTTAAATTCACAGAACAGGCAAACATTCACACAGAGTAGTAAAAGTATACTAAAATGAGGCATATATAGCTATAGCAAATTATTAAGTTGATGAAACAAGAACAGAGCTGTATTTCTGAGTCCAGGGCTTTGTCATTGTGAGAACCTTTGGGTTTCTGTGCTTTCCCTTCCCCTGTCTTCATATGCATGAGATTGAAAGGTTGCACATTCACTTTTGAAGTAATCACTTGGGGGCTATGGATTGCTTTCTGAGTAGTTAAAACAACCCTCCTTTTGGATGCACACCTTAACATGGAATGGGGATGTTGAGAGTGTCAGGGAAACCAAAAGCAAAGTCACCAGGAGGCCAGACTCCCTCATGAGGTTGACATACCAGGTTAAGATGCATCCACGTTCTTAAGGAGTAATGGTTACCCTTAGCAGAAGAGGAGGGATATCTCTAATAGTGATGGAGGCAAAGAGACTGCTGAAGGGCAGCTACTGGGCAGCAGTAGTAATTGAAAGTAATGTTGGTGGAGGATCTTTCATAGATAATGGTAGTGAAGCTAACTGGTTAATACTGTGCAGAAAAGGGTAATGGCAAACCATTTCTGGATGCTTCTTACCTTGAAATCCCTGTGATGAAACAATCCAAAATGAAACAAGATACAGTGCCAAAAGATGAGAGTCCCACATTGGAAGGCAGTTGACCAGCTACTGGAGTGGAACAAAAGATAAGAATGAATAGCGTGCAACTAGATCAAAACTGAAAGGAAGTCTAATGGTCAACATGCAAGTCTAGTGTTGCACAACACATACAGTTGGAACATGAAATGTGACAAGCTGGAATCAAAGGAAACTGGAAACCATGAAGCTAGCAATGGAATGGTGAGACACTGCAGTATTTGGTGTGAGTGAACTAAAGTGGTCTGAAATGGCACATTTTCAGTGAGACAAACGCAAAGTGTTTAGAAATGGCAGATTTGGTAGAAAAGGAGTAGCTCTAACGCTGAGGCAAGATCTGGCACAGGCAGGAATGCTATAATGCATAATTATGACTGAATCTTCTCAAATCAGAATTCTCAGAAAACCTATCAACATAACCAATATTCAAGTCTGTACTCCAACAATAGATGTTGAAGAGGAAATCAAGAGCTATAATGCAATTGGTAACACACCAAAACAAGGTATACTGATAAGTGACTGGACTGCAAAATCAGAAAACAAGGAAGACAGCTGAATCTAATGTTGTGGGAGAATCTGGCCTTAGAAACAAAGCAGGAGAATGACCCAAATAATTATGTGAAGGCAATCATCTGTTTATTGCAAATATATACTTCAGTCAACTGATCAGATGACTGAACACATGGACATCACCAGATGGCAAATATAATGATCAAACAGACTACATAATGAATCAAAGATGGAGAAACTGTATTCTCAATGCCAAAACAACAGCAGGAGCAGATTGTGGTAGTAACCATGAATTCTTAATATCAAAAAACAGAGTAAAGCTGAAAAGGCTCAGTAGCAAAAGCATCATGCCAAAATACTACTACAGTGACATTCCTGAGGAATGTAAAGTCCACATAAAGTTAGATTTAAATGACTGCACTCAATTGACTGCAAACCAGAACAACTGTGGACTGAAACCAGAGACAGTATTAGGGAGGCATAGAAAAAGATAATTATTGTAGCAAAAAGAAAGAAAAGGCCTAGATAAGAGAAGCAAACTCACAGTTTCTAAGGGCAGATGGCAGAAATAGGGTCGAGAGTATTGAATGCAGCTTTTCAGTGACTTTCACACAGAGACAGAAGAGCTATTATGTTGGCCAGTGCAAGGAAATAGAAGAAAATAACAAAATGACAAAAACAAGAGAATTCTTCCAAGAGCCAAGAAATCCAAAGAAAATTCACACCCACAAGGTAACATACTATTTGGCCAGAATGAAATAAAGAGAATATGGAAACAATGTATGGAAGAACTATACAGAAGAGACAAGAGGATGACAGACTCCTTCAAAAAGGAATCCTATGGGGAAGAGCCTGAAATAGTACGAAGTTAAGTGAAAGCTGCTCTGAAAGCACTTGGAAGGAATAAAGCACCCAGAGTAAGTACATAGTTTTCCTGGTATCCTGAGTATCCTATTTCAAGCTGTAGAGAATGAATTGGTCTAAACCTTACAGGAATATGACAACAAATCTAGAAAACAGTGCACCCCAGACTGAAAACATTCAATTACATTCCAATACACATTCTAATCCCTAACCAAGGAGATGCAAAAGAGTACAGCAACTATAGGGACATTGCACTAATTTCCCATGTAATCAAGTCAAGATGTTGCAACAAATAATTTTACCCTATAGGGAGTGAGAAATGTCAGATGTGCAAACTGGATTCCGAAAAGGAAGGGGCACTTGAGGCCATATTGCAAATATATGTTGGCTACTGCAGCACACCGAAGAATTCAGAGGAAGATCAGAATATGCCTTACAGACTACAGCCACTCCTTTGACTATGTGGATCAGGAGAAGCTATGGGCGGTCATAAAGAAAAAAGGGTGTGCCTCAGCTGTTATGGACTGTAAACTAGTGTTAGGACAGAATTTGGAAGGAACATAATGGTTTCCTATAGGCAAAGGTGTCAGACAAGGGTGTATTTTATCTCCCTATCTTTCAATCTGTGCGCAGAACATATCCCAAAGAAAGCTGAATTAGGGTCAGAAGAGGATGGAGTGAAAATTGGTTGAAGATACATCAATAATTTAATAGATGCAGGTGATACTATATTACTGACAGAAAGTACTATTGAATTAAAATAACTTCTGATGAAAGTGAAACCAGACTGCAAAAGCAGGACTACAGCTTGATATCAAGAAAACAGAAATCATAATAGACTAGCAAAAATGCTTCCAAATATGTCAAATAGATGTTGGAAATGTAAACACAAACCTGGTATCTTCTATCATTTGTGGTGGACATGTGTTAAGGCAAAAAAATATTGGATTAAAATTCACAAGTGGCTTGAGAAAATGCTGCATAAACTGTTAACATTCAAACCTGAAGCCTTTCTATTAGGTATTGTTCCTGATAATTTTGATAAACAAGCTATATATTTGGCTTTACATATAACTACTGCGGCTAGGATTGCATTTGCTCAGCACTGGAGAAGTGAAGAGCCACCTAATGAAGAGTTGATTTTAAAAAAGATCTTGGACTGTGCAGAGATGGACAGATGGACTTTGAAGGAGAAGGAAGATACGTACTTCTATCAAACTTGCAATATTTTTTATCATTGGTTAGAGAAATGGGACTATGCATAGAATTGAGTATAGTTATTAAATGTAAAAAAAAAAGTGTGCTGTCGACCCAGTATATCCGATGTTCTGAATAATTGTTGTTTTTAGTTTTGGATTTATAGAGAAAATAATAAAATTTGTTTAAAAAAAAAAAAGAAAACAGAAATCATGACAATAGAAGAATTACACAACCTTACTGTCAACAACAAAGATTGAGATAAGATTGAGAGTATTATGTAAGCTGTTTTGAGTTCTTTGTAAGAAAAAAGGCAGAATATAAATCTAATAAATAACTTTCAGTGTCTTTGAATGTATGGAGGAGGGGAGGAGAATATGCAGTGCTTTCTGTTATATTGTAGAGCTTGACTTCTGTTCCAAAGGTCACCTTACCTGCTAAAGGCAAAATTCCCTGTAGATGTGACCATGGATTTTTATTTTGCTCCCAGAGCTGTCCTTGATTCAAAGAAACACATTGCACATAAAGCCACAGGATACTTAAATGAACATGAACAGGTCATACAAGGAAAAAATAAGCCTAGGAACTCTTCATTTTGGGAATATTTCTATACAGTACAGATCAGAAAAGGCCTTAGATGGTACAGTTTTCCCAACGACAAATTGTGGATTGTTATTACATTTCATGCAGGCTAGGCTTTCTAACTGAGGAACAAGGGAAATTGCTTTGTATGACTATTATTACCTTCTCTCCCACTGAATTCTCCTGTAAGTCTTTCTTCCAATACAGGAGGGGGAGTTGTATGGCTTTTTTCCTCTGACTAGATATGCACAGGACAGTCTCCTAAATATTTTAATTTTAAGCCAATGCTGGTATTTTAATTACACTCCTTTTCACTCAGATATTTTTATTCTGCTACAGTATTATATATGCTATATTATGATGGTGGTGGTTAGAATATCTGTTTATTGATTTATATATTTTATGTGGAATGCCCTAGAATGGCTTATTCTAAAAGCAAAATTTAAAATAAGGAAGAGTTTAATCTCTGTTACCTGAACAGCAAAAACCTCCACATTATGTTTTTCAACAAGGATGCTCACGGAATGCCAGAAAAAGTATACCTACTATAATGTGTCACTGGGAGGAAAAAGGATATTTTATTCTATGAACATGTTGGGACAGTGAAGCACAAAATGTCATTTAAGGTGAAGATGAATATATGCAAAAGGTGTTAATTACATAATTTTGAAACAAGTGCACTTATTACAGCAGCCATCTGGCTCATAATACTCCTTCTCAAGGTGTCTCTTGGGGCTGAACAGGTTGCCCAGTCCTGATGTGCACTCATGTTTTTCCTCTGGAAAACAGATTTGTAATCCTTGACCCACAAATGCTCTTGAATGTATAGTGTGAAACACAGTAGCACTTATATAATGCCTAGCACTTAGCAACATCTAGCACTTAGGTATTACTTTTCAAAAATTCTTTACAAACATTCAGTACACTAAAATCCAGTAAGAACTCTAATTTTGTAAATAAATGCAGCTCAACTCCAATTTGGTAAGCACATGCATATAATTTTTTGCCATGCCTTGCTAATAAATTTACAGTTCCTGTTGACTGGGGTACACATCCAAGTGTACAAATTGGGGGATACATGATAATACATGGTGGTGGAAAAGCAGGAGGAGGGGCTTCTTTTTACTGCTCTATACTGCTCCATAGTAACTATACTGGCTCAGTCCATCCATCGTAAACAACATTCTCTCATATGCATGTTCTAACAGTACACATTTCCTCACTGTAATGCGATCAATGGCATTGAACTGGGTAAAGGAGACTTCTTTGGTGGGGGACTGGTTTTCATTTTAATTTTTAACAATGTTTGTTGGGCCTTGATTGTTATAAGGCCTTCATTTGTTTACAGCATACATTCATATTCACATGCAACCATACATACTTACATAGCATATATTAGACAAACACAGATGGTGATCGGTTAAGGGACTCTCTTTGCTCGTCTTTTCTAGGGACCTATATACACATTTATGGCTGGCACAAAGGGTGAAGCAGGAGAGAAAACCTCCCTTTGTTTCCTGCTGCAGAAACTTAAGGGAATTCCTCATCCACCTGTTCTTCCGAAACCAACTCTTGCCACTCTCCTTCAGCTCCCTCTTAACTTTCCTGCTGCTAGGACAGTAGTGCGATATAAGGACTCGAGCGGGAAGCTGGCAAGAACTCCAGAGTGAACTGAACCGTTTTTAATAATACTGGGGATAGGAAACAAATCGCTGTGCCGAACTTTCCAGCCCCTCAACACGGAGCAAATTAAGTCACCAAAGGGGAGAGCTGTACAGGCTTCCTTCACCGGAAGATAGAACCATAGCGGCGTGGACAATTCGGAGTTGCAGAACCAGTGCTGGGATGCTTTAAACAAATAGACTTTGGGGTTTGTATGACTTTTGTTAAGGTGTGCAGGGGTGTAAAGGAGTCTGGTGACTGATGTCTGATGCCATAAAAAATGGCAGCCACACAAGTCCAACTTTCCCCAGGACGTAGCTGCAGTGAAAGGGAAAGCCCCACCTACTCGTTTTCTACCTGTTATTTGGCTGTTGGAAGACAGGCGCACCACAGAAGAGAGAGGGCGGATGGCAAGTGGCAATACTGCCCGCTAGCTGTGGGTGGCTGTCTGCCTCTCTCCTGGCATAACGAATTGGGCTTCCCTTAGCGACCTTTCCAAGAAAGGACGGCAGCGTCTGTCATTTGCCGCCTGCCCGTCCCTCTCGCGGTCTCTCCCTCTGCACGTAAACATGCAGTTCTTCTCTGCGCCTGACGCGCCTGCCCTACCACACGCCCCCGCCGCGCAGGGTGTGGAGAGGGAGAGGCCCCAGCGGCGCGCGTGTGTATGCGCGCGCGCGCACTCGCCCATCCGCCCTCCCCGTGACTTGCGCAAACGGCCAGACAGCGGCGCTGCGCTTCAGGTTTGCTTTGCAGAGGGAGCCGGCTGCAGATCACCTGCAGTAGTGGGGGAGCCACCGAGGAGCTCCTCCCCTGCTGCCCCTGTTAATCACAGCTCTCCCCTCCCTGCTTTTCCCTCCCTCCTTTCTCCATGCACTTGCACGAAGGAAACTGGACTGAGCTGCCAATCTGCTGCAGAGAGGGAACGACTCGTTCGGGCAGAGCCGGGCTGGGGCCGTTCGTTTCGGGTCGCTCACACTTTCTTTCCCTAGAGCTCCAGCTCGGCGTGGGAGCATCTCGTTCGGTTGCAGCCGCCGCCTCTTCCTTCTGTTCTTCTGCTCCGTATCCCGCGGGGGTGCCTTCCCCTGCAACTGCTGCCGCACCACCACCTGCCAGCCCGGACACCGGAGGCAGCAGCGCCCGGGAGGCAAGAGCGAGCCATGGCCGAAATGGGCGAAGGCGAGGACGAGATACAGTTCCTACGAACTGTAAGCCCCTCGCTTGTCTTGATTTTCTTTCTCGTAACTCCCCGCCCCCTCACCTCAATGCGGAGTGTTCTCTCGGTAGCCGGCTGGGCTTGGGAGCGGGCTGAGGGGCGACCGCACGCGAGCCACGCAGCCGGAATGAGGGAGAGACCTTGCGCCTCCTGTGAGGGAGGCGAGCCGGAGCTTTCGGGCAGCGATGCACATTGGTGCGGATGTAACGCTGTCTGTTGGGGTCCAGGACCCACCTACAGGCATTGTGTGAGACAAGCTCTGCGTGACGGGCATCCCGAGTAACTGGAAGTCCCCCTCCCTCGTCTCCATGCTTCAGTAATGAGGGAGGGGGCTGTGGCGGGAACCTGGTGAGGAGTTTCTTCTGGAGCTCACCTGCTCCTAGGAGCACTGGCCGACCATTCGAGAGCAAAGCTCAGGGCTGCAGTGCCTGCTTTCTGAGCACCTCCTGGAGCTATATTACGGGCTGAGGAGAAGCGTGTTTTCTTTTGTGGGGTTGTCTGAAATAAGGGATGTACTGCTTTGGACGAGGGGACGCTTCTTGCTCCCGGCTGCTGCCCGTTTGAAACGCGCTCGTTAGGGACTGTCGAGACGCAGGGGTGCCTCCTGTAGGGCTGAGGCAAAGGCGACCACAGCCGGTGTGGCACGCCAAGGTGCTCAGGAACTGAGTGAGGGCACGGCAGCGAGCGGGTCGCTGCACGGGGCGAACGGGCATTAGGTTTTTCCATTGGTGCTTACTCTGCGGTGGCGAAAGAATGGGTCGTAGACAGGCGCTTTTCGTGTGTTTGCATCCTCTCTCTTCCCCTCATCCCCCTCCCCCTTATTAGGTATAACGAATCCGGTGTAAAATTATCGTTAGCAGGTGATCAGGGACGGCTTAGATATACGTACTCTGCCGAATGAACATCATTTTGCCCGAATACTCCCCTCTTCTCTCCCCCCCCACCTTTTGAATTTGTTCTGTGTACTGCAGATATTCTAGCAAGCAGCGTTGCTCAGCCCAAAAGCTGCAACAGTGTCTACCCTTCTGGCAAAAGCAAATGTGTGTGTGTGTGGGGGGGGGGAATGGGAGACATTCCATTCTCTGAAGGACTCTTACTAATATGTTGTTATTAGCAAGTCGCTTTCTTCAGTTGAAAACATTGTGAACTGTTGAACCGTTGCTTTTCTAAATTTGGTCTTGTGTTAAGACTGCAGCTACAGCTTTTTCTGGAACATGACTCTAAATCATACCTGTTTGTATTAAGATGTCCCAAGTGATCTTTTTATACATGTAGCTGTAGCAGGATTTTTACAAATGGGCGCATTGCAAAGACCCAAATACATCTATATAGTTTTGGGAATAATCTGTTTCCACATTGGATGTTTACAATGCTGGAAATTAAGTGACATTGCATTGGTTTCCCTTTATATAATGGGATTTTTTTTGAAAGGAGGGTCTGCAGGAAGTGGTATGTGTGCTTGAGTGTGTGTGACAAACTGAAAAAAAGAGAACCATCTTATGTTGGTGGAATTTTATTTTTCCCCCTCAACATTTTGCAGGAATTGGAGATGATGGTTTGGATAATTTTTGTTTGCTATCTTCAAGAGGCATACCTTTGCGTATGTGTTTCATACATCCTTATTTGTGTTTCATGAAGCATCAGTTCTTGATTGTGATACACTTTGTTATGCAGTGTTGACTGAACAAACATAAACTAGAAACTTCCCTTCCTTAAATATGTCTGCTTCCAAGATTCATTCAGAGATTACAACATTATAAAACAAAACAAAAAATGTATGTAGAGAAGTCTTCTTTCCCATTGCTCTGATTGGCCCAAATATTCTGGAAGGTTTATGCAATTACTGCAGGTTTAAACATAAGCAAAGATCATGGAGGTGGTGTTATTTGAATACTTGATGGGGAAAAGTGGTAACATGCATGCTAATATCACTGGACATGCAAAGTAATGTTTGAGCTACAGCACTCAACAGCAAAAACGCATTATGTAAAACCACTCTTCTGGTTACGTGTGGTGCTGGAAGTAAAGATCTGGAAATCCCAGCCAGGGATTATCTTTTTAAAATCCTCGGAATGTTTCATTGGTAACATTAATGACCTTGAAAGGGACAAGTTATAGCCAGTGGAAATTTTTTAAAATAGAATTATCACACGGCCTGGCAAAGATGACTTCCCAAAGGAAAGGGAGAGATCCTGCTGACAAGTTTATTTTCTTTAATCTCACCATTAATGTGGGTCTCTAACTGTATCACCAAAACAACATATTTGGTGTGCCATGATCCTATAATAGTATTTTAAACATGGCTTGCAGCAGACTCTGCAACGACATAAATCTATGATGTAGACCCTGTTTTTAATAGCATTAAGAAATGCTATTAAAATAACTTTAATAGCAAACTTTAATTTATAACTTCTAGAGTATTTATCCAGGTTTAAATCTCACGTCACCTTTGGACTCCCTTTGTGGCTTTTAGCAGGAACCATCTTTATTTTTAAGCCTTACCACCCCCCTCTGGAAATCCTTTACCCAGTAGATTTGCAATTATGGATTGGAATTTTGAAGTATACAACAGTTGTGATACTATTTATTAATGAATATTCTTCTAGTGGTTCAATATGATCTTTACATTAATTTGGACAAAATATGAAGACCATGATTATTTTTATGGTTTATCCAGAAGCACCTTGCACCCATAATGTTCCAGTTATACTATATGTGCAATCCCAAATGGATGAACAGAGGTTCATTTAAAGTGGGATAATTTTATCTAACTTTTTTTCTTTTCCTACTTTTTAACCTAAATAAAACTGATGGTTAAATTGAGAAAGGTCTTTAGCACACTTTTTATGCAGTCCATTCAAATCCTCTGAATCTGAAGTGGAGATCTAGCAGTGGTCTCACAAGAGCCTGCAGTTATAACTGGATTGTAATACTTCCACTTTTTGTATAATTCCATGAATTAGAGTTTCTAAAAGTAGGTAGCATCATTCATGTTTTTCTGCACTAAAATTCACACGAATCTGATACAGTTTTTTGCCATAACACTGGAAGATCAGAAAATACTTTAACATGTTTGGACTTGGCCTGCAAAATATTGAAATCTTTTGAATAGGCCTCAGGAGTTCAAAAGTGTGCCACAACCACAGCTATGCACAATTTTATTCACATCATTGACTTTACTTACTCTGAACCTCCCACAATACATAGTGTCAAATGGGCCCTCATTCTGTTTGAATGTCACCTCTGTATAATGACCATACAGAGAACTAAGAAACAGCTAGATTTGTGGTTCAAACTACATTGCAATCATTTGTGTAAGATACATGGTTTTGTTTGGTAGCTGCTTATGGATTGATTGCTTAATTGGTAAAAAAAAGACTTGAGAAGATTAGGCATTAGCTGCATTCAGACATACTGGTAAGCAATGGTGTTGCATTATGTCTGATTAAGGCCAGTGTCATTGAAATGGAGGTTTTGAGAAAAATTGGATTTTTTTCCTGGGTTTTGGGAAAGCTTTTAATGACCTCAAGAGATTCAGATCTGATTTAACATGTATTTTACTTGTATTTAGCAACAAAGTTAAAAGTATTATGCTAGGTTTAAGTATTGTATAAATATTTCAAAAGTTTTCCTAATAGCCAGAAGTTTTCTAATAACCATTTACTGTTGTAACCATTGATTATTTAATTTTGTGAGTTTGTTAAAGAAATGGAAACATATAACCATGAAAAATGATGAATCAGGATATGATTAATTCACGTGTTTAAAATCAGTGTAAATCACTAATGAAAACCAATATTTTTCAAAATGTTCCATGTCAAAAGGATAAAAAAGAGTAACTGTATATGAAAGGTTTATATTTCTGTATCATTGAAAATGTACTCTGTATTTTGTGTGATTTGCATTTATGGATAAATTATATGAATTAAAAATAATTAACTGGACTTATAATGAAGTATTCCTGATTTAAATAATTATGTTTAATCATGTCCTTTTAGGGAAATAACATTTTAAAAATAATCCAAAAGGACTGAGGCTGTAGTCCAAAGCTTAATTATTTGTAAGTAAATCTTACTGAAATAATTATAATAATTTCTATTGAGAAATAATACCCCAGTTCTAAGAAAGTTGTTCTTGGGTTTTTCCTTCCTTTTGTTAAGTATGTTTTGTTCAAAGTGGCTGCATATATTTCGAAGAATGTATTTGGTGATTTCTTGCATATATTTACTTTTTTCTAACATACTTTAGAAACCTTAAAACATAGTTTGAATTGCAATATATATCCCATGTTAGTTCTCTCAATAGTCATATATTTTCCATTTATTGGTATGGAATTTTTGAAACTCAAGGGTTGCATCTAACTGTTTCCATCTACTAAAGGAAAAAACATTGCTGGTAGAATGGATTTCCTCTCACCCTGCTTCAGAGGGTTGGGAGACCCCTTCAGGACAGATTTGTGGGAAGGAAGAGGAAGGTCTTATTTCTGAGTAGCCATTGCATAATTTGTTATGTGAAATTATATTAGTTATTACTTAAAATTAGTGCGGTTTCTTTTTCATTTGAGAGTTGTATTAGTGTGATGAAATGACATCAACTAGTAGCTCCATCTGACTCTGTACCTAGTGCCTTTGCGACTTCTATAGATAGTCTTCACATCATAGACTGAAAGATTTGTGTTTGACATTATTAGATAAATAATTCAAACTAATCTCTACTGATAAAAGGAGCAATCATTGCTCTCTCAGAGTGGTTGCATATAATGTTTATTTTGTTTTCTGTTTGTAAAATATAATAATTAGTGATAGCTCTTTATATTAGGTATGAGCTAGTATGCTTCTGCTACTGATAAAATGCTGCCTACAGGCTACTTTGCAAGCAAAGCTTTCCTCACAGTACTTATTATTCTCTAAATGTAATGGTCTGGAAAATACTTGGGAAGACCTCAAGCGACCAATATTGTGTGCTCTTTACTGTGTCAGTTCTGAAAAAAAACATATTTATGTGGTTTATCTGATGATCCCTTTGTGTGGCTGACCTGGAGAAAATGAGCTGTTCATGTTTCCTGAGTTGCATTTTACTTTCATTGCAGCTGTATGAAAGATAAATATCATTGTCTCTTTTTGATAAGTTTACATATCTAAATGTAACTCATTGAATTTTCTCAATCTATTTTAAATAAGGGTGCAAACATGGGTGCCTCTTGTGTCTTAATTAGCCAGTGTAACAACAGATAAAACTGTCACTTGCTCAGTGGTAACTATGGCTTCATACAGTTGCAAATTTTATATATTTTTAAAATATGCAGCTTGTGGCTTTGGATGTTTCTAGTTTCTAGATGTTTCTAGATGTTTCTAGTTTCTATTGTGCTGTTGCTCTGTATTTGTGGAATTATATGTAGGTAGGAGAACTGTCCAGAAGTCACAGTGGGTTACTGTTACAACCTATTTGTATTTTCTTACTGCTTTTTCATTAAGGATAAACATATATGTTAGGAATCTTTCTTCTAGAAGCACCTTTGTGTAAGGATTATGAGAGAATCAGATTTCATTAATCCAACTTGCATTTACTATTGGAGAAGGCTCGAGGCTGTTAGAATGTAATGTTTACTTAACCTCTGTGGCACAATAAAAATATTTTGTGGAGTAATACCTTTTCTAGCATAGACTTTCTTGTGTGTATCAAGTGGTAACAATGGCAAATAAATCCAGTTCAATTCTAGGCTATAACACAACAAAATGTGGAAAAGTCAAAGGTAGGTGAATGCAATCACAAGGCACCATAAATGCCAAAGTGACAATCCAATGATTTGGTTGGGCTCAAATTCTGAAATGTGCCTATAGTGTTAAAAAAAAAAAAAAAAAGGAAATCCTAACTCAAGCAATAATCAACTATATATATTCTAGGTCTCACCTTTTGATGTGTTGTGGGGATGATACCTTTGGTCAAAATTGTAAAGGCATCCAATATATGCTTAAGCTGAATAGGATAGAAAGTGAAAGTAAAGCCTTTCTTTAAATTTACCTGGGGTGAGGAATTGGAGGGATGCCTAAGCAAAATGGATTGCAGCTAATAATAATAATGCTTAGCACTGTTTTTGTAGCTGCTAATAATGCATAACACATGATTTTGTGTAGGGGGAGATAATGGAATTGGGAGATGAACCAGCCAGCGTAGAAGAAGTAGGAGTAGATGTCTTACTCATATTCCCTTTTCTGGTCCTTCCCCCAGCCAGACAATTTGGCAACTGTGCCCATCTGCCCTCAAGCCTTGTGGTGCTACAGCTTAATGCTGGGTCAGCATATAACAAGACCTCCCTGATCCATGATTTAATTGTGGATAAGGAGGCTCACCTGGCCTGCATCACTGAGACCTGGGTGAATGGGCTGGAGGGGTTACTCTCTCCCAGCTCTGTCTACCTGGGTACTCAATGCAGCAGAGACATCATCTTGAAGGTGGCCATAGTCCATCGAGATTCTATCTCTCTCTTAAGGCTTCCTGTACACTCAAATTCAGGTCTTGAGTGTCTTTAGTATTGGGCAATTGAGACAGATTAGGGATTCTGCTGGTGTACTGCCTACCCCACTGTCTAGTAGGCTTTTTGCCTGCACTGGCAGAGGTGGATGTTGGTCCTGGGGGATCTCAACTTCCATGCTGAGTCTGTCTTGTTTGGGGCAGTTCAGGACTTCATGACAACAATGACAGCCATGGGACAGTCACACTCTGGACCTAATTCTTTCAACTGGGCGAAAGAATGGTGATCTGAAATTTGGGTGCTAACATTTACCCCTTGTCATGTTCAGATCTCTTCCTCCTGAGGTTTGAACCATTAGGCCCCCTTTTCCCTCTGCAAGGGTGGGGGACCCATTAAGATGGTCCACCCCTGGAAGCTAATGGATCCAGATGGTAGGCACTCCTATGGAAGCTCAGTTAGCTTTGTGGAATATGGAGATGACCCAGGCAGTTGACACAAACACCACCAAGTGCCCTCTATCCTTCTGCAGAGCCCCACCTGCTCCTTGGTATGTACCAGAGCCGAGGGCAATAAACCAAGAGGGACGGCTAGAGCTTACATCATGTGTCCTCAAACTAAGGCCTGCGGGCTGAATCTGGCCTGCCGTGCCCATTTAACTGGCCCACCCCACAGGTTTTGCACTCACTGGGTGCGTGCAGCTTGCTTGCGAGGAGGTCGTTTTGGACTAGCTTGGAGAAAATGATCTCCTTGTGAGCAAGCCGGCGCCTCACCCCACTTGCCTTAGAAACAGTTGTGATTGCACCACTCTGAAAAAACCTATCCTGGACTGAGCTGATGTAAATAATTGTAGACCTATACCTAATAACCCCTGTCTGGGCAAGGTGATCTAGCAGGTTGTGGCTGGGCAGCTCCAAGCTCTCCCAGATGACACATTTGGATCCATTTCAGTTGAGCTTCATGCTGGTTTTGGAATGGAAAATGCCTTAGTTGCTCTGTGGACTGACCAGGAAAGAGACACGAAGAGTGGTCCTGTTGAATCTTCTGTACCTCTCAGTGGCTTTTGATACCATTGACCATGATATCCTTCTGGAGAGGTTGGTTGGATTGGGAGTTGGGGGCATTGCTTTGCAGTGGTTTAGCTCCTTTCTGGCTGACCATCACCAGATGGTTGTGCTGGAATGCCATAGCTCTGTTGCTCTACAGCATGGCAGTGCACATGCTGACAAGGACTAGCTTTCATGAACATATCACACTAGTCCTTTGGAGGCTATGTTGGCTGTTGGTTGCTGTCTGGGCCCAATTCTCAAAATGCTTATGATAACATAGAAAGCCCTAAACAGCTTGGGGCCAGGATATCTGAGGGAATGCTCATCTCCATATGTCTTGGCTCAATCACTGACATCTTCATTGGAGGTCCTTTTCTGAATCCCTACCTTCAACAAAGCAAGGGAGGAGATGGCTAGGTAAAGGGACTTTTGTGTATCAGCGCCACACTTGTGGACTTCACTTCCAATAGAGATCTGACCAGGTGTCTTCTCTTTTCTCTTTTAGATGCCAGCTGAAAACATTTCTTTCCCTATTTCATATTTTGATGAGTGAGATGTGTTAGTTTAATGATGGTTCTTTACATTGGTTTTATTGTCACTACTACCATATTAAGAATTTTAGCTGCTAGTCAATTTTACTCAAAATGACTGTTTTAAATTGGACAGAGGCTGGAAGTTAACTAGTCAGTTCATAGATGAGATGACAGTTAACCTAACTAGTGTAGCTGTTTCTTGTACTGCTCCCAGGCTGTAAAAATAGCCTGAGATGCCAAAAATTCATAGTGAAAATTTAATTGGTGAAAAATACAATGATGGGCAAGCTCCTTTTGGTTCAATATGGAATGTATTTACTTGAGGAATGTTTTTGTTGACTGTTTACATGGGTAGGGAGAACTTCTCTGAGAGTTCTCATCTAGCTCGTTATTACAGTTTACTCTTGCAGCACATTATTCTCTTGTAAATTATATACCCATTTCATGTAGCTTCATTAGACTCAGTGATAATTTTATCTGGAGTTAACTCTGCATGCACTTACCAAACAGTACACTTTAGATACCCACCCAGCTAAACACTTACTGTGCATGAGTAGAATCATCCTTTAATATTCAAAACTAGAGACGTATGTTCTGGAAATAATGATGCTTGCTATAGGATTGGAGAATTTAGCTTTGATTATGGATCAGCAGGCAACCATCCTATGCAAATGCCAGATACAAAGGTAGGAAAGTCAAAGTAGGAACTGTAAAGTCAAAATATTCCTACTCTTCACATAAAGAGTTTTGCCTAACAGAGAACTCTGAGATCAGGCATGTGGTTTTATTATTTATTTCAAAATCTGAAGACTTCTACATTAATTACATTTGATTGAAAAGCATTAGAGTTCACAAATACTTTTTGGTTGTAAACAAACCACAGTTTAACGCATTCTGCATTATCTAAGAGCATTGCCTTTAAGGAGTAAAGCATCTTAAGAGTGTAGTTCTTTGGGAGATGCCTGTATCTCTCTGAACTTGGAAGATAATGGGTGTCCTACTCAGAGTGGAAGGAGGACAGAAATAAATATCACCTGCATGCTTCTGCCACCATGCAAAATAGCTGGACAGCCTATTTTGCTGTCCAGCCTAACTGCAGCCATTCAGAGGCAAAGGGAAGGAACCTTTGGTTCTGCCAGAATATGTTATATCTTGGGAGGGCTGGTCTCCTCCTTTCCCTAATTCTGGAATGTTCATTAAGTTCTTTCTTTGAGGTCACTTGGAGAAACAACCAACACAAAGCCTTACCTTTATGTTCAGAGCAATTTTCTGACTTTGAGCTGGGAATCTAAACAGTACAGTGTCGTCCTGGATACTGTCTAGGGATCATAGGATTGCTTTGCCACCAATAATATTTCTGAGCTGGAAACAAAGTGGAGCAAAGAAGACTGTGAGGGGCGGTGCCATTGTCCTTCCGAAAACATCCTGTAGGAACCACTGTTTGGTTCTTGTTGAAATGTGGAATGTCCTCTTATGTTATGGGTCTCATATTGAAATTCCCTTATCAACTGAGGATGTATATTTCCCATGAATAAGAATTTCTCTAATAACTAGATATTTTGTCTACATTCTCACTTATGCTTTTGGGAAGTTAAATATTTATTTCTTGGCTTTTTGAACTATACTTGCTTTAAAAACAGGATGCTGCCTGCTTCTCTTTTGTAAGTCTTGCCCATCTATTTCATGTTCACTTGTTGTCATCACTTAGACCTGTATGTTATTTAACAGTTATTCTTTTCCTAGCCTTTTTCTCTAAAACACAATTTGCTCCTTTCTTGAGTTAAGCTGGGAAAATTTAATCTTTCCTATAGCAAGTGAAAAGTTCAATCAAAAGTCATAGCATGACAGGACAAATTCTTTTACTCCTTTGTTAGAATCAAACTAAATCAAGCATCATATAATATACTTTAATATATTATTTATTTATGATGGTTGTATACATGTATGAGAGAGAGACAACTAAGAAAAATGTGGAAGACCAAAATAAGCTATTTTGAATAAATATCTGAAAGGTAGCCTATTATGCAGCTTGGTGCAGAAGTCTTCTAAGATACAAAGGCAACTACTTGTCATAACACAGTAACATGACTGCTGGATAGCATCTTTATATGCTTTGGGCAATAGTTAGCATTGGCCTTGTATATAAGTGGAGTTGGGAGTTACCTGTTGCTGTTCTGTTCCTATTTGGAGAGGGGCAATGAAGTTCTTGTCTAGGTTCCAGCTCTTATGTCTTCTAAGACTTTACAGCCTTTGCATTTCATGCATGTCACTACTGCTTAACCTCACTGGTTTGTATTTTTTTGCATGAACTTCACGTGCTATTTTGTTGTACATTCACCAAATAAGCTTCTCAATGTATAGAATTTAATTGAGAAGGAAAACCTTAACTTTTGAATTGTTGCTTAGAACTGCAATGAAAATTGCACCTCTTTTTCAAGCCTGAAAGCACAGCAATAGTTTTCATCAAAAAACATAAGACATATATGCCATACTCTGCTGTAAATTTGAGTAAGAAGGAGATATATGCATCGACATTTAACACTTGTGCTGTAGCAATCTACATTTTGCAGTTATGGACTTCTTTAGATACATAATGAATTCCAAGTTTTGGGTTATTAGCACAACAGGTACCAACATAAATTTGAGCCTTATAATTTTTGCTGTTGTTGTTAGTTGCGAAGTCATGTCCAACCCATCATGACCCCATGGACAACATTTCTCCAGGCCTTCCTGTCCTGCACCATCCCCCAGAGTCCACTTAAGCTCACACCATCTGCCTCAGTGACTCCATCCAGCCACCTCATCCTCTGCCGTCCCCTTCTTCTTTTGCCATCTATTGTTCCCAGCATTAGACTTTTCTCCAGTGAGTCCTTCCTTCTCATTAGGTGGCCAAAGTATTTGAGTTTCATCTTCAGTATCTGGCCTTCTAAAGAACGTCAGGGTTGATCTCCTTTAGGACTGACCGGTTTGATCACCTTGTGGTCCAAGGGACTCGCAGGAGTCTCCTCCCGCACCACAGTTGAAAGGCCTCAATCCTTCAGTGCTCAGCCTTCGTTATGGTCCAGCTTTCACAGACATACATTGCAACTGGGAAAACCATAGCCTTGACTGTACGCACTTTTGTTGGTAGGGTGATGTCTCTGCTTTTTAGTATGCTGTCTAGATTTGCCATAGCTTTCCTCCCCAGGAGCAAGCGTCTTTTAATTTCTTGGCTGCAGTCCCCATCTGTGATCTTGGAGCCCAGGAAAATAAAATCTGTCACTACCTCCATTTCTTCCCCTTCTATTTGCCAGGAAGTGAGAGGACCAGATGCCATGAACTTAGTTTTCTTAATGTTGAGTTTCAAGCCAACTTTTGCACTCTCTTTCTTCACTCGCATCAAGAGACTCTTTAGTTCCTCTCCATTTTCTGCCATTAGAGTGGTATCATCTGCATATCTGAGGTTGATGAAATTTCTTCCAGCAATCTTAATTCCAACTGTTGATTCATCTTGCCCCACCTTTCTGGTTATGTGCTCTGCATATAAGTTAAATAGGCAGGGCGACAGTATACAACCTTGCTGAATTCCTTCCTAAGGCCCATTTGACTTCACATTCTAGGATGTCTGGCTTGAGGTCAGTGGCCACCCCATCGTGGTTATCAGGGACATTAAGCTTTTTCTTGTATAGTTCTTCTGAGTAGTCTTGCCACCTCTTCTTAAACTCTTCTGCCTCTGTTAGGTCCCTGCCGTTTTGGTCCTTTATCATGCCCATCTTTGCATGAAACGTTCCCTTCATATCTCCAATTTTCTTGAAGAGATCTCTGGTCCTCCCTATTCTATTGTTTTCTTCTATTTCTTTGCACTGTTCATTCAAGAAGGCATTCTTATCTCTTCTAGCTATTCTCTAGAATTCTGCATTCAATTAGGTGTATCTTTCTCTTTCTCCCTTGCCTTTCGCTTCCCCTCCTTCCTCAACTATTTGTAAAGCTTCCTCAGACAGCCATTTTGCTTTCTTGCATTTCTTTTTCTTTGGGATGGTTTTAGTTGCTACCTCTTGTACAATGTTGCGAACCTCCATCCATAGTTCTTCAGGCACTCTGTCTATCAGATCTAATTCCTTAAATCTATTTGTCACCTCTACTGTTTATTCATCAGGGATGTGATTTAGGTCATACCTGAGTGTCCTAGTGCTTTTCCCTACTTTCTTCAATTTAGCCTAAATTTTGCAACGAGAAGCTCATAATCTGAGCCGCAGTCAGCTCCTGGTCTAGTTTTTACTGACAGTATAGAGCTTCTCCATCTTTGGCTGCAGAGCACATAGTCAGTCTAATTTCTGTGTTGACCGTCTGGTGATGTCCATGTGTAGAGCCATCTCTTGGGTTGTTGGAAAAGAGTGTTTGCTATGACCATCGTATTCTCTTGACAAAATTCTACCAGCCTGTACCCTGCTTCATTTTGTACTCCAAGGCCAAACTTGCCTGTTATTCCGGTTATCTTTTGGCTTCCCACTTCCAGTCCCCCATGATGATAAGGACATCATTTTTGGGTGTTAATTCTAGAAGGTGTTGTAGGCCTTCATAGAACCGGTCAACTTCAACCTCTTCAGCACCAGTGGTTGGGGCATAGACTTGGACTACTGTGATGTTGAATGGTTTGCCTTGGATTCGAACTGAGATCATTCTGTCATTTTGGAGATTGTATCCCAGTACTGCTTTTCCTACTCTTTTATTGACTATGAAGGCTACTCCATTTCTTCTGAGGGATTCTTGCCCGCAGTAGTATACCTGATGGTCATCTGAATTAAATTCACCTATTCCTGTCCATTTTAGTTCATTGATTCCTAAGATGTCGATGTTCAGTCTTGTCATCTCTTGTTTGACCAGAACTTTGTAATAGTGAAACATTTTTGTGTGTCAAGTAAAGGGGCACTTGTGCATCCCGCTAATAATGATACCTGCAATTTTCTCAGTACCCATATTAAGCTAAGTGACCTGTACATGTCTAGATCTATCGAGAAAACAAATAGTATTATGCTGGCTACTTTCCAGTCCTGTAACATAGAGGCCAGTATTAGGGTTAAGTTATATATTTCGTTAAAAAATCTGCCGTTTCACATTTGAGTGTTTAAAGAACTCTTGATTGGATGCCATTTGGACCTGGAGCCTTTCTAGGGTTTTTTTAAATTATTATTTACCACTTAGCCTTAGAACTTAATTTCTTGTTATCATTATTAGACTTTAGTTCTTCAAGTTTCTTTCCTGAAAGCATTAATACAGGCATGGGTATTTGTCCTACCCCTTAGACAGTGATCATACACAAACGATTGGCTTAGTTGATCATTAATTTCCAACCATCTCATTCCTTTGTCATATAATAGACTAATGATTTCCCCTGACTTTCTTCTTGCTTCTGATATAGCTATTATTGGTCTTAATAGTTTTAGAAACATACTCTGATTTATTTTTCATGGTGGCCATATTAGCTTTTTTTGCTTGAGTTTGTTTTTCTGTTTGTTCTCATTTGGGCAAGACCTCCATTTTATGAAGGATGTTTTCTTAAAATGCCAATGTATCCTCTTGGATTTGGTTGTACATTTATTAAACTAGGATATACAGTCTAGCTGAGCTCCTGTTATTACTTTAAATATTCTCCAAGTGTCTTGGAGAGAATGGACATCCATTTCAACCTCCTGTTCATTAATCTAATTAATCCTTTATTCTTTAATTTTAACCTTTTGAAATCTAATGTAACTTTGTTGCGCTTTGCAGTGACACACATTGAATTTGATAGTACTGTGAATGCTGTTCCTAGTTGGCTTGACAACCCTGACATCTTTTGCCAGGTCCTGGTCTCCACTCTGGAGAGTCCTGTGCTCTCAAAGGCTATTTGCACTACAGTTTTGGACACCTTTGTGTTAAGCAAAACAGGAGAACTGCTAATGCGAGCAATTGAAGTTTTTTAAGCGGATGCTAGGCACAAATTTAAAACGTTGATAATACTGAAGTAGACAGTAATTAAGGGGAAGGAATGGGGCATAAGAGCCAGCTTAAGTATAGCATTCATTTGTGCCTTTCTATAAAAAGCTTTTGTTTACAGGCAATAACTGATTTCTTTCAGGTCAGTCAGTTCTTTAATTACCTGCTTCCACTTTGATGAAGGCACTTGTTAATGGTTCAGTCAAACACTTGCAACAGTCAGCTAACCTGTTTAACATTTAATCAGTTTTTAAAAGAATAATATTTGATCAGGAACTACTTTATAATTTATGATAGTTCTGATTGAAAAGAAAACAAAAGTTCTTGCTAAGTGAGAAGATTATGCTTTTTGGCAGACAAAGTTTCTTTACATTGCTTTACATGTTTGTTTTGATGCAAATTTTACTGTGTACAAGGGAACTAAATTCCAGGTGCATCAACAACTGATTTAAGCTGCTTTCATTTTAATCCTTTCTCTTGCTACCTTTGAGAAGGACAGAAGAATAACAGTCTTCACAGGAGAGATGAAATTAATGCTAATCTTCTATTTCTTTTTTTAAATAAAAGCCAAAAAGGTAAGTGAATCCTGTATGGGATGGCTGCTTCACCCAGATATTTTTGCATGTATTTGTGTATGTACTAATCCCTGTCCTTCGCAGAGGAATTAAGCGGGGTGGGGAATACTTGTCTGAAGGAACCCTTCCTTGCTGGGCATTGACTGTAAATGGAACACACAGGCTTCCAATTGACAGTGATTTGGAGGTCAGTTGCCCCTGTTACCAGTTAATTGATAGATGTATCTATCAAACTACTGTTTGATAGATACATCTGCTAGAAGGAAGCATGTGGATGAAAAGTCTTGGTCAGTACCTAGAGAAGTAACAGGAGGGCTGTTGCAATATGCATTTGTAAGTCTGGGGAATTATGTGGATTGCAACACCTGTGGCATAGGCTATCTATGATGCAAATTGCAAGAACTGAGGAACTTTATTGAAGGAAGGTGTTTGACACTCATATCTAGAGTGAATGTGATCCTCCTTGATACCATGGTTTGCAAACATCCAGACTGACTCTGGCCTTCAGCACAGCAGCATGATGGATAGAAACCATACTTTTATGGCAGCAGCCTATAGGAAAAAAACTGGAAGTGGCAGGCAGGAGCAGCAAGAAACTTCTGTGAGGCTTTCACAGTTGCTGGTATACCTTGGCAAAGGGATGCTGACATACATAACACATAAGTGAGTACACCCCACACATTTTGTAAATATTATATCTTTTCATGTGGCAACCCTGAAGAAATGACACTTTGCTACAATGTAAAGTAGTGCGTATACAACTTGTATAACAATGTAAATTTGCTGTCCCCTCAAAATAACTCAACACACAGCCATCAATGTCTAAGCTACTGGCAACAAAAGTGAGTACACCCCTAAGTGAAACTGTCCAAATTGGACCCAAAATGTCAGTATTTTGTGTGGCCACCATTATTTTCCAGCACTGCCTTAACCCTCTTGGGCATGGAGTTCACCAGAGCTTCACAGGTTGCCACTGGAGTCCTCTTCCACTTCTCCATGATGACATCACGGATCTGGTGGATGTTAGAGACCTTGCGCTCCTCCACCTTCCTTTTCAGGATGTCCCACAGATGCTCGATAGGGTTTAGGTCTGGAGACATGCCAGTCCATCGCCTTTACCCTCAGCTTCTTTAGCAAGGCAGTGGTCGTCTTGGAGGTGTGTTTGGGGTCATTATCATGTTGGAATACTGCCCTGCGGCCCACTCTCCGAAGGGAGGGGATCATGCTCTGCTTCAGTATGTCACAGTACATGTTGGCATTCATGGTTCATCAATGAACTGTAGCTCCCCAGTGCCGGCAGCACTCATGCAGCCCCAGACCATGACACTCCCACCACCATGCTTGACTGAAGGCAAGACACGCTTGTCTTTGTACTCCTCACCTGGTTGTCGCCACACACATTTGACACCATCTGAACCAAATAAGTTTATCTTGGTCTCATCAGACCACAGGACATGGTTCCACTAATCCATGTCCTTAGTCTGCTTGTCTTCAACAAACTGTTTGCAGGCTTTCTTGTGCATCTTCTTTAGAAGAGGCTTCCTTTTGGGACGACAGCCCTGCAGACCAATTTGATGTAGTGTGCGGCGTATGGTCTGAGCACTGACAGGCTGACCCACCACCCCTTCAACCTCTGCAGCAATGCTGGCAGCACTCATACGTCTATTTCCCAAAGCCAGCCTCTGGATATGACGCTGAGCACGTGCACTCAACTTCTTTGGTCGACCATGGCAAGGCCTGTTCTGAGTGGAACCTGTCCTGTTAAACCACTATATGGTCTTGTCCACTGTGCTGCAGCTCAGTTTCAGGGTCTTGGCAATCTTCTTATAGCCTAGGCCATCTTTATGTAGAGCAACAATTCTTTTTTTCAGATCCTTAGAGAGTTCTTTGCCATGAGGTGCCATGTTGAACTTCCAGTGACAAGTATGAGAGAGTGAGAGC
Organism: Varanus komodoensis; assembly: GCF_004798865.1. Lineage (NCBI taxonomy): Eukaryota > Metazoa > Chordata > Lepidosauria > Squamata > Varanidae > Varanus > Varanus komodoensis. Next base: position 24,827,830 of record NW_025335268.1, on the reverse strand, counting down.
GATAACACCAAATTTAATACACCTGCTCCCCTTTCACACCTGAGACATTGTAACACTAATGAGTCACATGACACCGGGGAGAGAAAATGGCTAATAATGCCCAATTTGGACAGTTTTACTTAGGGGTGTATTCATTTTTGTTGCCAGTGGTTTAGACATTAATGGCTATGTGTTCAGTTATTTTGAGGGGACAGCAAATTTACACTGTTATACAAGCTGTATACTCACTACTTTACGTTGTAGCAAAGTGTCATTTCTTCAGGGTTGTCACATGAAAAGATATAAAATAATTTACAAAATGTGTGGGGTGTACTCACTTCTATGATAGACTGTAATTCAATGGGAATGCAACAGGTGAGTGCAACATGGCACTATCTTGCATCAACCTTCCTGGCTGTCATGTGGGAATAACACAGTGAGTGCACTGTTACTCCTCCTGTTTTCCTCTTGGGGATTGCACCATATGCATGGCTGAGCACATCCAAGGTCTGATTCTACAAGACAAAAGTCGATCTGACTGGTTAGCCACTGGCATCACTGAGTAGGCTGTTGATTTTAGCAGATGGCTGTGGTAGCTTCTGCATCTTTGGCTTACCCTTAATTGGTGAAGTTACTGCCCTTTCCCCTGACCTGTAGAGATGGGGTGGGGTTTCTGTATATGTATAAGGATGTGGAAATTGTCTACTGGCAAGAGGGAAGTGTATTACAGGAATGGCATTAGGACAGTATGCTTGTGGGGTAGGATGCAAAACAGATGGTTTCAGTGGTTCCTCCTGACAGCATCTATCCCTTCCTGTCCATGGGTTTGGTCACTGGAGAAGACAGTAATGTGAGGTAAAGTCAAAGGCAGATGAAGAAGAGGCAGACCATCTGTGAAATATTGATTCCATAAAGGAAGCTAAAGCCATGACATGCAAAAACACACACTTCTTAATCTGTTCTGTATGAGAGAAATTATTTCTATGATTGTTGCAGTTACAATGTTAGAGTGGATTAAAACTCGCAGCATCATTCTACTTTAATGCAAGTTTCTCTTCTGCCCCTGAAGCATGTGAAGAATATGCCAAGTATATTGGATAGAAGCAGGGGCTTATCTTCATTTTGAATCCGATCCTTCTCATAACATTTTGTGTTGCTTTTGTACTGTATGCTAAGATAATATTTGAATATTGAATACTTAATTATACCACCTGCGCTCCACATTTTATGGTTTTGTGGCCTTTGTACCACAATATGCAGGTGTTCCTCTTATCGACAGTGGTAGTTTTTAACTAAATATAGGCATAATATCTACTTGGTTTTGCTTTCTACTTGCAATGTCCTATATTTGAGGTCAAAAACTTTAGGAGATGTATAAAATACTTTTTATATATATTTCAGGCCCTGCAACTGTGCAAATATTTTATTATTATTAAACAATTTTTATATTGTCTACAAACATGCTGTATGGAAAGACTGACTTACTACATTGTTGTTCTGCCGAAGAAAACCATGAGTTTAAATGTATTTAGCTTTTGTTTACTTCTGTATGAATTTGTTATCATTTATGTATTATAGTATATGATTCATTTTACAGGTAGTCCCAGGGTTATGAACATCTGGGTTATGAACAACTCATACTTACAAATGCGCTGACTGCCATAAACTTTATATGAATATCTCTGACAAAAATCTGAATATTTCTAGGGAACTGTGTTTCCGTAGTTCCCTAGAGATATTCATGGCTTTTCTCTAGAGATAGAGATATTCTAGAGATTTTCATGGATTTCACTAGAGACACTCACAGCTATCTCTAGGGAACTATGTGATGCATTTAGTGACTCATCTCTCAGTGGCCTTGTAGTTCCTTAAGAGAGAAAGTGTTCGTGGCTTTTTGTTCCATACAGTCTGGATCCTGGGCTCCTGCAGTAATTCCTCTCCCTGCCTCCAGTAGCACAATCAAACCCTGACTCTTTAGCACCAGGTCCATCTCCATCATCATCAGTTAATTTTAGGCTTAACCTCAAAAAAAAAATTAACTGTTTTAAGAATTGTTTTTTATTTATTTTATATATATACAAACATACATGCAGATTCTCTCTTGTACCTGTAGTTACTGTATTATTACTGTGTTATCATTTTTACAATGCTTTTAAGGATATTTTAGTGAATATTGGAAGTGTTAGAAAGGAAAAAGTGCATAGAAAGTTAAAATAAGTACATATACTAAGACAAACATTTGTTTTACTCATGTGATCTGACTTACAAACATGATTTAAGGATATTCTCAGGAATGAAACTTGTTCTTAATGTAGGGACTGCCTGTGGATATGTTACATATATACCCAGAGTTATGTGTATGTTCAGTTATATTTTTGTTTGTTTGTTTCAGATTACTTTTTTAAAGTTCAGAGTTTTTTTTTACTATTTTTGTTTCTAGTGCTGAAATGTGATAAAAATATATTTCTGGATTGTAAGTTCATACTTGATAAGTTGTTCAAATTTTCATACCTTTTTAAAAATAAAAATTGATTTCCTGAAGTAAAAGGGTTTTTTAAATAGAAAATAAGAGTAGAACTCTAGTGTAATAATCCTATGTATGTTTATACAGAAGAAAGTGTTATAACTTCAACATACTCCTGAATAAAGCATGCTGAGAGTTGTAGGGTATTTTTTATTTTTGTCTAAAAATGCATGGGATTGCTTCTTGGGAGGACTTACAGGGTGGATAGATATGTCTCCAAAGGCTTCTTCAGGACTATGAAAGATGAAAATGGGTTAAACTAAGCGTGAAGTGTAAAGTCATAATTGATGCTTGCTTTCAAGTAAGCACTATTTTATGTTGTTTTGTGAGAAAATTCTTAAATGATAAACTTCATTCTTTTTAAACGTAATTAGCAATACAAATGGGGGAGCAAGTTCTAACTTTAATGGCAGTTTGATTGAAAGAGCAGCTCTGTATGTTAGAAAATACAGAAGTGTTTTACAGAAAAACAATAAGATAGTTTGAAAAAGTAGATAAACCAGAAATCATTGATGATAAGCTGTTAATGATAATGCCTCTCATAATTCATTTAGTCTCTTTAACATCTTTGAGAAAGCTGAACATTTTCCATTTCAGTCTTAAACACGAGTTTTCTGGCTCATAGAGGCTAATCTTTTGCTTATATATAGTCTTAAAGCCTGTTAGCTTATCTCTAGTTCTTACCAGCTCTTCCAAAACTAGCATCTCAGGTGAACAACGTGAGGAGTCCTTGTTACTTCTTCCATCCACGACACTTTCTTTCTCTCTTTGGCCAGGTTAGCTTTTTGCCTTTCTTGCTTAGATGTATTAGTTGTACATGATTAACTGGCTCCCAAATCTGAAAACAAATTTAAAACAAATGGAAAAAGCTATAATAGCTTATGCAAATTCAGGCATAAGACCCAATATAATAGTAAACAAATTAAATGCATTGCAGTAGAGGACAGTCTTGATAACAAAAAGATATTAAAGTCGGAGCCAGGCAGGATTCAGTGAGTAGCTTGTTCCATAAGTGGTGGGCCACCACTGAAAAGTGTCTTCTTGTTGCCACCAACCAAGCTTCTCTTGGAGGTAACAGTTGGAGCCAGGCTTCAGATAATGAGATATATATTGTCAGGGACAGATACAGCATATGTATTTTTAATTACTTGATGGTACTGTCACTAGCAAGTCTGTGAAACACAGCAAGGGTGTTATTGTTTCTCTTTCGTCTGATTTGTGTTTTGCTCACTATTTGACTATTCTACAAAAGCTCATGGATTTTTAGGGTGGCTTGTTTGAAAACTGGTTATGGAAAGATTGCTGCAAGGTATGAGCTGCAAGTGGAATGGACCTACTTCTGTTTGAGGATGTCACATTTTTCCAGGCCCTAAAATCATACTTATTGGTAATGTTATTTTTCATTCCATCTGGATCTATGAATGCAGTACTGTTTAAGAGATGCAACTTATTGGCTTATTGACCAGTACCTGTAATTAATATCACTATCAATATCAGGCAGGATATCAGGATGAAAACCAACACTTTGAATGGCACTACCATTCCCAGTAATGTGCCTTGCCTGCATTTGATGAAATCAGGAGTGCAAAATGATTTATAATGTCCTTATGCTGGGCGATTAGGAAATGTAGTTACTTTCTTACTTTGTCCCTGAACTCTTAACTGCTACAATTTCTTATTTATACACCACTGAACACCTTCTAAGTGAGATAGGAAAAGTAAACACAGAAGCAAACAAGACAGTCTATATAACTTGGTTTTAAGTTCAAACACTGTTAGTTCAATACAGCAAACATGGATGTGGAAGCTTTGGAATAACTTTTCCAAAAGGTCTCTAGTTCTTTATAGCAGCGCTTACCAAACGTTTTCAGTCATGGAACTTTCCTGATATATTTTGTTTCTGTGGAACCCTAGCTCTATTCCTGATTTTTTATTAAGCATTGTAAATCCACAATGTTCTTCCTTTTTCATCTGCTTCTATTGCCTGAGTGCTTTGCACAATATTGTAGGTTTGGAAATAAAGAAAACATTTTAAATATAACGAATTAATAAAGCAATCATATGGAAGCTCAGGTGACGGCAGTGGCGAGAAGCGCTTTCTTTCAGCTTCGGCTGATCCATCAGCTGCGCCCTTACCTGGAGAATGACTGCCTGGCGACAGTGACACACGCGTTGGTGACTTCCCGACTTGACTTCTGTAAAGTGCTCTACGTGGGGCTGCCCTTGAAGACGGTCTGGATACTTCAATTGGTTCAAAATAGAGCTGCCAGGCTGCTGACGGGGACTGAGCGTTATGTTCACATGACTCCAGTTCTCTGTCAGCTTCACTGGCTTCCCATTGAAGTCCGGGCCCAATTCAAGGTGTTGGTTATGATCTATAAAGCCCTTAACGGCTTGGGTCTTGGTTACCTGAAGGAGCGTTTATATCCATATATGCCCGCCCGCCCCTTGAGATCAGCGGGAGAGGCCCTTCTCCAGGAACGCTCCGTGAAGGAAATTAGGAGGGTAAGTACTCGGAGGAGGGCTTTCTCTACAGTGGCGCCCAGTCTATGGAATGCGCTCCCCAGAGAGGTCTGCCTGGCGCTGTCGTTATTTGTTTGTAATTTATTTATTAATTTTATTCTCTGGCCAGGGCAACTTAAATTTTACTGTTATACTGCTAAATTATATTGTTTTATGTTATTTATTTGTGATTGTGAGCTGCCCCGAGGCTTCGGCGAATGGGGCGGCATAGAAGTCCTCTAAATAAATAAATAAAATAATATCTTTCAATTATTTTTTTGATGATTTCCAACACTACGCAACAGAGTCCTAGGAACCAAATATCATGATGCATTTCCTTGTTTGCTGCTTGGGTGCCAACAGACAATTGAATAGTTGGCCTCGTGCAGTTTCATTTTAAAATCCATTTTAAAACTGTTTTTTTTTTTAGATTTTTTGCGGAGCCTCCACAAGGCTTTTGTGGAACCCTAGGGTTTTGTGCAAAACAGTTTGGGAACTGCTGTTCTGCAGCAGCGTAACTAAGTGTCACAAAACATTTTGTGTGCGTGTGCATGGAGGTTTTTAAGAGAGTCTGTCTAAATTGCTCCTCTTGCCTGAACAAGGACCTGTTGCTTTAATTCCACTTCTATTAACTAGCCGAATGTCACTATGTGTGTGTACATTTTCTGGGTTTACTTGTTTGTTTATTCAAAATGCACTTGTCCTGGCTGCCATGAAGGACTAGGCAGCTACTCCTGTTAGAAGTCCTGCAGAGTGAGAGGCAGCTGTGGGGATGACTAATGGGGAGGGATCAGAATGCCACTGGGGAGAAGGGGGATTGCAATGCAGTTGAAGGGCAGCTTGAAAAGAGCCCCTCAACGTAGGCACATTCCAAGAGCCATTGAAACAAGACCTGCTGCACTTTTGGGCATGATTCCTGCCCACCCCTGAACCCCCTGTCCAAGAGTGCAGCCACCCCATCCCTCCATGCCTGAGCTTGGATGACTCTCAATGACTTGCTCCGACTTACTTCATAGCCTGGGTCTTGCCTGTTCACTACTTGTTTCTGATATCTTGACATGGAAGTGTCCGACTTCCAACTTCCAAGCCCATCAAAGTAGATGGGAAACTGCCAGTGCTCAGCTGTACCCCTCTGAGGGACAAGGGGCTTGGTCTTAAGCCAGTCTTGAGTACCTTTGTGCTTGTCCACTGTAGTGGTGCAGAGCATGCTGGGGCAAGCTCTCACAAGGCCACCAGCCCAACCTACTCTCTTCCTGAGCCTCAAGAACTTGCCACAAAATTGCCCATGCTCTCTCTGGGATTCAGCCTTGGGGGGTGGGGGCCTCTTAGTGGCAAGAGGGCTGCAGAACAAGGTCTTGGGGGCTGCATGTGGCCCATAGGCTGTGTGTTGGACTACTCCAATTGAGAGGATTCAGTTGCATGTATATCCTGTGTAGGTTTTTCCCGACTGAATTAGCTGCAACAAATCTCATTGTTAAACTGGCAGACAGATTTTATTTTATGGTTTCTTTATTTGAGTGGGTGTCATGAAAATGCAAGATAAAAGATAGTTGGAGTACTCCTCAGAACTTTGACTTGGAAAATTTCCAATACCTTACATGTTTTATGTGCAAGGTGTGTCTGTGTTCGTACTTTAAATGAATGCCATTTTTTAAGGTACGCAAATGGGTTATAGCTCATGACATTTCTGTTCCTTTTAGTATCGGGTTGAAGTACAGAATAATGGGTTTATTTGCACCCTCAGGAGCTAGTTCACAGCCCGAATGTGCTCTTAGAACCTCCATTGGGTCTATGTATTCAGAAGATAGAAAAGCAAAGTAGAGCATCATATTGTTAATATGTTGACATTTCAGTCTAAACCTAGCAAGTTGATGTAATGTAAATGATATAAAACCTTATCATACAGCTAAAAGCTCTACGGTCTTAAATCATTCACCTAACAAACCTCCCCACCCTGTGTAATAAATCTTTAAAGGGAGGGTTACTGAGGACAGCTTGGTAAACCATTGTGGTTGGTTGAGAAACATCTTACTTTGTGTAAAGTTTTACTTTACGTTGGCAATTCCTTTTATTTTGCACTCCCCAGTAATTAACAAAATTGACAGTAGGAGAGTTCATAGGAGGATTTATTGAGATATTCAGACAACAGAAAGGCAGGATATAAAATCTTTAAATTTATTTATTAGCTTTATATCCTGCCCTTTTCTTTTAAAGAACTCAAAAGTAGTTTACATAATTCTCTTCCTCTTACTCTTAGTCATATCCCCACCACAACAACCCTGTGAGGTAGGTGGGGCTGAGAATCTGGAACTGGCTCAGAATGATCCAGTTGGTTCCATGGTGAGTGGATACCAGAACCCAGAATGTCTGAGTTCCAGTCACATACTCTTAACCACCATACCAATTGTGTCACAGTTTATGACAATTTACCATGAGGATTACAGTGATGAATATGTTCTGGTCAAATACAAACATTCCATGTGCCAGTTTTTTGAAGGCAGAAGAATTACGTGTTTAGTGTACGATCACCTTAGTGTTTAGTTATATCACATTCTTTCATTAAAGACTTTACCAATACCATACTGTCCTGTTTTTGCCACCCTAAGTACTATGTATTAAGGCATGATTTGTAGAGAAGAAGCCTAAGAGTTGCTTTGGTAAGTGACAGAAAAGCAATCATATTTGCATCAAAGTGATAGCACTGCATTTATTTTCACTTTGGGAAGTCTAAATGACTGCTATATGGCTAACTATTAAATTTAAGCCATCTTCAAATTGTGTTCCATATTTTTCTCTTTCGACATTTGCTGATTGGGTCATGGCATACAGGCTTGATGTTAGGATCTTTTGTTGTTGCAACCACGGCTGGAGTAATAACAAGCATCTTTTGACATCTATAGAAAGTATTACAATAGGGCATGCATTATATTGAGAGAGATCCCAAAGGTATGCAAGTTTTTAAAAGCCATTTTAATCTGGGGCAGGCAATAGTTGGCAATCTGCCATAACATAGTCCATTGCACAGCATCCTTCATTGTGGCTACATTCAGATGTAAACAGTAGTTTGGTGTTATGAGGAAAGATTCCAGTTGAGGCAAATAGGGATGTGCTGAAACAGGGAAATAATGGCTCATCCTGCCTGTTCCCAATCCAATGACTGGAAGTGAACCAAGTCTGGTGTATTTTTGTAGATGTCTATCTCCTAGATGGGTTGTAATTTGCATTATAAAGCTAAATAAAATTTCCTGAAATCAACCTGTTTGTGCGAATTGGAAGCCAGGAAATCATGTGGTCCTAGTGCAATTTGTGTAAATTGAAAGAATTAATTGTGCAAATTGGAACATGAAAAGCACATGGACCTAGCAAATCACAGCCCATCTTAGAGACCAAAGTCTGCAAGCTGTCTCAACTTGTGTCATAGATAGTTGGCTCCAGTGCAGGGCTTGCAAAGTGGACTCTGAGGAAAAGTTAAAGCATGAAAATCTGACAGATGGATTCTTTACACATCCCTAGCGGATTCAAGCACATATTAATTGTGCACTTTATTTCTATTATTATTGCATTGTAATTTATAATGAAATAATTATACAACTTAATATAATGCAGAATCAGTGGGAACCCTGAGCTTGTTTTCCTGCAACTACATGGTCCCATCTGGGAGTGATGGGAGACAGTGACACCCAAAGTACTTTGCTTACATCCACTCTATTCTGTAATCTCATTTTGGTTGCTATCACTGTAGAAGACACTGCTTCACAGAGATAGAAGTTGGAAATGGAAGCAGGTTCTTCAGTGCTTTTGTGCCATCAGAATATTCTGTCCTTGACTTTAATCCAGAACATAATGGAGATTTGAAGTTGTCTCAAATATACTTTAAAGGCTACTGTCATTTGCAATCTCAAGCAGCTGATCCTTTTTTAGAAAGGATAAAGTCGATACAGCTGGATTATTCACAAATGGGTCGCAGATATATTCCTTCCTAGTTTGGAAGGCTTTTGTAGTTGAGAAGTACTGCTCAAACTCTTTTGAAAGCTGAGATAGATGATCATGCACCAGCTGGGAGAAAGAAGGCCCTGGCTCAGTCGCTTTCAAAATCTCTGCTAATGTTTGAAAAATGTCAAAAATCCCAATGTTCACTTGTTGCTCCTGTAATTCCACTTTGGTTTTGAATGCACCCACTTTATCTGCCAACTTGAACATAGCTGTCCTTCTCCCCTGAAGTGACAGATTGAGTTTGTTGAGCAGGTTGGATATGTCACACAAGCAAGTTTTGCAACCCATTTTGTGTCACTGAAACGTGCAGCCAGTGGTGACTGTTTTTTCTAAAAGAAAACACTGGAGCAGCTCTTGTAACTCAAAAACTCTGGGTTTAGAAATCCATCTCACTTCTGTGTATAAGAGAAGATGCATGTGTTCTGTGTCATCTCCTCACAGAGCTGCATGAACAGAAGTGAATTAAGGGCATGTAGTTTAATGTGGTTGATAATTTTAATCACATTCTCCAAAATGTTAAGTTCAAGTGACATTTTTTGGCTAGCCATCATTTCTCTATGGATGACACAGTGTGTAGACTCACATTCAGAAGTGACCTCCTTGACCCAAGTAGTGAAATCAGAAAGTAGTCCAGTCATGGCAGCCAGTCCGTCCGTGCATATACCAACATAAACTGACCAATTCCGTTTTCCTGATATGTAATTATTCAAATACTTGAATAGTTCTGCAGCTGTGGTGTTGGTTGACCACAAAAGTGCACATAACATATCCTCATGCATATCATCCTGACAAATATATCACACAAAAACAAGCATTGTTGGCAATATTGGTAGACTCCTCAGCCTGGATTGTGTACCATGGTGGCTCATTAATCCTCTCTAATAACTGTGCCGCAATATCCTCTGCTCTTTCATCAATTCATCTAGTTACGGTGCTAGTCGAAAGAGGAACATGTGCCACCTTTTGAACTGCAGCCTCCTACAAGTTCATGACAAATGTACTTAGCAGCAGGCAGTATCAACTCTTCACCAATAGTAAAGGGCTTCTTAGCTTTAGTAATGCAGTTAGCCATGAAGAATGATGCTCTCAGTGCAGGCACATTTGATGAAGTGGTGGCCTTCAATAATTGCTTCTGTGCTTCATGTTCACGTTTTTTTCTTTTGAAAAACTCCAAAGGCTTGTCTTTTACTGCAGGGTGCCTGGTCTCCATGTGGTGAAGCAGTTTTGAAGGTTTCATGGCTTCGTTGGATAGCTGGTTGCCACATATTATACAAAGAAGGCTTGGAGAATGTGAATCACCTTTTGCAATGAACCTGTAATTTAAGTAGGACTCCTGGTATTTTCTTTTAAATGTAGATTTCTTTCTGTTGGCAGTCTTAGAATCTTCTGCTGTCTCATCATTGGGTCTTTCCCCCTTTTCAAAGAAGCTCTCCAGTGACCTTTGGTTTTACTCATTTTGGCTAGGGTTTACTTGTGGAGTGAGACAAGTATGCAGTGTGGGAAAGAGGTGCGGACAGAAGTGGTAAATAGAATAATGGACAGGCCATGCACGGACTAAAATAAGTGTCTGACTTAAAGCCTGCTACCAGATGCAGCTTAATTGTCACTTTCCACTCACTGACAGAGTTTCAATATGAGTCTGCAAGAAATTGATTTATTATGGTCTCTGTGCAGTCAAACCTCTCCGCTAATGATAATCTGTATTTGCAGCCACTCCCCGGCACTAGCATCACTGGCTTATCTCCACCTCAGATCATCAGGTATTAGATTCTCATAAGGAGCATGCAACAGAGATCCCTCACATGTGCAGTTCATGGTAGGGTTTATGCTGCTATGAGAATCTAATACTTGATAATCTGAGGTGGAGCTGAGGTGGTTATTTTAGCGGCAGATGAAAATATTATGATCATTTTGGCATTGTTGGCAACCAACACTGAATGATGTTTAAGACCCTGTGAAGGAAAAAATGGATTCAGCTTCACTTTTTCTGAAACTGACTTTAAAATATGATCCTGTTAGTGATTGCAAATGGGACGCCTCATTTACTATTGCCAGCAAGATCGTACTGGATTTGTTTTTCCTTTCCATGCATTTTATTAAACTGTGGGACAGTGCCAGCGGAGCTGCATGGTGATACTTGATAGTGAAGGGCAGTGAAAGTATGTATTTGTCCTGCATGGTTCACTGACAGATTTTATATTTATAGAGCAAGAATGCATGCTCAGGATCTAGTAATAGTAAAGCATAATTAATTTGTGCTGTTTGATAAATTTGCTGCCCAAGCACAGAAGTGCCTTGCTGCATCAAGCAGATGTCCATCTAGTCAAATACTGTCTGAAAGGATCCCAACAATCCACAGGTGCTAAGTAGTCTGCTGGATTGCTAGTAGGCCACTCAAAGACTTGTCATCTTTCTTTTAACTACTGGTTAAGGAAATGGCATTGTTTGTTCGTTCTTTAAAACATTTATAACCTGTCTATACCAGCAGGTCTCAAGATGGCTGTTCTTAGGCTACATTTCAGAAGCCTAAATCAGACACTGTCAGACATTCAGACATTGAAGATGCCATACTGTAGATTCTTCCTCCCCGCAAAAAACCTGTCTAGCCAATGCAAAGCATTTAGTGAAATGTGCTGCCTTTTGATTGAACCCAATTATAGTTTAAGTATTTCATATTGATTGATGCAATATCCATATTGGGTCTTTTATTTGAGTGCCTAGATTCTCACACCCTGCTGAAGCACTCTTCATTCACAGTTTGACTCCATCAACTTTCCTAGTTTCAAGGTAAACAAAACAGCATCAGCAGCATTGCAACGAACATTCTGCTTTCTCAGTGACCTTCATTAACAGTATAGCCAAACAAAACAAAACAAATCTTAATTCATTGCCATATCATCTTGTTCATGCTAGTAGATTATATTTTATTACTTGGCCATGCAATATAATTTCACACAAATGCAAGAAAATTTCTGTCATTGTGGATTTTATATAGATAAATAGATATAGATGACTAGATAAAACAGGTCTGGTGCATAGCAGTTACTTGCAATTCAAGGTTATTACACGGAGCCAGATTTTTCTTTATAGCATCACTGATCACATGAGCTGTTATGTTTAATACTGTAGCATTGATACAGACTTAAGCTTTCTTGGCAAAGACAGGCAAAACTTGGAAGAGTTTTGAAACTCAAAGAATTGAATCTTAGAGCCTGTTGCACAAAGTAGCACCAACATTCTAATGAAAAGAATTGGGTGGTAGTGTTAGGGTATCAGTATGGAAAATTATTCTTTGAAAATACCTGAATAAACTTGAAGGTTTGTATCATAGTTTCTGCCATTGTAGGATACTGAGACATATGCTCATAAGACCTCTGTGCCTTGGGAAAGGAGGAAGATTACAAGTTAGAAATGGGGGTTCCCATTGTTTGATCAGTACCATCAAACAACTTCCTACCTCAAATGTCTTTCAGCAGCAGCCATTTCATCTACATAACTAAGAGTTAGTGGTTGAGTTTGCTTGTTTTCCTCTTCTCTCCACAACTCATTTTCTTTCTTTTTGTGTTAAACCTGCCAGGAAGGACTGTCCTACTATTGGTCTTAAGGAAGCGGTTCTGGAAGTCATTTAGCTGAAGAGCAGGTTAAAAATGCATTTAGAGTGCTGAGCACATTGATATTATTGCATAATTAGTATAAATGAGAATCTAAATTGTGTGTAGTATAAAGTCTAGTTTTGGGGGGACAAACCTGATAAGCTGTGGCAAGAGGGATATATCACCAGATAGCTCCCTAGAGCCATTTGTCTACTTCTCTACCTGGTCTCCTTCTCAAGGTAAATATCCTGCAATGTTTGGGAAGTAATTCTACTTCTGGAGGCTGGCATGTGGAGGATACACTGGGCTAACTTGAAGCAAAAGGTTACTCAAGAAGAAGAAACTGGCTTTTCTAATAGAGCTAGCTATTGGTGCTACCCAAGCTCTTGGGGCCAGGAAAAAATATGTATTTGACAAATCCTAAATTCATATTTTTGAATGGGAAGATCTGTATTGTAAATCTCTGAACATCTGAATGTCAACAATAGCTGAACATCTTTTACTGGCAGATAGTTTTGTTTTGTGCAGTTTGTTTTTAGTACGTGGTTAATATTTTGCTGCACATCATCTTTTTAATGTTATGCTGAAACGGTGCATGTTGGCCTCTTTCTGTGGTTCTGTTGCAAGTTTTATCTCTGGATGTAGGAGCATGTGAAATACATAGCAAGAATCATGTTATATAGTGCATCCATGGAGACTGTAGAGAGAAAACCTGTCTCCCGCTTATTACAGGCTATTCAGATAGATTTATCTGATTCTGAGGAGGTGGAGGAGCAAATGGGAGTAAAGGCTTTGAATTTACTTAGTGAAGTTTCTTAGGCAGTGAAAATCAGTCTGCTTTGGAAGGGATGGCAGGGTTTTCAAAAGGGGCAGGGGAACAGGTGCAACATGCAGTCCTTGACCAAGTAAGGAAGTGATGGGAGAAAGGAGTGGCCCAGTTAGAGGGTCTCCAGCATCCCTGCCATCTTGCCCCCTAGTGGAGAGAGAAGCTTAACTGGAGAAGCTTTTCTGAAAGTGAGGGACTGAGGGGAAGTTTCCAGTTTGGATTCAGCTCTTTATATGAGCAGGTGCTTCTTGCTCAACTTCAATGGGAGATTATTTAGAGTTCATACTGTTCTGTAATCTTTCAAGTTACATTAGAAGAACAGCATTTCAAAGGACTGCTTTGAGTTTGGTAACCAGAAGGAAAGAAGAAAGGAAACAGCTTTCAACAGTGTTATTGTTTCTTCCAGGAGTGGGCAAGTTGTGGCTTTCCATTTGTTGGTGAGCTGTGACTTCCATCAGTTCTAGCCAGTATAACCAAAGGTGAAGGATTTGTTCCTAGTTGCCCACAACTGATGTACACCAGTTATAATGAAAATAGTGAAAGTGTCCATTGGCACCATTGATGGAGTGGATTTAGGACTAGTTGCAGGCATTGGGTGTGTTTCTATGAACATTTGATGCACACTTGATGGCTAAATTTGTATTCTGTGGTTATGCTTACTGGTTTAAATTGCCAGTTTAAACAGACACCTCTGTACGTGTAGCAGGGTCTGGACTAGTGTGCGAAGTACTCTTTTCAGAATTGATCATGCCCCTGTTTCTGTTGCAGAATTCCCAAGTTTGCTCAGAAGTAATATTTAAAATTTGGATTGCTGGCAGTAGCAGAATCAGGACAACATAGTGATCCAACACTATAGTGGACTTACTAGAACTTGCAGATATCAATTTGGAACACATTTTCTTGGAACAATATCTTGAAACATTGAGGTATGTGATCCATGAACAGATTACTGCTCTGCAGAGAACTCCTTGTGGCCTCTTAACATTGTGATAGACTGCAGCCTCTAAGTGGTACTTGAATAAGGAGGGGTAAGACCTAAACTTACCCACACAAGAGTTCTGTCACCTATAATCAAGGAAATTGGCCTCTGCAGGCCACAAGAAGGTGCACTAGAACAGAAGGGATTACCTCTTTCATCCTCCTTGCACCCTCTTCCTGGAACAGCAGCTGGTTTTGCATAGGCTTTCTTTTTGTATTTGGAAAGTTCTTTTCTCCTGGATTTGCCCACAGAAATCCTCTAGGCCAAGGATTCCCAAACTGGGCTTCCTGTATCCGCAAGGGAGGTGGGCGAGATGGCATTTCAAAGGGTGTGACAAACAGGGAGACTGAAAAAAGGAATTTATTTTTTGCCAAAAACTATCCCAATAAGAAAAAAATATTATTATTTTGTTTGCATTTGGATTCAGATTTCTTTTGTCAATCAAGACAAAATATAGGAATTGCCTGAATGCACAGGCAGATTTGTGGATCACAATCAGCAAGAAAGTTCCATGTTTCAGTAGAAATGTGAACGAGAAGAACAGAGAAGTCATTGAATTGGATGCTCACAATTGAAATTTTACTGTTTACATTTTTTTCTAATTGCTCAGTTTATATTTGAATTTTATGCACTGAATTAAAAGCTTTTTTTTTTGAGGTCAGTTTGTTCATCCGCAGTACTATATGTGGTTCGATTTGTGGTTCAAAAATTAGAAATTTGACGTCATCTTCAAATGTGATATTAATTTTGTAGAGCATGGAAACAAATCAGTTATTTTCTAGGGATGTGGGGCATAGAAAAGGTTGGTAGCCACTCCTCTAGGCTTTGTATTTTAAATGTTTCCTTTTGCTTTTTATGCCTTGATGCTTAACTTACATGGTTTGCATTTATTCTGTTTACTTTTTAGGTGTATTATTTGGACTGCATCCCTCTAATAATTCATTATGTGAGACCAACAACAGCTGATTTAGCTGCAATGCAGTGATAAGTATTGCCTTGGATAAATCTACTGCTTTTTTACTTTGCAGAAGTAGTGAGTTGTGGGTTGAGTTTCTCATTTCTGGACAATATTCCCTAGATATGACAGGCCTGAAACAAAATCCCTTATGTTGGAAAACAGTTCATATGTAAAAAGTATGTTCATAGGTGTCTTCTCCTTCAATTCTTTTCCCTGGCTTGAAATTAGTATATGAACTTAAGTCAATATTAAGACCATAAAAATGGGTGACTGACTAAAAAGCTACAAATAGGACCTCTGTTTGGCTTTGAAAGCTTGCTTTTCTTGAATATTTGATGAAATAGACTGCAGATCTCTGCAGTACAGTTCTAGCTGAATCACTGCTGGCACTTGAGTAGGCTGTCTTTTGGGGGGACTGCAGCAATTGAAGTTCTGATAGCATCTAGAGAGGGAGAAGGAAATAAAGCATTAAATAGTGAAAGGAAGAAAATTGCCTTCAGAATCTAGACTCTCCAAAGGAAAACACAAAACTGGTTGCTATTTCATGAGATGTCTTAAGCAGCCTAGAATTAGACTCAAGATGAAGAATGGGTCCATAATAATGTCTTAAATTGGCATATAACAAAATGCTAGTTCAATCTACTTGTGCATATGGGAGTAATCTCTGAAGTATAGCACTGTTACACAAGTTGGGACAATTTAATGCTATAATAGATTTGACAGCCATTATTTTTCCTCAGTCCCTTTAGGACAGGTATGTAGGCAATTTAAATGCTGCTTTTCTTTTCTACCACACTCCCCAAAGACACATTGTGATGTGTGACCTGGATTTAACAAATAGCAGATAGAAGTTGAAAGCCCAATCCCTTTTTATAATTTTTCTTTTTTCTTCCTGTAACTCAGTTTGACATAATTGGGCTGGAAATAATTGGAGGGGGGTTGATAACTGCAATTTTCCGAGGTTCAAAATTTTAATTTGTGTTTGATTTATTATTCAGTGTTGTAAGAAATGGGTGCATTTTATGATTTTTTTTTTAACAAAAACAAGTATAAGAAAGTGTCTTTCCCAGAGTTCTAGATGATGGGGGCTGAATTATGTGTTCACTTTGGAGTTAGTAAAATCCTTATGTGATTAACATATCACTGCATTCTTGTGTGATCTGTGGTACTGCTTCAGAGAACTGAATAAACAACCAAATTCACCTGTGAATTTTCTCATACCTGTACCAGTTCATTAGACATAAAAAGAGGTTTGCTTGTTTGGGGAACAGGCAAGAATTGTATTTCCAATTGTCTTTACTGTTCTGTAATTCTGTAATTTGTAATTCTTATAAATCTATAAGAAGATTGGAAATTGAGGAAGAGACATGGTGATTTGGTTATGACCACATGCTCATATTGGTTTTTTTTAGCATGTAACCTAACCCTGATGAAATCCAACAGTGTCTTGACATCTGAATTGCATTAAGTCACAGCCAAACCACACATCTAAACTGATTTAGCTCTTCTTGGACTGCTGCTTACAACTGCTCATGGAATGTCTTATGCCCAAGTTCACTTCAGATAAAAAGCAGCTTGTTTGTGGAAAGAGAAACTATGGCTGATTCTTTCTGTCTGATTGGATTGTTTACTACATGCAGGGATAATTTTTATTTGTGGAACTTTAAAAAAAGTGTGTGAAAGTGTTTAAACATTTCACAGAACTGTAATGGGTCTCAGTTCTAGTCCAACCCTTAGTATTATATCTCTGATAGGTGACTGTTTCAGCTCAGACTTTGTAGGAGTTATTTCTTTCTGTGGCTTCCTATTTCATATCTGAGGACACTTTATTCAGGCTCCTACAAATCTCACGTCTGCTTCTTGGTTTTCTGCCCACCATTTTGAGCTGAACAGCATAGTTACTTTCTAAGTAAAACACCCAAAGATTAAGGCCAAAGTAAACAAAAGGGACCATTGTACTTTTTGATAAAGTTTAGAACAGGTGGGATAAATACTACATTATCCATTACAGCTATCTGCTAGTAGAGAAAGCTCCCTGCTGGGAGCAGCCCCTTTAAAATTTTGCATCCCTTTAAATGTTTGATTCAGCATACCACTCATGGTAATGCTGTGCCCTGAAGTCTGATTGGTTTCTGTACCTATGATATTCAGGCAGTCCCCCCTTTCCCCTGGGACATGCCCTCCTATCCCCCAAATTACATCATGCATCACTTCTTTTCCATCTTCAGCAAGATGTGGTACTGTGGTTCTTCCAAGGTGTACATGACCCTGCCATGCTCTGTATGACACCTGTAAATGCACTGATTCTTTTGGTCCTGCTCCAGGTCTGGCTCTTTCACCCATGAAGCACTTACGCTAAGATGCCAGCTGGACAATCAATTTGAGCTCATCTTTGAGGCTGGATTTCAGAAAATTCTGATTTAATTAATGTGATTAAGTTGATGATGCCCATAGGAAGTTCAGAGACAAATATCAAAATGACTTCCAGCAGAAGGGAAGTCTTGGGATTCTCAATGGCACCTTTGATTTTAAAGAAAAAATGTCTCTTAGGAAGCAGTGGAGAGCAGCAAGGCCAAAGTTCCCACTGTTGTGAAGATATTTGAACTGACAGAAAAATTCAAAAAAAGCATGAAGTCTTTGATAGAAACTCGAGGGAAAAATCAAAAGAGAAAACTAAGAATAAGAAAAGCAGAGCTTTCAAAAAAGGAGCTCCAGCAGGTGAAGCAGTCACAGTCACCAAAGCTGCTAACCAGGGATGAAATCCTGCAGAAAAACCTGGAGTAATTTTTCAGGAAATATATGAAGCAGGAAGAGAAGTCCAAGAACTACCCAAAGCAGGATACCCATAAGAAAAAGGAAGAAGTGCTGTGATATTCCCATCTACCTGTGGTTCCTGTCTACATCAGTTGGGTTCTTTATTCCAAAGTTATATTAATTATCACTGCTCCTAAGAGTAATAATTATTGATAGCATTTTGCCCACCCTTGAAACATATTCCCAGGTTATTCTGAAATGCTCTGACTAGCAGCATTCTCTTGTCAGGAAGATACGAGAGAATGTTTGTAAGTATGTTAAAAAAACCTTAAAAGATACCTCACACAGGCAAAACCAATCTGAGCAGAATGAAGAACACTGGAAAGGGTACATGAAATGAAAAAGTGTGTGTGGGTGTTTATCTTATGTATAAATTAGGAGAGCAACAAAGCGTTGGCTATCTTCAGATAACAATGAGATCAGCAAAATAAAAGTGGCTTGCAGAATATTTGATTGGGGTTTAATCTTTGCCAAGTGCACTTAGTGCATCAGTTGATGACCTTAGGGTATTGTGCCTTTTTGTATTTCATGTTTTGTGGTTGTAGAGTGCACTATCAATTGCATTTACAATGGTTACACATAAGTGCATGAAATGAAACTGTTCTACATGTCTTTCTGTTTCTGTCAAGTTGTACAAAAATTTGGTAGAAATTATTTTAGCATTGTATGTTAGAATCAGGAGCCCTGTTATTTAGTTTAGTGAATTATATTTATGAAATAATAGTAAATAATAGTGTAGCAGACCTAGGAATGTAATCAGATCTAAACAGTATGGTGAGATTAACACATTCATAAAATAAAGGAACATGTAAGGACAGAATTCAGATAAGAAAACGAAAGCATCATATCTAACAATGATGCCAGAATAAACAAATGCTTGCAGTGTAATAAGTACAGTTTCAACAAGCAGTTAATGCGTATACCGTAGAGACCATGTTGCAGTTTTATTTTTCCATCCCTCAAGCTCTGTCAGAATCTCGGTAAACAAACAGGTGTGCTGAAAGTTAAAGAAAAGAATGATTTTATTAGAATGGCGCTACAGAAACACACTTGTTTGTGACACCATGCAAGAGAGCATCTAAACACTACTTATTTCACAGTCTGCTAGAAATTTATACATGTCATAAAGCATATCAGATGCATAACACAAGCACTCTGTAATTTTCTAAGTAACTCAACATTTTTTGTATAAGCAAACCTTACTACTAACAGTGACATTTTACCAGAAAAGAAATAACTTCACTTATTTTAAGAGTTTAGGTTACAAGCATACAGGCAAAGCTTAAAGCTTTACTGTCTGATCGCTTCTGCTTCTACATTGTAACAAAGTTCATGTAATTCTGATATAATACCTTTTATTTCTCTGATTCCTGAAACTTCTGGAGGAGCTTCTTCAAAAATCTCAGATCCCTAAGAATCAACCCCTTCCCTCAGCCTGAGACACAGCACAAATCTGTGGTTTTTCTAGGAACAGATGCTTCTTCAGTCAATAGGAACTGCTGCTTGCTCTATCAAATGTTTTACTCTTTGCCGTTTGTTTTCAGGTGCTAATTCTTGACTTTTTTCTACTGTTTTCTTCTTTGTCTCATGAAGACTTTAGCTTCTGTCTCTCTTAGCTTTGAGGGGGCAACTTGCCCCCTTCCCTAACCCCTGCTGTATCTGATAATTTCAGTTCCTTTTACAACAGCAAACTTAGGTACTAACAGAAAACTCATTCTCTTGAGTGTCAGACCTTATCTAGCTAAAACAACACAATTCACATAGGAAAAGGAGGCATTAGCAAATGTGGAGAAACTGGGTGGATGCTCCTTTCAGAGGAGTGTGTGCAATTTCACTGGTGATGGTAGAAGGACATTTGGGAACAATGACTGCATTATTCCTAATGTCAGTCAAAATAATTTACTAAAACGAAGTGGTCAGAAGACATTTATGCCTTACTTAACTGTATGCACATCTGTCTTGGAGTGATCTGCAGGAATCTTCCGGTGGATAGTGACACAAATGGTAAAAGGGTTTCTTAATGAGCTACCATTTGAAAGGAAGAATGGAAAAGGGGGTTTATGTGACTTACAGAAATGGGAAAGTGTTTAAAAGTCTGAAAAACTAAATAAAATTGAAGAGATATTGATTTGTAATATAGGGAAGGAAAGGTGTATAAAGGGAAGGGAATGAGAATGTTACTAATGGTTGAACAGTACAGGACATTTAAGAACTTCATGAAAGGTGTGACTAAACAAAGCTCTTGAAATTTTGTATACAGCTCTCATTTTTGCAGTATATACTATTTGTTTGTTTGTTTATTTGTTTGGAACATTTATATGCTGCCCCATTCGCAAAAGCCTATTTTGGGAAGTGAGTAATTGCATGGTTCTCCATATGAAATACTGCATTATGTAATGGATTAGGAATAACAGGATGTGGAACAAAATATTGTAGTTGTGCTGGGAAATGTAACTTTCCAATGCAATCCCACTAGGCAGGGAAAAGACTTCTGGCTCTCAATCAACAACTCAATAATAACCATGTATTTATTTTTGTATGAAGCAATATTCTGGAAAGATCCCTGGAGGTAACATACTAGCTGTGCCATCTTAGACCAACCATTATTATATAAACACAATGTTAAAAATATACAAGAGCTCTTCTGGACATCTTCCAGACTGTCAAATGGCAGAGATGCTTTAGTTTATCTGTGTTCGCTGTATAATGTTATCATACTTGTTAACTGAACCTTCTATGATAGTGAAGTGTTAGAAGTCAGAATGATTAATGATAAAGAACCCTGAAGCAACACAAAAGGTAACAAATAAATAGTCTGTGTTGAAGATCTCTTAAATATATCTGTGAAAGAAAGGTTGCAGATTTCTGGGAAAAGGCAAGCTACATTCTTTCAGTATTGTTTAATTTAAATATATTGGCACACATGTTTTCTAAAAAGTTGAACACTTAGTTGAAATTAAACAGTTGACATTGCTCTTGATGAAAGTTTTGAAAGGGACAGGAAAAGATTTAGAGTCAGAGAAGGCCATTAATTAACAGCACTTTTGTTTAAGTATTTATGTTAGTATTTAAAATAATTTGTTGGATATTTTAGTCTGGAGCTTGTTTTGTTACCCAGCAAAAAATCACATGCACCTTGCTGAAAGGCAAATTTTAATTAAGATGGCTGTCAAATTTTCCAGTGAAGAAGCATATTAAATGGACATGTAATATGCTATTGGATGTGATGTTATTTTATTTATTTATTTGAACCATTTTTATTCCATCCTATACAAAAGTCTCAGGACAGAGATGCAAAACAGGAGTGGCTGCTTACAAAATAGAATATAAATGTTTAATAAAACCAATATGAAAACCAGAATTAATTCTTAAAATAAAATAAAATAAATAAAAATAAAAAGGTGTTGGCCTGGCACCAAAATGAGTAAAGGGTTGGTGCCAGGTGCACCTCTCTGGAGAGCAGGTTCCAGAGCTGGGGCACCACTGCAGAAAAGGCTCTCTGGGTAGCTACTCTTCTGATCTCCTCTAAGAGTGATCCCAAAGAAGAACTTCAGACACAGATCTTAGGGGATGGGCAGGTGTATAAGGAAGGAGACGCTCCTTCAGATACCCAGGCCCTACATTGGCTCCTATGGAGGGCATTAGGTTGGGGTAAACTGAAAGATATATTTTCTAAGTTTATTGCTCACTTGCATTATAGCTTTCCTAAATCACAAAATGGGACTGTTGCATATTAATACACCTGAAGTTCAACTTGCTACTAATTAATTTTCTTACTGTAAGACTTGGGCAGTCATAACCTGTGCTTTAGTTAAAATAGACACTTATGCATTAGAGTACACTAGCGCAAGTGGTTGGTATCCTCTACTTCTTCAAGCAGCAATATCAAAAGCGAGAGAGAGAGCGCGCGTGCGAGAGCGAGCATGCGAGAGATTGGAGTTGGAAGTCAACAGCACAACAATGATAGTCCCTCCTATAGCAGCCCTAGCAAGATCTCCACCAGTCAATATCATAGAATAGTAGAGTTGGAAGGGGACAACAAGGCCATTGGATCCAACCATTGCTCTGTGCAAGACTCCAAGTAAAAATATCCCTGACAGATTGAAGTGATAACTCTATTAATGCAGCCTCAAATGACGTTTGACTTTTGCACCACCATCATAGCCAGTATTTCTCTTACTGTTCCTATTGTAAGTACTGGAAGGGTGGATGAGAATAGTATCTGGGTCCCAAAGTTCTTATGTTGCCTTTCTGAAGCTTCAAAACTCTGCTTGGCAGTATCAGTTGTTCCATATCAATGAAGAAGAAGGCCTATGTCAGTAGGTGTCATGAGCACTGGAAAGCCTTCAGTTGCATCTCTAATTCATCCTCTGGGGAGACGGCTTTCCTGGTGAGTCCACTGCTCTTTGCAACACACACAGATTTGCATCACATGCAGTAGGGAATCTCTCACACCTACCACTCTTCTTTTCTTATAGTGTACGTCTTGGTATTATTGCCTTGGTCTGACTGATTTCTTATTTCCTATTGCACAGGATGGACTGTAGCTCTTCCTTGGTAAGCTGCCTTCCAGTCCTATCCTCAGCTGGCTGAAAGTGGTTCCCTAGTTCTACTGTTTCCACTGGTGCAGAGTGTCTTCTGTTCCTGTCACTCTTTTTCAGGAAGATTCTTCTACTTCATTTCTTCTTGCCTCATTTTTTCCTCTTCTGCTTCAGTTTGCTGCTGCTGTTCTAGTTCCTGTATGTCACTTTGCTCTTCCATCTAAGAATTTGTCACCTTTTCTTGTTCCCTTAAGGATAGCATTTGCTGCTTTGTACTCTCATTTTTTCTTCCAGCAGGTCAAACAGCTTCTTCATGTTGCACATGTAGACCATGCTAATTTCAGGCAAGAAAAAGAACATTGCATGGACCTTGCAAATCACCCCTCTCGCCAAACACTTTGGGATAGATTAAAATGCAATCTGAATGAAATTTTCTTCTATCCCTAATTGTGGCAGGTGAAGATTATGGATTAATATTTAATTCTATCTGGTTTGTCAGTGGTTTACAAACTTGCAAAAATTATGACATTTCCTTCTTTGAATGATAGGCAAGGTAAGGATTGACTTTAACATGCACTTATTTATGTTGTACTACAACAATATTGTTTGAATGCTTTCCTTTAAAGACACACATGCTACATCTTGCCTGGGAGAGAGCAGTTAAGGTCTCCCATAATTTAAGAGGTTTATAGATTAGACTTCATAGGGTTGGATCTAGAGTTAGCTCATACCAGCTACCAGTTAGCTCAAGAGCACTCCCTGTTGGAGTACTGTTTGGGTACTCTAGCCAGTGGGAAGTGGGATTATAGTCATCTTTTCCTGCATTCTCCTTCACACTGCAGTATCTAATGCCAACTTCCATGCTGCTACAGAGGACCCCCAACCTTCCAGAACAGATTTTCAAGAGACATTGAAAAAAGACCTTTCTTGCTCCACCAATGGAAATGTCATGTTCATTAATTTCCTTCCTTTTGTGCATGCCATGAACTCTGCTATTAATGGAAAGCAAGGTCTTGAACTAAGCCATAGTATAAAGTCAACAGGTACAGCTCAGAATTGAACTCACGTGTAACATTTGCAGCATGGTGTTTGCAAGTTTTCAAGCCAAAGCACAGGCACAAGTTATCTTTCCTTGAGAAGTGGGGTTGGCGGTGAGATTCAGATACATTTTGCAATGAGATTCTGCTTTGCTCTGCTTGTTTGGTAGTCCTCAGAATGATGCATATTTTTCAGCCTTTCTAACTGCTTGAGAAAGCACCCAAGTGCCTTCTGCCTCCTTTTCCTGAGGAAAAGAAGTAGAGTGGAACCTTGGTTCATGAACTTAATCTGTTCCAGGACTCTGGTCATGACCCAAATTGGTTGTGAGCCAAGTTAAATTTCCCCATAAGGTTCAATGTAAATAAGGTTAATCCGTTCTGTAGGCATTTTTTAAATCAGAAAAATGTGAAGCAAAGTGACAACAACAAAGATCGCAGACATCTCCCCCCCCCCACCCCAAGTACAACCCCAAACATGGCTATCTCCCCCCCCCCGCCACAGCACGACCAAGATGGCACCTTTCATCCCTGAACACGCCTGTCATCCCTGCACGTGCCCATCACCCCGGCGTGCTGGAGAGTGGGGAGGAGAGATGGGCGTGATCGTGGGTGCACTGGGGGAGGGAGAGATGGGCGCAAACGGTGTGCTGGAGGTGGGGAGATGGCTGTGATCGTAGTTCTGTTCGTGCAGGGAAGGCGTGCCTGATCAGAGGTGCACTCCTGCAGGAAAGACAGGCGGAATCTCAGCCATCTCCCCCGTGGCTCTGCTTTGCTGCTCCCGTCTTTCCTGCAGCAGCGTGCCTCTGATCATGCATGCCTTCCCTGCACGAAAGCAACTGCGATCACAGTCATCTCCCCACTCTGGTGAGGGGGGAGATGGCTGTGATCTTGGTTTCCGCTCAAAGTGGTGTTCGTGACCCAAGTCAAACATTTTCAGAAATTTTTGTTCATGACCCAATTTGTTTGTGAACTAAGGCGTTCGTGAGCTGAGGTTCCACTGTATTTGACAGCTACCTGGATCCCAATTTAAAATTACTTCCCTTTTTATAGGGCAGTGGGTGGTATCTGAGTGGGACACACGGTAGTATATGTCCCAATCAAAACAAGTCAGCCAGCCCATTGCCTTGTCAAAATCCCCTTTAAAGAGAATCCAGGGAAAAAGAACGGATGCACTTTTCTTCAGAAGGAGGAGGCTGAAAGGGCTGTCTGTGGCTGTGAGAATGGAAGTTCTGGAACCCAAGTGACAAACTCGCTTTTATGACCTCTGACAAAAAATAGTTAAGAAAAAAGATGTGGCAAATCCAAAAAAGGGCTGGAAGACAAGTCATTCTTGCTGCCAGGCCCATGGAATACCGACAGGAGGACTGCAGAGGAAGGAGTAGGCGAACAACCATAGTGTGCCTGATCATCTGTTGGGTACGCCATGGTTGATCACACAACAGCCAACTCATTGTGACGTATCACTTGGGTCCTTTGTCATAGCATGCAAATGTACCCTCTCCTCTTTTCTGTACTTGAAATAGATGTGGGGACAGGGATAATGGGATACCACCTATTCTACTTGTTACTACTCAGAGTTACCACTCATACAATCAGAATTTAATGCAGGAGTAGCAATTTCTGGGACCATATTTTTCTCTGGAATTCTGTAGGAGTTGCTGGAAGCAATTCTGTTAAGAAACAGCTGTTTAGTTGGCTCTTGGAGTCCATTTGTGCTGCGATCAAAGTGTTGTATTTCCCTCATACTTGGCTTCCAAGCAGAATTACTGTGATTGAGCAGGGATTACCACGAAGAAGAATAAATTTTTAGTTTACCTGATTTATTTGTTATACTTAAGTTTTAAAAATTGCATACTAAAGAATCTAAAAACAATGCTTTTAAAATATAGATTTACACTTAGCACTTACGGATCTCCACAAAATGTTGTTCAATGTCCTTGAATCTTTAATATCAAATGTTCTTGCCACCAGCATCTAGTAGTCAATCCTCCTTTATCATTCCTTGGGTTTTAACAGAGAACTTCAAATTTGAAAACTACTTTATATAATATGGCTTGGAATGGTAGAACAGAGGGACCTTCATCTTGCTATAGACAGAATGTTGTGAAAACTCTCTGCCATACACTTGCTACCTTTGTATTGGTAGTTGTTATAAACTTGGATACTTTTAAAATTGTATATGATTGTGCAATATATTTACATAGAAGTGTGTCTAAAAGACTGCCAATGACAAGGAAGGATTACAGGGGATAGTACAGGATGTTGGGCAATATATGGTGGCAGTGAGGGGCTGTGGTTTTTATTTGTCAGGGTTTGGAATCCAAGTCAGCAGCCATGGTCTTGAGGCCATGGTCATCTAAAAGTGCAATCCTATAAATTTCTTCTCAGAAGTAAATTCCATTGGCTTAAGTGGGACTTAGTCCTGCTTAGGTTTGTTTAGGATTACATCTTGCACTCCAGAATGCTCATGTTCAGTTTCACATGTATTCTTATCCCTCTTGAATTCACAAGTGTTACTGTTTGCACTGATTTGTTCAGTCATCATTTTGGGAGAAGTTAATGCTTGTAGCATTGCTTGGCTTTCCTTTTGATGCCTTGTATCAATTACTGTTTTTCTAATTGATTCTATTCTTTGGCACAGGCTGCTGCTTCTTGGAAAAAATCATAAAGTTTCTGCTTTGGAAGAACTCCCTTGTGAGTTCTGGAAATTATGTATTTTGGTGTTGATGTAATGCAGTTCTTGTTTGTTTCTTGTATGTTAATTTCACAATACATTAAGGTCAAAGCTTTCTGAAGGTCTGTTGACCCAGAACCAGATTTATCAGAAATGACAGTTTGATCTCAGATTCAGAAATGATGCACAAGCCTGGTTCAGATGTAATGCGAAACCAAGGCATCCATCCACTATGGACCTTTCTACACATAGTTGTCATTTTTGCTTTTGTCACATAATTGAGACCTGAGCACAAAGCAAGGAGAGTTTCTTTTTCTGCCTTTTTGTTATAGAACCTCTAGGTGATAGTGTGGTATAGCAAAATGTCATAAATTCAGAAAAGAGGATTGTACTCCTTTCAACCATTAGGCATAATCCCCCATTTCCCCTGCTGTAAAAACAAAAATCCACACAGGAATAGCTGTTCACAAACAAGTGAAATCAGAGGGTCAAGTCATTGCCTCAAGAATGGTGAGCACAAAACAAGTTCCTCATGTAGAAAAGTTCTGTGTAGATGAAAACCTTGGGTTTCAAAGCCTCACTTTGTCTGCTGCATGCTTGAGGAAGAGAAACATCTTCAGATTTTGTAGAAAGTCCCCAGCCTGCCATTGTGTTTGTACTAGATGAACTGTGGCCTATTTAAGCTCTATTTAGTGAAAAAAGTCAGCATACAGTTTATCCTGGCTTGTTTAACCTAACATTGTTTAATGTTCCCTGAGTTTGGATATAAGAGAGAAGTTATATGCCCGCCTTCCCTCTGAGATCAGCGGGAGAGGCCCTTCTCCGGGAACCCTCCGTGAAGGAAATTAGGAGGAAAGGTACTCGGAGGAGGGCTTTCTCTGTGGTGGTGCCCAATCTATGGAATGCGCTCCCCAGAGAAGTCCGCCTGGCGCTGTCGTTATTTGTTTTTCGGCGCCAGGCGAAGACCTTTTTATTCAAGCGTCATTTTCATTGTTAATGTTATTTTTATTTTTAAGTTTTTTGGCCAGGGCGACTTATTTTATACGGTTATGTGTATTTTATATTGTTATTTATGTATTTTAATTTATTTATTTGTAAGCCACCCCGAGGCTTCGGTGAATGGGGCGGCCTAGAAATTTTCTAAATAAATAAATAATAAATAAAGTTGGTTTATTATATATTAGAGGCAGAAGCTTCTGAGCATCTCTGGTATTTAAAAGAAGAGGTGAAAACATGGATTCGAGGTTAGTTGTGACTTGTTTACATAGCAGGAAATATTTTTTGTTATGTGTGAATTGAGACAACAAAAAGGAGCTAGAGGATGTGAGGAAGGAAATAGTGAATAGTTACCTCAGAGAACTGAAAATAAACATACATTTTGGATGACTGATATTGTGCGTGTGTTATGTGTGCATGTTTACATACACATTTTTTCTTACGCATCACAGATATGTTATGTGCTGTCAAATCTTCACCTAATTATGTCAACCCTATGAATGAATATCCTCCAAAATGTCCTGTCTTAGCCATCCCTGTTTGGCTCTTGTAAACTCAAGGCTCGAGGTTTCCTTTGTGGAATTGAGCCATCCCATAATTCGTCTTCCTCTTCTTTTGTCTTCAGCTTTCCCTAGCATGAGTGTCTTCTCCAGTGAGTCATGTCTTCTCATAATACACTATGATGTTTTCAGTTTCATCATTTTACCTTCCAGGGACAGTTCTGGCTGATTGATCTAGAACACACTTGTTCATCTTTCTGTTCCTGGGCATTCACAAAGCTCTCCTCTAGCACCTTGTTTTGAACACATCAATTTTTTCCTCTTACCTTTCTTCACGGTCTAGCTTTCACACCCATACGTAGTGATTGGATGATCTTTAGTATGTCTTTAAATAGACAATACCCTTGAAAAATAATTTCTAAAAATTTTGGCTTTCACATTTCTTTTCAATTAATAAATAACCCTTTTTTGATTAGCCTGTTGGCATGTGTGGTTAAAATATGAGATCTATATTGTTGTTGGAATAGCTTTTACTGAGGAAGACTACATTTAAAGGGTTGTGCAAGAAAATACATGTGAGCTAGCATGCTGATCTTCAAGTATTCTGACTCACGTGGAGAATAGTCCTTTGGCATTGCATTGAACAGTGAAGAAGTCAAGTAACATAACTTGTATCAAAAGAAAGGTGAGAGCTAACTGCTGAATCCTCAAATGATCCTCAGAGGTAGAACTTAGAATAATCTGTTTAAGAATCAGAGGATATTTGCTTTGAAGTTAGTTTGTACCTTGGAGAATCCTCTGATGGTAAGTGACTTTATGTCTTTCTTTTTATCTTAACATTACATAGTACTGTTAGAAGTAATATTTGAAGACTTGTCTTCTGTGCTTTGTCAGAACGATTAAGCTGATCAACAGCGTTCCTATTTAGCAGTGTTTTTAAAAAGGAAGACTTGAGTCCTCAGTGTTCCCTGCAGTTGAAAGGGCTACTTCCGTTCTCATATGAAAGTCTTGAACAATTCTGAAGATGACCACTTTGACAGCTGTGGGGAAGGCAAGTCTCCCACAGTGTTTCAGTGGGTTTCCTGTTTCTTCAGAGTAGTTTTTAGAATAACTAAGGGCATTGGAAGAAGGGTGACTTGAGTTGTCTTTTTCCTTCTGCCAGAGAAGTATCAGCAGAACTTGGCTCACAGGGTGCCCCTGTCAGAAGGAGCAGCTTGGAATCCAAGCTGAAGTCAGTAAGGATTCATTCCTATGCATGTTTATACAGCTTAGGAAAAAAGAAAATAATTTTACAACTTCCGGCATGCCCCAGCTATTCATGCTGGTTGCAGGATGCTGGCAGTTTTTGGACTTTTTCCTCTATATGAACAAGCAAAGCATCAAACCCAAGTTTCTTATGCTGGTATTGATTAAAATGGCTGTAGGTAAAGTATCTGCTGCTATTTCTGGAAAACAAATCATGGGTCAATTAGTTTGGTCTTTTAATTATGTGAGATAACTTGGCTTTCTGCTTCAGGTTTGTTAGAGATTGTGATTTTGCCCAAAATATTTTTAAGTTTTATTTTCTTTTCCTTTATTCTTAGAATATTTTGGCACATTCATTGACTTAAATATTGTCACAAAATAATGAAACATACTAGAACAATAGTTTTAGTAAAACAGCTTTTAGCAAGTATATTATTAAAAAAAAATAAAATCTCTTAAATTAACTTTGTCTCTCACAGAGTAAAATACATCCTGAAGCTAAAGTGCCTGCATTTCATGTCTTGTTGCTTCTTCATGTAATTAAAATATTTTTTTCTTAAGGGAGCAACCTGTGGCCCCTATACATCATCTGGGGGGCCAGAGATTTGTTCAAATTTCCAGCTTCAACATCAGAAACAGTGCTCTGACTGCAGAATTTGGAATCAGAGCTCTGTCCCCTCACAGCTGGTGAGGAAGGAACTGTGTCCCCTGCTCTCTTAGGAAGAAAGTGATATTGGAGGCAGGGAAAAGGCTGGAGAGGAATAAGAGAAGCCAAAATACAATCTATCTTGATGCATCTTTAGCTTCCTCCCGACCCCTTCCCTCCAACATGCCCCAGCTGGAAGGGCACAAAAACCTATCTGGTGAAAATACAGGATGGGAGGATGGGGATGCAAATATTGCTTCCATTGCTTCTCCCACTTTGCATTGGATGCCCGTAAGACCCTGAGGATAGAAGCTTATGATTTTTTCCATGGGCTTGTGCTGTAAAACTCAGGAATCTTGTTCTCATATGACAATCCAGACTTTAATACTTCATGCTTGAAAACTATCCAAGTTTGGCTGTTTGTCTACTATGAACAGGTCTATTGCTGTGGTTTTACTTAGTAACACATGGTACAGATTGAGGTCTTGAAAGGACTGAGAGCTAAAAGTTTGTCTTCAGTTCATGTAGTATACAAGTTCTTCCGGGAATCTGTGATCTGCTATAAGGAGTTTCTGGTTTTCTTCAATTGTACTATGTAAATTCATGTACTTACAAATATGTAAGCAAAAGGCACCATATGTTTCCTGTGCTGTCTTGTTTCAAGGAAACTAAACTCTACTGCTGCAGTGCCCCTTGAACACTACACTATTGAGAGATGTGGGCACATGATGATAAACGTGGATAAAAGAACTGTTTCCCAGACTCAGATTCTTGATCTTGATTGCATAGGTATAATGCATTTTAGTGTGGGCACCCCTTCTCTTCCCCCAGCCCATGTTATATGCTGGGTCTTTGTGGTAATTAGGAATAAGTGTAGACAAATCTATGCATTTTGTTTTCTCTTAGATTCAATTTTTTAAAGTTTCAGCTTCCTTCTTAACTATGAAGAACTCTTGATCATTTCTTATGATAACTGAAACAAAATTATCCTCAATCTGCACCAGTCGAATTAGTACAGCTGTTACCAGCATAGAGTGAACTATTTGTGTTTGCCAAATAACTATTTTGGAGAGGAGCTTGTCAAGAAAAAGATGCTCTTTTCAAAAACACGTTGAAAACAGAGGAGTTCAAGCTCAGACTTTTAAGAGCTAAACACCCAAAGCCTTGGGCTGGATAGCTTAATCTCTCAGTACTCCTTTACCCCCACATTTGAATTCTTTTAATCCTAAATTCTTTTTTGTTTCAAATGTGAAGAGCTTTTGTAAATTGTCATTATACCAATGTGAATGATACTGTCAGCCATCCCCAATCTATTTATGCATCCTTCTCAGCCTCCTTTTGGTTTTGGTATAAGTTAGTTGAAGCTGGTTCAAGATTTTTTGCCATTTGATAAATGCCTGGAAGTCATGATCTATGAAAATGATATTACGAACGACCATGGGCAAGAGCATTGATTATCCTTTTAAAAATACTGCCCAACTAGTGAATAGATTTTGTTGTAGAAGCAAACAAGTTTTTTCAGTACGATAAAGATATTCACATCTTTTCATAAGCTGTAGTGATTCTCCGTTACCCTTTTCTATAAGTTTAGGCTCAGGTCAAGAATACCTGAAGGATTGTCTCCTTCCATATATGCCCTCATGCCCCTTAAGATCGGCTGGGGAAGCCTTGCTCCGGAACCCTCTTTGAAGGAAGTATGGAGGGGGTCTACCTGGAGGAGGGCCTTTTTCGCAGTGGCACCCAGTCTATGGAATGTGCTCCCTAGAGAGATCCACCTGGCGCCGACATTAAACTCCTTACGGCACCAGGTAAAGACCTTTTTATTTAACCATCATTTTAATAATCAAGGGTTTTAGATGTTTTAAGATTTTTCTCCTCCTTTCCCCTCAGTTGCATTTTCTCTTCTTCTCCTCCCTTTTCTCTTAGTTTATCATATGTTGTTTTATATTGTTTTAATAATTGCAGTTTTATTATTGTATTATTGTAATTTTATATTGTGTAAGCCGTCCTGGGCACTTGTTGGAAGGATGGGGTATAAATGCTTGTAACAACAACAACAACAACAACAACAAGTAGTAGTAGTAGTTACTTAATGAAACCACTGGAGCACCGCCTGACCTTATACTTTCCTGGTTCCCCAGCCCTATTTTTCAGTGTAAACTCTTATTTTGGTTTGGAGGTCATGAGAGCTATTTTCAAAATCAATATAGAGCTGAAAATCTTGATACACTGCTATTTATTTCTTTCATTTTTATACTGCCCAGCTGAGGCTGTCTGGGTGGTAAACAAAAGTTAAAATTAAGCAAAGTTAAAAAGATACACACATTAATTTAAAGGAACAAAACCATATTTGCAGTTACAGTTGCTTTGATTCTGCATAGAAGCATAGTAGTGGTACAGAATAAAATAGTTTAACTTTTTAACTTTGTTTTTATATACTCTGTTAAAATCCTGGGAAAATAAAAAGGTTTTTATCTGGCATTGAAAAGAATGTAAAGTAGCAGCCCTAATGCATCCTTTTGTACAAATATGATTGGCAGAAAATCTTTGTTAGTGTTAAAGTGAAAGTTGACCTGTTTTAGGAATAATATTTATCAAAGCTCTGTATACTTATATTTTTATTCTATGCTATAATAGAATAACAGCTGGCTACATTATGTTTATGCTATGACACCTCTGAAAAACATTAAATTTAAGATGCTTTTCTTTTACAGTTTTGTTCAGAAAAAGGATTATGATGTCCAGAGCTTTGCTTTTAAGTTAGTTTCATAATCTCCAGATTAAATTGGGGGAGGAGGGGTGGAAAGGGTGAGAGAAGGAAATACATGAATATGGAAGAGAGTATTAGGCTACAGCACTGTAGATGTGATTAAAAGAGCAGAGGAGTCAGTAACATTAAAAAAATGAAAAAATTCAGTGTTTTTACCTGTTCAAGATGAAGGTTTTTACAGTATTTTCTACATTAATTCATGCTACCACAGTTCTGTGTGAATGTGTGAAAGGTATGAACAATACAAAATCATATGGACAGAAAATGGGTAAAGTTGCAGTCCTGTGCATACACAACAGATAGCCTGTTGATCATGGCTCTTAGTTCCAGGTTTGAGTTTATATGCATAGATTCCATTGTGAGTCCCAAGTGCTGTTTAGTACTGTTTCTCATAATACTTTCAGTGTTTCTCTGAGCTTTATGATCAGTGAAACAAGCTTTCTGTTTGCATAGATCTACAGTGAGGTATCAACTGAATTTCCATTTCTGGAAAATTGTGATGGGAATGGTATAAAATGTCTATCTTGTATTGTCTTTCAGCAGTGTATTTCACATCCTCCTAACGACTACCATATTTGTTTAGAATATTGCCTTGTTTCTGTGAATGCGGTTGGGCCATATATTAATGGTGCCCACCACACTGGGTATAAGGAGGAAAAACTTAAATGAGGGAAAACTATTTTAAAAGAAATATGGGATTTAATCCTATACTGAGGTTTTAACAGCTAAAGAACCATAGGAATTTGAAGACTTCCTAGTATGTCACTGGAATACCATACACATTGTTGTCATTACAGATACGCTGGCAGATCACCACAGATATACCAGAAGTTGTGAGCAGCACAAGGAAGGGGGCACGTATGCTATATATCCTGCACTCTTCCTGACTGTTGCCTTGTCAGAGGTGGAACTTCATGCCAGCTCCACCACAAAGGATTTCCCTTCCATTTAGTTCAGAGGGACTATGTGTGTGTGGAGACTTAGAAGTTCACGACCACCACCATCACCTGCTGCATCAGCATCCACTCAGTTCATCTGACCATACCAAACCATGCAAAATGTTAAAACTCAATAACCAATCACAATACACTATCACCACTATACAAACCCCATATAGGGAGACCACAGCTCAGATTATAGGGTGCAGTGGAATTGGATTTCATTTTTATGATTCTGTGGTTTGTACACAGAGCTCATCAGGTGGAATTTTGGTAAGGGAAAACTATGGTTAAAGTGTTTTTTATACACTTTGTACATTATACAAAATAGCCTGGTCTCAGACCCATTCTGCCTGAAACCCTTTCCAGGTACCTTACCTTAGGAACTGCTTCACAAGTAGCCCAGGAAAACACTCCATTGCAGTAACTTGAGCTGACAAGACAGAGCTCCTACTGGATGTTGTTCAATGAAGTTTTAATTCAGCCCACTTGGATACTTTTTGGGGGTTAATAGATACTTGTTTATTTTATTGATTTTAATGCTGTCTGTTACTGCATTCATTGTTTTGTTTTTATTATGATTGAAAAATGTGTAAAATGGTGATATCTAAATCCTCAGGGTTCTATCTCATGTTAGTTCCACTCATTGCAATGTGTCTGTTCTGAGTAAAACTAAATTTGGATGCAACACAAACTGTATATAACTGTGTATTGTCATAAGCTCTATGAAGGAAGAGCAGAATAAAAGTGTGTGTGGATAAATAAGCACAGAAATAATGAAGGCTAACTCTAAGCCTAAGCCTATAAGACTTTTTTTGTGCAATCTAGTGCCCTGGGTATTTTTTAAATTTGAGAATTTCAGTCTGCATTAAACAAGAGAGGGAAAGTAGATTTTTCTTTTCTGCAGTCAAGGGCACCTGCATACAATATAGTATGGTCCTTGCTGCTAGTGGAATGCATTGCTGACAACTAGGGAAGCACATTCTCTTAGGGGGATGAATTTTTTTTTTGTGGATTTTATTGATTCAGTCCTGGAGGATTTTATTCCATTTCTTCCTGCTGTTGTTAACTTGATCTGTAGCAAATTGATCCAATATGCTTTTCATTTTTAACAAATGGCAATTTGCACAAATGAGTTTTTGTATGGAGTCTTTCAATTGGAAATGGCATGGTTCCCCTCATGGAACTTTTCACTTGCACAATTTTGTTTTTAAATTTATTTTTATTGGTGGACTTTACTATGTATTCCAGGTATAAAAATTCTTCTAGTTTGGTCTTCTCCACATGTGACTTCATTTAGTTTGGGAGAACCCATGTTTTGTACTTGTTAAAGAATTTGTCAATTTTATTCTTCTCTTTGCGGCTTCCTTGCTTGAGAACATTTTTTTTTTTTTAAGGAAAGATGCTTCATGTTACACGGAAGTGAGCACTCCCACTTCCAAAGCACATTCTGTTTCAGCATGAGTAACAGAGCAGTGAGCAGGATTGCTAAACATACACAGATGTTGTGGCACAGTAGTAACAGGGAAGGAGGTATGGAACGTATCTTAAGCAGACTAGTAACATGGAGGCAAATTGGGGTAGTCAAAATCTCCCCTTGGCAGTG
Source organism: Varanus komodoensis (assembly GCF_004798865.1). Taxonomy (NCBI): domain Eukaryota; kingdom Metazoa; phylum Chordata; class Lepidosauria; order Squamata; family Varanidae; genus Varanus; species Varanus komodoensis. The sequence goes on along the minus strand of NW_025335268.1, from coordinate 24,792,709 downwards.
TCATGCTCTGGTTATGAAGCCTTGACTATGATACCCCTGCCAAACAGTTCCATGAATCTGAAGGAAGTTAGCAAAAGGGAGAAATTGCTCCTCCCACCCTGGTGTATGGAGCAATTACTACTGGTTTTACTTCAGTTGCTGTTCTTCCCCATCATTTCTTAGCCTCAGGATTATTTCCTTCTTCTGAGCATCATGGAGAAAGGACACCAGAAAGTGCCCCATATGAATTACCAATTTTGGGGGAAAAAAACCATTTGCAAGTATTATAGGAGCAACTGCCAGTCTCTAGGAAAGAAAGCAGAAAGAAATTGACAAGACGGTTGAAACCTGCTTGAAGCACTTGGAACAAAATGTCAATGTTCTTATTAAACATTTTGTTTCAAGCACTTTCAATTTCAGCTGCTTGTCAAATTCACCCACTTCTTAGCAGCTGTCATTCACTTCTTTGCAAGTGCTGAGGACTGCAGGGAAGGGTCAAACCTAGTGTCCTTTGGGAAGGGAGTTCTGTAACCCAGGAGTAACCACTGGGAAGTCCCAGTGCCCCCACCAGAGGTACCTCTGATTGTGACAGTCTCAAAAGGAAGTCTTCTCCAGAATATCTGAAAAACCAGGAAGGGTTATATTACACAAAATGTTCTTTCCGGTAGCTTGATCCCAAGCCACATAGGGCTTTATGTGCCATAACTGGCACTTTGAATTCTGCCTAGAAATAGTCCAGTACTTGGTGAAACTGTTGTGACAAGGTATTAATGCACTTCCTTTAATCAGTCCCAGTCAACTGTCTTGTTGCAGCATTCCAGACCAACCAAACTTTCTGAATTGGTTCTGAAGGTAGCCCAACATGGAGGACATTACAGGGATGTAAGGCATGTGTGACTGTGATCGGATCAGACATCTTAAGGAATGGGCAAAATTGGCACACAGACCTCAGCTGTGCAAACACACGTCTGTTCAGTGTCAAGTCCAAGAGTACATCCAAACTGTGACCTTGAGTTTTCGGGGGGGGGGGTTCAGGGGAGTGTAACCCCATCCAGCACAGGCTATTCCAAATGATGGAAATATTTTTCAAAAATTAACAGCCCAGATTCAAATTTATCTGATATTATAGTAATTTCAGTTTTCATATGCGTGGTCCTGTTCTATATTTAGAAATTTATTTTTGTGTAAACCTGAAGTCAGATTCTGCCAATTCATGTTTAAATTACAGTTTAATTTCATAGAGTGACAGTGATGCAAATTTTATTTAAGTTGGATCCTACTGTGCCCTTCCATTTACAGGCAGGAAGTCAGTTTTCAGTTCCCACTCCTGACTTTACCACTTTATATGCTTTTTCTAGAGACTCCCTCAATGCTTTGGAACAGGTTTTGGAGGATGCGAGGAGGAAGGAAAATGGGTGAAAATGACCAAGGTGGGAGTATCCTTTTCATAAATGGAACACCGTTCATGTGTTCCCAATCTTTGGAATAGGCGGGAATAAATAAATTATCATGACATTATACAAGGCATTCTTCAGGGCATACAAATCTTTCCCTTATTTAGATACATGACGTTTCATATTAAATGTACATGAAAGAAGTCTTTGGCGATTGGCAATATAAAATTGTAATCAATTGGCATGACATAAGATGGATTTTAGAATGACAGAGTGTCATTCCAGTAAATTAGCCAGCTCCAGGGTGATAGGATGCTTATTCTTTCCTAATAGTAATAATATTTCATTTAGAAAACCATTTCATAAAGATATATGATAATTCATAGGAATAAGGAATGTCACCAATAGGGAAAGTGATAGCTTCTCAGCTACTGGTCTTACCAGAGACTTCCTGCACAGAGTATTGTACAACCATATATTAATCACTGGACCATATCTTTGCAGTGGTTTTGAGAAAAGGAGACGCAGTTGGCTTTTATGACCACACCACTTGCATGTATGTAGTGCCCAACTAAGCAAGGGAATAATTGTTTCTTTCCAGAGTTTACTGTAAATTATATATGCAGCAGTACTTTATGCACTTGTTTGGAAATAAGCCCTACTGAATACTTTGAGACTTCCTTTTGAGTATATATAACCTCTGGTGGAACTGTAAAAATAATCGAGCATGTCAGGTCCAGGATGTAGATGGTGAGTTTCTGTGGCTGGAACATCAGGAAAAGGGTGATGGAGATCTTTGCACTGATGCAGTAGGGCCAGGGGTAAAGGTGAGTCCAGGAACAAGCGAGTGTCAGATATCCAGCAAGGCATAGAAAGGCCAAAGGTGACAGAGCTAGCAATAAATGGAGATCAGAAACTCAGCAGGGCTTGGCAGGTCTAGAGGCAAGGGTGGAACCAGGAATAGATGAGGTCAGGCATCAGCAATCTATGACAGAACCTCAGGCAAGGATCCAGTATGGACAAAGTGTGGCAGAACCAGTGATGAAGATAAGGATCAGGTACCTGGCAAGGTGGGCAGTGGCAGAGACAGGAGCAGGCAGGAGCAAAAGCAAGACTGAAAGCAGATCACGACCACAGAGTAGCCACCACAAAAGCAATGTGCTGTGGCCAAACTGAGCAGTGCAGGGAAGCCACAGCTTAAAGGGCCAGAAAAAAATAAAGCTTTTTACTTGTTACTCTCCAAAATTAAGGTTTGTGCTAGGTGAGCCTACTTGGAGAAAACTTTGCACAACTGGCCTTGCACCACTGAAAAGGCCATTTCACCGTTAGCCATCTGTCCAAAGCTGGGCCTCCTTATGATGTTCTCAGGGTCCAGGTATTTCTGCATGGGAAAAATATTTATCTCCTATCCCCAAATCATATGGGCTGTAATTACCTTTTGAAAGCCTGCAAAAATAATTTGTATTTTTTGCTGTTGAAGAGTGTGCATGGAACAATAAATAAAACAAACTTATGAAGATTGTATTATGTTACACAAACAACCTATACTAATTATTTTTATGCATTCAGAAGCATATTGGATATTTGGATACTAGCTGATTAATAGTCTGCATCTTTTTTTAAATTGAGTTATTAATTTAAAATGTTCTGTCTTGATGTCACATTGTATTAGAAAACACTTGGTAACAGACTTTGTCCATATGTGAATAATTCTGATTTTATATAAATTCTCATCATCTTGGTGGAAAGTGGTGGCATGAGAAGTGATGCATGTTTTCTAGAGATTTCCTCATTTTTATAGGTTTTCCTTCGGAATTATTAAGATGAATTATTAAATTGAATTATCTTAGTTTCTCAAGTTAGATTCTCTCAGGCTTTGCTGCAGTGGTTCATCTCACTCAGATGAGAGAAGGCAAAAGTTATTCCGTTCTTTGGATGTCTTAGCAACCCATGCGCCACCTGGATCTAACAGTCTCTTCTGTCAATTTGAGATAGCAGCCTTTTTCTGCTGACAGTCAATAAAGTGCGGCAGGATGCATGGGAACAGTTTAAACTGTAGCATTGTAGAGAGAGTTTAAACATGGTCTGCGGTGCAGGTGAATGTTGGGGCCAAAATCCAGGGCTCTGTAGAACATGGCCTCCTCAAATGACCACCCAGAATAGAATTGTGGATTCTGTGCCCACTTGGGGAATTTGAGAAGCTGCTGCTGCTTCTAGCCCTCAAAATTGCTCCCATGGAGGATGTGTTAGTTGCACAATGTCAGAGCCCAAATTTCGGGCAAATTTCCTGGATTTTTTTGAATATACAAAGGATCAGGCACTTTGGGCTATTTGAAAAATGGAGTGCACCAGTGCCAAAACTGTAGTATCAGAAAGGCATGTGTATGATAACAGATGCTTATTGTATTGCTTTTATCTTTAAAATACAGCATTCTTTTCTATGGCAAAACTGTGCTTATTCCCACGAAAATTAGGATCTGGGCAACAGAAGCAAATCCTATTTTATTCCTGTTGTCATGATACAGCTGTGATTTAGTCAGCTGTAAAGCATGGGATGTTGGGGAAGAGGGAACTACCAATTTTAAACCAACTTTAAACAAACTCAAAATCATTACGAGCAGGGCCTTAAATTATTTATCTCAACCACTTAATATAGTCAGACTGGAGTTCTTAGAATCTTAAATAATCTGTGCTGCCCTTTCTCCATCCTTTTCAGACATTATGTAAAACTCCTGTCTGAACACCTTCAGTTTGAAACCCTCTGAAACAGATGCCTGGCCCATATCTTTGGCTTATGCTGTCCTTTGTGCAGACTGGAGGGTTCATGGAGGCCTGCTAAACTGTGGGAGGCATTATTTGGACCAGGAAAATGAATATACACGTGGAGTACTGTAATAGGATCAGAATTCACAACTTTGCTTTACTTTGCGGAATTCTGTGGAGCATTTTTTTCCCTCTATGTTATAATCAGTCCTCCAGACAGTCCTTTCATACCAGCTGCTTTGCTTCTGGCTGTACCTGATCTATAAATAAACACCATTTAGATAACAGTGAGTGTTCCTATGAAGGCATTTTTTTCAAATGCAAACATAGTCTGTAAGCAATATACTTAAAGTGATCAGTGTTTAAAAATGCCTTGCACAAGCAAAGAGAAATTCCAGCCTTACAAGGTGCCCCACTCTGAATTCTGTTGAATCCCCCTTTGTGATCCCACACTATGCTGGAAAGCCACTTGATCCTTAACAGTAGTCTTTTTTTTCAGGGTTGCAGAGAACTGGAGGGGTGGGAAATCCCAATTGCATGAATGCTACTCATACTTTTCTAGATCATGGCACATTATGCCCCTGGACAGCTCTTTCAGGGACAGCTGCCCCTAATGACTTTTAATTGTATTTTTAGCTTAAAAAATTAAAAACAGTCTGGTGTGCTTCAAAATGATACACTGACATATAGCACAGCTAGGCCCCATGTGCGTCTCAGAGCCATTTCTCTGTTTCATCATTTTTTATTTATTTTTATTTATTTATTAAAACATTTCTATGCCGCCCCTTGCCAAGGCCTCGGGGCGGCTTACAACATTTTTGCTTTCAAGAGGCATTGTTAGGCAATTAAAATGGTGGATGACTGTAGCTCAGCTTGTGCTTTTAAGGTATGGCCACCCTCCAAAATGATTGGGAGTATGAAGTGTCTATTTTGCTTTTGCATTGACTGTCGTTTGCTTGAATCTTTTAATTAGGTGTGCAGGATGTTAGGGTGTGAAGTGTGTGCTTTGCTCAGGGGAAATGTTTGAGTGAATGTCACCTGCTTCATTACTGTAAAATTTGTTTTTTTTGTTGGATATCGTGGTTGTGATTTGGGCTTAGCAATTCAGACTCCAGTTCTGCCTTCTATTTATTTTCTTGGCCAAGTGACTTGTGCCTCACCCTCATCAGTTTAACTTCTGTGAAATGAATGTTGGAGCAAGAAGCTGTGGACTCCTAAAAGTAGTTTTGTGTTACGGAGTTCAGAAACCTACTTCTGCCTTATAGCTAGTTTCTAGGCAACTTTTTCTTTTAGGCTTACCAACTTGCTTTCTGGGAAATGGATACTTTGCGACTGGCCATACTTCCCATGGCATTTTGTGAATGGACAACATCCCCCCATCCCCCATGGCAGCCATTTGTAAGAACCCACAGTACTCAAAATTCTAAGTCTGCCCACTGTTCCAAGCAAGCTGGGGACTTCTGAGGTAAGATAATACACAACGTTCAGATGGACAGCCATCTGAGTGGGATGGTGTAACTTGGTGTCCTGCAACAGCAGGGGATTGGACCTGATGGCCTTCATGGCCCCTTCCATCTGTACTATTCTATGATTCTGTGATTTTATAGATAATAAGCCATACAAGAAAAATACTCCAGATAGCCCAGGTTTTAAAAGGGATGTAACAACACTTGTATTATGTGTCTTCAAGCAGGAAACATGAGGACATACAAACTTCAAGCAGCAAGTTCACATTATCTCCAGAGAAGTACCAACATTTTCACTTATTGCACTTGTTCTTTCCTGTTTATGTTGGGTACCCTTTGTGGAAATCTCACAAAGTGTTGAGCCATATCAGTTCTGATATATCAAGAAGCCTGGTGGTGTTTGAGATAGTCACCAATACTGTAGGATTATCTCATATGGAGAGATCTCATTCAGTGACATTGGTCATATTCCTGAATAAAAATTAAATGCTTTGATGTAGCATTTCTAAAATACATTATGTATAAATTACTGCTTCTTCAAATAAGTTTTGTACTAAATAATTCTTGTGGACCTGTTTATTTCTATAATCATGTATGTTCTTAGAATGTAGCATTCTTACCTGCTAAAAACGTTTGCAGTTCTGAAACTAAAAACAAAATCTGTTTCTAGCTTGAGTAACCGTCTTCAGCTTAACTCAGACATAGGTAACCAAACCTCCTTGTGGAATACTGCAGAGCTGATTTGACTGCATTGTTATATAACCCTTGAAACTTTTTTTTTTTGCTAAACCAATTATACATTATTTATAGCAGACTGTCACTGGTCGTTGGATTCACAGAAAAATTACATCATAAATATTTTAGAAGCTGTGGCCTGAAATTTTTATTATGACTAAGGATTTTTTTATTTGACATTTACATTTTTAAGTTTCCCCCACTGCCCCAGTTGAAACGTGGCTTTTCCAAAACTTGTCTAGTCACTAAACAAAAATGGTTTATGTGATTCATTGTTAATTAAAGTTGAAAGCTGCTGATACTGAAATTATAATAATCATAGATTACTGCTGAAATCTGTATAATGTTCAGCACTGGCAATACGAAGTAGTATACAGTCATTGGCCGACAGCTAACAGCCTTAGAAGAACCTTGTTGGTTCATATACAAAGAACTCTCTAATCCAACATTGTTTTCATATAATAGCCAATCTGCTGTCTTTAAGAAGCTAACAAGCAGGAGATGAGTGCCAGAGTACCTCTCTACTCATGTTCCCCAACAACTCATACCCAAAGGAGCAGGGGATGGAATTGGAAAGGTATGTGTTCATTGACAAGTGGCTAAGCGCAGCCCGCTTAAGGTTCTCCTTGCAATGCTGATGAAATGAAATTGTACAGCTACTGCATCTTTTTTCTTCTCAGTATAAAAGAAGCAGAAGCAGAAGCAGCTATGGTGAGAAAACTTGGAAGGGTCACAAATGGAAACCATTGTTATCTAGATCTCCCGTAAAATTCTGTGAATGATGCAGAGGGATAGTTGTACAATACACACTTTGTCTGGAAGCCTCTTAGCTCAGCTAATATGTTCTCACTGGATGGTCTTACCTAGTGGCCACACACAAAAAAAGCCTTATACCAGAAGACAAACATGTCTTGAATGATCGGGATACTGGTGTTCTCTGAATACTTTTCACCACTGCTTATATATATTGTCATATTTTATCCAATTATTTTTGCCCTGTTGCAGATGAAAGGAGAGCAGGAGAGGCAAAATGACAAAACTTGAAGTTGTTGTTCTTTAGGCATGTAATGAGAAGGGAAGAGGCACTGGAGAAGACACTAGTGCTAGAGGAGGAGGAGGAGGAGGAGGAGGAGGAGGAGGAGGAGGGGAAGACCAGATGTGAGATAGAGTGATTCCCTAAATGAAACCACAGCCTTAAGCTTACAAGAGATGAGCAGGGATGTCAAGGACTTTCCTTCATAGGGCTGCCATAAGTCAGAGACAACCTGATGGCACCTACCAAAAGCACAGAACCAGAACAGTGTGCTTGGTACTTCTTGGCACAGCATTGGTTTCAATGGAAGGAACATTTGGATATGGATCAGAATTTCAATCAGTTGGAAGTTGGAAGTCATACAAAGCAGATGAAATCCAAATGTACTCCCAGGTATAAATTTCAGTGAAAGCAGTAGAGTGACGTAGTAACATAGAAACAGAGTGAGTCAGAAGGGGCCTCCTGGGCCTTCTAGTCTGATCCCCGGCGCCCCCATGTGCCTGTCCAGCCTATCCTTGAACACCCGCACCAATGGGGCCTCAACGACCTCTTGTGGAAGCCCATTTCATACCCTCGGGGTCCTGTGAGGAAGTGCTTCCTGGTATCTAAATGGAACCCTGGTTCCCTGAGCTTTGCTCCATCGGAGCACATCCTGCCTTCCTCTGCAGGGGAGAACAGGTCTCTACCCATCTCCATGTGACATCCCCTCACATACCTGTATGTCGCCAACCTTTTTATTCCAACAATATTTTAATAACTTTTAATATTGGATTGTATATGTTTTAATCTTCAGCCAGGGTGTATCTGAAATACATTTGTATTATGTTTTATATTATTCTCATTTATTTATGTAAGCCATCCTGAGGCCTTTGTGACAGGACAGCATATAAATATTCTAAATAAATAAAAAAATAAACATATCCCCTCTGAGTCTCTTCTTCTCCAGGCTGAAGAGACCCAGTTCCCTCAGTCTTGCCTCATACCCCATCCCCTGCAAACCCATCCTCTGCAAACCTATAGTAGATGCATCATAGTCTATATTCCTTCTTTGCAGCTAACAAAATGCATCTGTAATGAGAAGAGTTGGACAAGCAGAGGACACTGAGTACTAGTCCAGGACAAACTGTTGGGTGTTTCAACAACTGTTATCAAGGTGTATTTCTGCCAAAGCAGACGAAGCTTGCATGGCACAGATCACTCAGTAATGAGATTGCATTCTCAGTCTGCTCTTACAAGGACAGGAGGTGAATTAAAATAAGGGCTATTTCAGAGGTGGTGGTGAAAAGTTAATCATATGAAAAGATAGGTGGTTGTACACTCTCATGAAAATAGCTTTGGGACAAAGAGGTCCATGCAATTAATATTGCAGTGTCTGTGCCCCTTTATCCAGGAAGAGGAGATGTAAAAGTACATTAAATATATTGGGATTGGGATCTTCTATAGAAGTACTTTAAGAACTCTGTTATATAGATAAAAGTGCAAATGCATTATATTTATACGATAAATATAACAAGTTCTAAGATTAACAAGGGGATTAAATATATACAGTGACTTGAATTCAAAGGTGGATACACTGTTTGGATACACTAAGAGGTTTTCTTCTAGCACTTGTGCTAGAGTTCTGCTTTGGTTCTGATTACACTATTAAGTCTCTGCTAAGAACTCTGTGAATTTCTGTGTGTTCTGTGGCAAAGAGAAACAATAGTTGCTATATGCAAACTTTTTCACATGTTTTCTTGCAGGATATTAATTTTTTGGAGTGTCATATGTGATACTTTGAAAGCATAGAGTTACATGGGAGAAGACACCCGTGTGTATTCACGTCAGTGGCTATGTTCACATAACACAACAAGCAACTTTGCATGGTTACCATGGTTTGTTTGTTTATTCAACTTATATTCCACAATTAAATTAGTCCCAAGGACTCTTTGAGCGGATTACAAAAATACGAATAAAAACATCTCATAATAAAACATATAAACATATGCAGAGAGATCAGATATAAATAGATTAAAATAGTATATTAAACTCATTTCATAGTATTATTTAACTAGTTTATTAGCATATTAAACTAAAGCATGATTCATGCTTTTTTATTATGATCTACCAGACAGATGATCAAATGATTTCAACATGATCATGTTTTCCATCCTTCCTTTTCTTAGTCCTGCTATTGTTGGCACGTATCCTATCCTAATGCCTGAAATCCAATACCAAGGTGCATTTCTTCCTGCCTGTGTCACCTACCTCTTCCTCATTGGTCCACACAGAGAGGCTGGATGGCTGGACTTGTTCCGGCACTTGCTACTCGTTCCAGGGGACTCTGTGTTGTTGTTGCATACCAGGACTGTGGAAACTACAATATTCAGTTCAGACAGCATGACAAGCCAATGTGTTACAGAGAAACCATATAATAAACCATGTTTTTTCTCTCATGGTTTCAAATGAGCAACTTGACCATGGTGAAATACCATACCTGGGTACAGACAACACAGCAAACCACCAGTGTTTAAAAAACACACACAACACCATAGTTTGTCATGTTGTCTAAACCAAGCCAGTGTGAAGGTGCTCCAAATTTGTGACTGTGGCTTCTCAGTAGGTGGATATGAGTACAACATATAAACACCTATTGTTCATGCAAATGGGTTGAGAGAGAGAGAGAGAGAGAGAGAGAGAAATATGTTTCCCTTAATGACAGATCTGAGGAACCATGTGGAAGGAAAGCAGCTGTGAGTGCTATTCAGCAAGAGCTTAAATTTATTTATTTATTTAGGATATTTGCATGCTGTCCTTTGCAAGAGCCTCAGGACAGCTTACACACAATACAAATATCTAACATGACATAAATTAATGACCCACTCTGGCTGCAATTAAAATATGATAAAATTCAATATTAAACTTATTAAAATATTGATTAAATAAAAAGGTCTTAACCTGGCGCCGAAAAACATATGACGGCACCAGGTGGACCTCTCTGGGGAGCACATTCCATAGACAATAGTTCAATAGCTTCTATAGCTGCGATTTTCATTTGCGCAAGAGTTTGGGTGAGCAAAAGAATAACTTCCTGATTTTAGTATCTCTTCTCATGCAACAGTCTAGTAAGATGTGTACAATGAAAAAGCTAGAAGAAATTGTGCTTCTCCCCTGCCTCCTTTCATAGGTGAAAGTTGTTTTCACATATGGCAGAGGGTTAGGTTGGTGAGTTCTTTCCACATTTTAAGTATTAATCCTAAACCAGAGGCACTTACCAAAGTTATATCATCTGTACTAACATACACAGTAAAGACAGGAATCACTGAGTATTGTTTTAAGTAGTGTTTACATTCTGTTTTTGTCTTCTTAAATAAATTTGCCCATAAAGAATAGCAATATATACAGATCATAGACTTGGATTTTCTTTACTACTGTTCATATTTCACACCAAATAGTAGTTTTCCAGGTGGCAGCAGCCTACTGTCGACTTCTTTTCTTTATAGCACAACATAGCTTTTTTTTTTTTTGCTAAGAGAAAATGTCTAAAGTCCAGTATTGAAGTAAAATGCATAATTTATGAGTTAACAGAGATTTTTCATTCTTGGCTGCTAGCATGCCAAGGAAAGATACTGAATTATATTTTGTTTCAATATTCTAATAACTGCTTTCTTTATAAATGTTGCATACACTGAAATTAAATATAATTGCCTTTTGCTTTCTTTGTTGCTGTAGAAGGTACCAGTCCTTTATCAGTTCATTGGCTTTCTTAAATTCCATTTAGAATTTGCGGAATTATTTAAATATGCAAATAACATACTTAAGGCTTTTTCAGAAAGGATGAAAGTCCTTATCTCATAAAAAGATAGGAGAGTGTTAAAAAAGACCCATTTGATGTGGTTAGAATGTTGTACTGGGCACCTGGGAAATTGGGGTTCTAGTCTCCATTTGGTCATGGAGCTCATCTGGTGACTTTGGGCAGACTCTCAGCTCAACCTACCTCACAAGATTCTTGGTGTGAAGTAAAATGGAGCTCCGCTATGTAACCTGCCTTGGTCCTCATAAGAAGGGAAAAGGTGGGACATAAATGCAGTGTAATAATGATAATAATAAGTTCTCAATTGTATAGCTTATTCTCAATGAGCTAGTAAACTTGGGATGTGCATTTTAAGGCTATGTGGGAGTTTGCATGATTAATGGCTTTTCCATAAAATTGACATATGCAACTGTCATGACAAGTAGAAGGCAAAGTGTCTATTTATGCTTTTTTGTTTCAGTTTTTTTTTAATTGGAGGAACATTCAATCGTGTGAGATGTGCAGTCTCACATGGTACATCTCAGACAAAGGTCTAAATCAAAAGTAGGACTAAAACATTTGAAGTAATCATCAAAAGCACTCTTCACTGGAAGTAAATGCTGCTGAAATCAGTTGAAATGAGTTCCAATTAAATCTGTTATAGAGCAGGATGAGATGAATGCATTTTCAGAATTAAGCCAAAAATTGTGATAGATTAAAATAGGAGTTTTTACGATTTGTTGCAAAATATTGGAGAAAAATAATGTGAAGTAGTAGAAAGTGTGCAAAGAGCACTTGGATGGTTGGCTTTGGAAGACGGTGCTTAGGGAATATCATTCAGACCCTTGAATTCTCCAGTGTGGCATTTGTTAATGTCATCCAGAATTTTGGAATGCATTGCTATCAGGACACATCTCTGTTTCTTCTTTTCGTCTTTGTCAAGTGAGGCTCTGGATGTCCTAGATGAGTGCTTGGTTCCATTAATGTGCTGGATGAGGACTAATCAATTGACGCTCAATTTGATGAGCCCAGGATGCTGTAAGTGGTTCTTGTGATCAAATGAAGGGTGTTCAACCTGTTCTGGAAGGGCAGATTCATAACTTCGGATTCTCCTGGAGCAATCTTTGTCACTTAAGGCTCAGACAGCCTCAGTGGCATAGAGTGCCTTCTGTCAACTGGTGACCTCAGTATGCTCCTATCTAGTGTGGGAAAACCTAGCTTTAGTTGCTTGTGATCTGGTAACCTTCAGCTTAGATTGCTGCAATGTAGTGCTGCCTCTGAAGATTCTTCAGAAGCTGAAGCTTGTAAAAAATGTGGTGGCTAGATTGATAACAAGGACAAGAACATAGAACATTGATTTTGGCCTGGTTTCACTGGCTGCCTGTCTGCTTCCAAGTCTTGTAGAACCTTACATGGCTGGGGACTGAATTACCTGGTGGAACATCTTTGGCAATTGGGTGGTACAAAAATATAAGAACTGAACTGAAATGATGATGATATAATATTACATGTATATCCCACTTTTGTCCTCTTGCAACCAATCCATGGTGGCTTACATATTTTTCCTCCATTCCATTTTATCCTCACCACAACAACTCTGTGAGGTATATTGAAGTGAGCAACTGTCCCAAAGTAACACAGTGAGCTTCATGATTGAGTGGGGATTTGAATCCAAATCTCCCATGTCCCCTGTCCAACATGGTAACAACACTGTATGAAGTAAAGAAGTTTGTTCTGTAAAGCTCAGAAGGTTCTGTGTTTGTAACATAAGAATCAGGCCTATATCGACCTTCCTCTTGTAAAGCATAGGCCAAAACTAATACATGTGGTACTTAGATAGCTAGTGCAGATGTAACACTAATCTATCATTTAATGTTATGTGTATGAGCTTCAGCTTCATACATGTTCCCAGTTCTTCATTTCTTGTGTAACTATGAAGCAGTTGTCAGAAATGTTTACTTCTGTTTTCAATTAACCTTTGTTTACTGTTACATTCTCAGCAGAACAAACTGTGATTAGTCTGAACTAAAATTTAGAGAAACAATCCAGAAACAAAGACAGAAAATAGCACTCAATTTTAGCAATACAAAAGGGGGCAAACTGTTAAATGTATATTTACAATTAAAGTACATGCTTTTATCCATTCTAATTGCAGTAGCTTAGGGGATTGATTAATTGTCAGGAATGTGACAAGAATCTATTTATCCCACCACTGTTGCAGTTTTGACCAAATTCCATGCTGACATTTGCATTGGGTAGAAATTTTCTGTGACACCCCCCCCCATCTATTTGCATTTAAAAAATATTGTTACGTTACACTACACTAGATTACATTGCTTCACCTGTTTTCCTCTTGCAAGGAATCCAAAGCAGCTTCAAAAGTTATTCAGTGAACTTCATGGCTGGGTGGGACCTAGAACCTTGGATTCCCCAAGTCTCCAGTCCAATGCTGGCTTTCCAGTTTTAATATAAAAATGTAGTTTGAAAGCCTGAGGATCTGTGACTGGCCTGTATTCTTTTCGGCGCCAGGTAAAAACCTTTTTATTTAAATGACATTTTAAAAATTAGTTATTTTAGCAGTTTAACAGTCACCTTTGATTCATTTTTACTGGTTATATACTATTTTACTGTATTGTTTTATTGATTGTTCTTATTGGTTATTGGTTTTAATGTTGTAAGCCGTCCTGAGACATTGTTGTAAAGGATGGCATATAAATGTTTTAAATATAAATAAATAAATCTCCATATTTCCATTTTGTTGCATTAATCACAATGCTAACACTGGCTGCATTGATATGCAAATTCAAGTGTAAAGATGCATTTAATGCAATTTTCAGTTTCTAATTATTGAAGTGCAGTTTTGAACCGCATTATTACTTCAGCTTATTTATTTATAGTTTTTCTGTGCAGCTCCTTATCCAGATTCTGTAGTGGTGAACAGTGGGAAGTTTTAAAATAAAAAATAAAAACACACAAATTAAAAACAAAATAACATTATGATTGTGAGTGGTCATTAAAAAGGCTTCCTAAAATAAGATTGTCTTTAGCAGGTGCCAGAACAGGACAATGTTGGTGACTGTCTGAATGCTCAATGCAAAGAATTCCATAGAAATGCACTCAAGGTAGTTCTTTTGCTGGACTCCAGTTTGGCCAGGAGAACATTTTTCCAATGACCAGTCTGGAGTATTCTGGTCCTAAGTTGGTCAGGGTTCTATATGCTACTAGTAAAACCTGAAAACTGACCCGGTAGTAAATCAGTAGCCAGTGCAGTTGCTTCAGTAAGGGAGCTCCACACTGAAAAGAAGCATCTCCCACAACAGCTGAGCATTGTGTGCAAACTTCACCTTCTGAAGCAGCCCTGCACAGTCCTGCACAGAGCACATTGCAGTAATTAGCTCTGCGTATTGCAGAGAGGTACACCTGGCGCCGAGCTTATACTCTTTTCGGCGCCAGGTCAAAACCTTTTTATTTAAGTGGTATTTTAAAAATTAATAGTTTTAATGGTTCTTGCAGTCACTTTTGTTTTATTTTTATTCAATCTGATTTATTTGATGTTTATTTATTGTTTCATACAGTATTACTGTGTTAATCCGTTATTGGATGTTATTAGATGTTTTAAATTGTTCTTTTAAATTGCTGTAAGCCGTCCTGAGATATTTATATAAAGGACGGCATACAAAAGTTTTAAATAAATAAATAATAAATAAATCCAGTCTTGAGGTTACTGGAGCCTGTATCACTGTGGTAAAGCTATCCCTGTCCAGGAGAGGCCATAGCTGGTGAATCAACTGGAGATGGTAAAGGCACTCTGAGACACTGCACTTACTTGGGATTGCAGCAACAGTGATCGATCTCAGTACTCCCAGACTACAAAGCTAACCTTTCAAGGGGAGTGCAACCCTGTCCAGAACAGGCAACGACCTATCTCCTGAACTTGGGAACGATTCACCCACAAAGCTTCCCTCTTGCCAGGATTCAGGTTCAGTTTATCGGCTTTCATCCAGCTCATCACTGAGTCCATTCACTGATCTAGAGCTTGCACAGCCTCTCCTGATTCAGTTGACCCAGAGAGATGTGTGTCATCAGTGTATTTATCTCCAAATCCCCTAATGACTACTCTCATTGGGGACAATGCAATTTGATATTATACTGTGCAATTATGGAAAATGTCATGTAAATCAAATAACTAGAGACATTTTGATGCAGGATTTTTCAGTGTTAGAACCTGAATTGTAAGAGCAGGGTAACAATGTGCTGCAAAGCCCACAAGACAAGTCTTTTCTGAGTCCATCCATTGGTGGGCTAGAAGATAGCATGGAAATGTTAAAAATAAATACTATATAGTAGATCTGTCCCATATTCCTATGTTTGCTATATTTTGTTGCAATAAGTGAATTCTGATTTCTCTGGTAAAACATATTTGTTTTGACTAGACAATTTTTTGTTTACTTTTGATCCAGTAATCAGGCTTTTTTTTAAATAGCAGACTTCCATCTCTTAGAGAGACCACAATTTTAGCTTATGTTTTAACCACTAAGGAAACGTGCAGACACAAGCACCTGAAAATCATGTTATTTGCACACATCTTAATTGACTGAATTACAACTTTATGCAAATCACCCAATTCTTCACAGTTCATATCTGTGAATGTTTGCGCACATTTCATTAGCAGTTAAAGAAACGTGCACAGACTGCAGTCTGTCTGATGGAACTCTGTGAACTGGCTCATTTGCATAGAAATGAGTCAGTGCCAGCACAGGACACCATAATAAATCATAATTCAGGGGCCAAATCATGAAATCACGGGTTGAATCTGACCGAACACACTTGAGAGCCCACTATCGGGCCTATGCTGTGGCAGTGAAGGCGGCGAAAAAGAAGTTTTTTTCCGCTTCCATTGCCTCCTCACAATGCCGTCCGGCAGAGTTTTTTCGAGTGGTACAAGGCCTGGTTCGCCCAGTTCCTAAGGAAGATCCGATGCCACCCTCAAAGGCCCACTATGACGACTTTGCCAGGCATTTCAGGGAGAAAATCGCTCAGATTCGTCACGAGCTGGACTCCACTAATGAATCAGAGGTCTCTGGGGAGACACCAATGCTACCGTCTGGTCCAAAATTATTGGAGGAATTTCAATTATTGCGGCCCGATGATGTGGACAAGGTGCTTGGACGAGTACGTCCCACCACTTGCCTATTGGACCCTTGCGCGTCTTGGTTAATAAATAACTCCAAGCACGGGATTGGGACCTGGATCTTGGAAGTGGTTAACGCTTCTCTGAGGGAGGGTCGAGTGCCTGCCCCTTTAAAGGAGGCGGTAATGTGACCGGTCCTGAAGAAAGCGTCACTGGATCCAGAGATGGCCACTAACTATAGACCTGTGGCCAACATCCCGTTTCTGGGCAAGGTGTTGGAGCGAGTGGTAGCGGGACAACTCCAAGCACTCTTGGATGAAACTGATTATCTGGATCCTTTTCAGTCCAGCTTCAGACCCGGGTACAGTACTGAATCTGCCTTGGTCGCCCTGTACGATGACCTGTGCAGGGAGAAGGACAGGGGAAGTGCATCCCTGTTGGTTCTTCTGGACCTCTCAGCGGCTTTCGATACCATCGACCACGGTATCCTTCTGAATAGGCTAGCGGGATTGGGGGTCGGAGGCACTGCTTTGCAGTGGTTCCGCTCCTATCTCAACGGTCGATTCCAGAAGGTAGTGCTGGGGGACCATGTCTCTGCGCCATGGCAGCTATGCCATGGAGTACCACAGGGCTCCATCCTATCCCCTCTGCTATTTAACATCTATATGAAACCACTGGGAGAGGTCATCAGGAGGTGTGGGCTGCGGAATCATCAATACGCTGATGATACCCAGCTCTACCTCTTGTTTTCCCCTAATCCAGATGAGGCAGTGGCTGTGCTGAACCAGTGCTTGGCTGAGGTAATGGAATGGATGAGGGCCAATAAACTGAAACTCAACCCAGACAAGACGGAGGTCCTGTTGGTTGGCGGATCGGGCTTTGGAAAGGGTGGATTTGACCTGGTCCTGAATGGTGCAACACTCCCTCTTAGGGACAAGGTCCGCAGCTTAGGAATACTCCTCGACCCGGAGCTTTCATTGGAAGCTCAGGTGACAGCGGTGGCGAGGAGCGCCTTCCTTCAGCTTCGGCTGATTAATCAGCTGTGCCCCTACCTGGAGTACGACTGCCTGGCGACGGTGACACACGCGCTGGTGACTTCCCACCTAGACTTCTGTAACGCGCTTTACGTGGGGCTTCCCCTGAAGATGGTCCGAACACTTCAATTGGTGCAAAATAGAGCTGCCAGGTTGCTGACGGGGACGGGGCGTTATGCTCACATGACTCCAGTCCTCCGTCAGCTTCACTGGCTTCCCATTGAAGCCCGGGCCCAATTCAAGGTGTTGATTATGACCTATAATGCCCTAAACGGCTTGGGTCCTGGCTACCTGAATGAGCGCTTACGTCCGTATATGCCCAACCGCCCCTTGAGATCTGCGGGAGAGTCCCTTCTCCAGGAACCCTCCATGAAAGAAATTAGGAGAGTAAGTACTCGGAGGAGGGCTTTCTCTGCGGTGGCACCCAACCTATGGAATTCACTCCCCAAAGAGGTCCGCCTGGCACCGTCGTTACTGGTTTTTCGGCGCCAGGTAAAGACCTTTTTATTTAAACATCATTTTAATTGTTAAAATATATGATCTGGACAGGGCAACTTTCTTCTTCCTTCTCTTTTCTCCTCCTATATTATTTATTTACTTATTTTATACTGATAATTTTAATTTTATATTATTATGTTCGTAACTCAGTGTATTTTTTGTATTTTGTATTTAAAGGTAATTTATTATGTTCTATTGTATTTCAATGTATTTTATTGTGTTGTAAGCCGCCCCGAGGCTTCGGCAAGGGGCGGCATAGAAATGTTACAATAATAATAATAATAGTAATAATAATAATAATAATAATAATAATAATAATACTATCAGATTTTCACCCCCTGTTGTATTACATACACATCCCTTGTTGCAGTATCACCTAAGTGCTTAGAAAACCTGAACAGTTTCCTCATTAACATAGCAAAGAGATTATTCTGCCTTCTTAAATAATAGAATGTTATTAAATATTAAGGCAAAAGTCTTATTGCTTGTAATTAAAACATACAAATCTTGGAAAATGCGCAATTAAATGCTGGTTCGTATTCCATTTGTGAAAGTGTGAATCATTTTTCTTTATGAGAATATTTTAAAAGCTTATTTGGTCCTGAATTCAACTCACATTTATTGAAAGTAAATGTAACACAACTGGAAAATGACTGGGTTTATATGAAGTATCAAACAAAAATACTGTTACCAGTGTTGCTGTTAAGAGGCAATAAATGCTTCAGTGTCAAGCACAGTGATGTAATTGAACACTCTTTGCTTCCTGGAATCCCTGAGCATATGTGCAATTTAGTTATTTCCTGCTAAAGTTATCTGCTGCTTTATCCTAAGGAATTCCATAAATGTCCATTTAAGCAATATTTGAATATATTTGTATGTGTGTATAAAAGCAAAAGTAGCTAAGAATTTTAAGAATGTAAGAAAAGCCATGCTGGATCAGATCAGACCAGTCACAATGGTTAATCAGCTGCCTACAAGAACTGTACAAGCAGGACACGAGTGAGACAGTAGCTGACCACTGCATTTTCCTCAGTAACAAGCAAACACTTTTTTAAAACCCTTAAATGCCTGTGCCTTCTGGCCATGATTGTTCCCACATATCCTGGCTATCACTTTAAAAAAAGGATAGCCTCAAAAAGCCTCCCTCTCTAAAAGCTAACCAATGTACCTATGTAGGCTACTGCTGCACTTCAGGTTGCTTCTGGATTGACAGTTCGAGAGCTAAGTAAGCACAAAGTCAGTTTTCCTGCCTAGTCAAACTTGGAGATACGTGAGGAATCTAGTTTGGAGGTGGGAGTCCATTGGATTTTCTCCACTTGGCTCCCCAGACTCTAGCTCCCTTTCTTTTTGCCTTAAAAGCCCAATTTGGTGTGTTTCATTACCAAGCTTTCTTGAGGGTTATGGTGGTGGGCAAAAACATTTTTTGAGCAGGGCAGAGGATGCTGTCCAGGGAAGAGGGAGGTCTGTGTACTCCCCCATTTGCATAGATGGTAGGTGCAAGGGGGCTGTGCATGTGCTGTGTCAGCAGGCATTGTGCACCTACTGCAGGCAAGTGTCAGTGACTGTGCATGCACATGAAGGCCATGGGTTGTATGCATTGTGCTTGGGGAATGTGTACTTAATGGGACAATGAGTCTGAATTAAATTTAGCATAAAGAAGGGACCTGCTCTTGTTTCTCAGCATTTGGTGGGCTTGATCTCAGCTTGGCCTGCTTCCTAGGCCAAGACCAATAGCAGGAAAAAAGGCTGGCAGCTGTAGAACAGCTGGATCCAGGTGGCTCTCTATATCACAAGTTAGGCTGTACTTAACTATGTAACAAGAGGAGATCAAGTCTCATTGTCCATGCTGTACTGATGCCTCACATGTTCTGGCCTGAGCAGAAACAAGGAAAGTGAAACGAAGATCCAATTTATTAAGGCGTAAACAAATGCAAAGTTATGGGAGAAACTAAGGAGAGTGAGAGACTCCTAAATGGATGCCCTATTTTTAAACTAAAAACTTGCTTCTTATTGGCTCAGGGGAATTGCTAAAGTTCTGATGGCTCTGATTCCCTTGGATACCCTGCCTTTATGGGTGCAGTAATGGTTAGCTGAATGTCTGATGAAGAGAAAGCATAAATGCAGGGAAGAAAGCCAAATAACTTATGTACAAATTTAGCAGTTTAGTTAACAGGGTGAATAGATCTGCTTAACTTACTGAAGGCTGAAGTAGCTGACATCTATTGCTGTTGGCAACTGACATCTAGCAAACTCTTTCTTTAAATTCTGACCCTTATGTAGCCAAAATTGCACCATCTATGCACAGGAGGGAAGTATATTTAAAAGTAGGAGCTACGAATATTAGACTGGAACAAAGTTACAAACAAGTCTTTTCAACATGTATGCTATATATATATATATATATATATGAATATTCTCTAATAGGGCTGTACTGATTTGACAACTATTTCTCGGTGATTTCACCCACCTTGAAAATAGCTGTTTTATTGTCTACTCATGGAGAGTAAGGCAAAATTATTTCTGGAGGGAAGGGAAAGAGAATTGGAGTGGCTGCCTTTTTGTTTTCCAAAGAAAACCCTGTTCAGGGGTTGGGTTTTTTTAAATGTTTCGTGATATTCAGAATGGTTACTTCCTTTGCCACTCATTCAGGGCTATAATGGCTAGCCATTGAATATCTACAGAAAAATGCAGAATTTTACAGTGGGCAGATAATTTCTCTGGTAGTTAATTTTCTGTAAGATGTGTAGAGTGTTAAATAACACTCTAAAGAAAGGGGCATAGTTGAAGCAAGCTTGTTAAAAACACAAAAACTCAGTGTGCCCTTCCCTAAACTCTAAAAAGCTAAGAAAAATTTGGATTTCTTTCTTTTTCAGTAAGAATGGTTTTCAGACCTACTCCCATAAAGTTACTATATTTAAAATTGAGCTGAAGGTTTAAAAGTAATCCCATACCATTTTGGGAGAAAGGAGGCATGGATAGAAGGTCAACAGTGCAATTTTATGGATGTCTACTCAGAAATAAGTGCCATCGAGTTCATTGGAACTTTTCACCCAAGTCAACGTGGCAAAATTATTTGGAGAAACACAGTTGGACTGCAAGGGCTGTTACATCCAACTGTTTCTATTCAAATTACTGAGTTAATTTCACTTGTCACTCCTTCTCTCCAGCCAGGGCCTGTAGTAGTGATTGTTTGAACTTGCTTGCCTTATTGTCACTGAGGAACTAGAGAGGCTTCTAGGTTTTGGACTTCCATTTGCTGAAGTATAGAAAAATATAGGAAAAAAGGGTCTGGGTGAATATAGGAAGCAAAGGCCTAGTCAAGGAGAAGGAAGACAGTAAGCCAACAAAAAAAGCAGTAGGAGGTTCTAGCAAAGGAGGGCTGGAAAAAAGATTTGGCTAGGAGGAGGAAGGAAGATCCTCAGAGGGGTAGGAAAACTGGAGAATGTGCAAACAGGCGAGCTGCACACAGCCAGAAGCAGCTACACTTTATATATTGATTTCAAATAAGCTACAAATCTTTGGCTACATGCCACTAGTCTAGTGATGCTGGTGATAAAGCCTACAGATGTAAGTGGCTAAATGACTGTGATTTCATTAAATGTTAATGAGCAAGAGAATGCCTAAAATCAGGCAAGCATTTGTGAAAGTGGTATAAGGGGGGAAAAAAGCCCTGAAACAGGCCCTAGGGGCAGCGGGGGCAATGTGGGCAGCTAGTGAAACAGTACTCTAAAGCTGAATCAGAAGAAGTCCCAGGAGATAGAAAGCTAAGGGACATAATGCCCAGAGGGTTGCTAAAGCTGCCACATTGTCTTATTCCATACTCAAAGAGACTAAGGTAGAGATAGGGCAATTGACAGATAAAGAGTGTGAAAGTTTAATAGGCTTGGCAGAAAGGAAAATGGGGTTGAATTTCATGTCCTAGAGAATATAGTTGTCAGGCATTAAATCTGATCAGGGAAAAAAGGAAAATATAGCTTCTATTCACAGGAACAATCTCCTCAAACAGAACCATTCTTAATGCAAAAAACAAACAAACGCATTAAGTCAATATATCCCCAAATTTTGTAGATATATGACAGATGTAAAAAAAGTTGGGCAATGTTGCACATCCCAAAGATTTTAAGAAGACATTAATACCGAAGTAAATATTTAGGGTCAACATCCTTAATGACACTTTTAAGAATTGTCTGTAATTAGAAACATGAAAGCCAGACTTAGTTTGTACAAATAAGTTATCTCCTATAATTAGATCTCTTAAATTAGAGGTAGGTGCAGAGTTGATCAAGCAGTTGATTGCAGGGCCATTCTTGGTGGATTCTCAGCCTTTTTCTAGTGGTGTCCAAGGAAAAAAGAATGAGAAGGATCTCACAACTTGGTGCCTTGAGGTGTGTGGGGCTTTGGTTTGTGCAGGGAACAAAGGTGCACCAGGCTGAACATTAGCTGGAGGGGAGGGTGAAGTCAGTCCTGACCAAGGACTCTTGGGGCTACAGGTTACAGGTTTCTTGGCCATTTGAGCAGGAAGGCTTTGTCACCACATCCAAATAGATTGAGAGATTGTTCCAGTCAGTTGCATAGGGATGGGGTGGGGGGAGCACTACCAGATTGGAGGACTCAGAGAGAAAGCAATGGAGTGGAAAAATGATGGACAGAGGGAGGGAGGGCAACCAGAAAGACAGAAGGCAAGAAAGATAAAGCAGCCAGAGAGAGAGAAAGAGAGACTGACAGAGAGAAACAGACTTCAACAGTAAGGAAGGATACACTAGAAGCAAGGAAGAGCAAGAATGAGGGAAAAAGAGGAACCACAGTGAAAGGAAGAGAAGCAGAACAGAGAGGACAGGAAGCCTAGGGGATCCACATTTATGCACACAGGCACAGGGCAGGTGTACATTTTTGCGATTAGCCACCACCCTCTATAGCAGTCAATTTGTGATACCACCCAGAGAACTTTTTCAAAATGCCAAATATGCACATGGACCGAAAAGAGGGTGAGGGCTTCTGTCAATATATCACAATCCCTTTTCCTTTATATCCATTTATCATCTCTAGTAATCAGGTTTCTAGGTGTATTTATAAGAAATCTATGTTGAGTTCTGTCTGTGAAAAGTCCCTTTACTGTGTGCAACCCTTTGTTTCTTTCTCAGGGGTTGTAATGACTGTGGAAGGGGGTGGCCTTGCTGTCCTTCCTGGTATAGTTAACGAGACCACTATTGCCCCTTCCCTTTCCTTTGAATCTGGTGGTCCAGAAAAAATTAGAGGAAAGGATAAACGAAGAAAGATTGGATTGGGTCAACATCTGGACAAATAATGTATTCATTGAAGAACTGGATTCCTGGGCAAGAAATAAAATAATAGAGGTTGACTCTAGTTTCTTCAGAGGTGACTTATTGCAGATAATTATTTCGGATGGACAACTAACTGGATTTCTTTTCCTAGTAATTACGTTTTTAGATTTCTGTATATACATGGATCAACGTATGCACATTTTGTGCCATTCTAGATACCATCTTGTTTCTGGCTTCCCCAGGTGGATCTCAATATTCTGGCCAAAAAAAGAAAAAAATTAGACCTCATAAACCAAAAGTCTGCTTATTCATGTTAAAAATACATATTTCTTTATCTCTCTAAGCTGGTAAGAGCAATTAACACTTTAAGAAAGTGGGTACATTCTGGCATTACTGCTTGATCGTCCATGTTAGAACTGACCATTTCTTCGGCTATTTAGTTTAACCTTGAATACTGCTATGATAACACTGACCTACCTCTAGTAAGCCACTTTGCTAATTTCCCATATTTTTGATGCACAGAGACCATAAAGAAGAATGACAGGTTGCTTATCCATGCCTGTAGTTCTTATTTTACTTTTTTATAGCTGTAGCTAGTCGTTTAAAACTTTTTACTAAGAAAATGAAATGATTGATCATGAATATTTAGTTATTCATTCCTAATTATTTGCCTTCATCCAGGCATTTGTCTCCATAATAGTGCAGAAGTGGTTTTCTGATTAATGTTGCATGACTCCACAGCCTGGCTGCTCTAGTGTTCATTTCTCAAGTACTATGAATATTGATAATTCATTATTGCGTTCCTGGTAATCTGAGATGGCAATTCTAAGATGGTTTGAATTTAGTGGTTTAGTGCTTGGATATTGTGTTTTCTCTGATAAAGGACTCTATTGTATTCTGTCTTATAAGGAAATTTAGTCTTTCACTGGGCTTTTCTAGATGAGTCTTTTACTGCATACTCACCATTCTTTACTCACAGTAGTTTATGGTGCTTTAGTGTTGCACCTGTGCTTTCCAACAACTTCATTATTTTGGAGGGGAGGCAGAGAAATTACCATCTTGTGGGGGGGGGGACTGAAAAAGGAGGAGAAACTCTTCACCAATATAGTTGCATGAATTGTTCCACTATACCACAGCACCACCAGAAGATTATGTATGTATGTATGTATGTATGTATTTAAAGCTTTTATTAACCGTCCTTATACTAGCATCTCAGAATGGTTTACAACAAATAACAAGTAAAATAGAAATTAAAATAGCACCGCATGCTGTATAAAACACATTAAAACCAATTAAACATTAAAATAATGGGAGAATAAAAAGGGTTTTGCCTGGTGCCAAAAAGAAAGAAACGTTGGCACCAGGTGAACCTCTTTGGGGACTGTATTCCACAATTGGGGTGCCACTGCAGATCAAGAGGCTCCTAATCTCTTTCAAGGAGGCTCCTGAAGGAGGAGCAGGAAGAAGGAACCTCTGCCTCAGATCTCAAGGACAGAACAGAACAGCAAATAGGAAGCAAAAAAGCTTTGTGGAGTGATCTGATCTAATCTGGAATCGGAATTAAGGAGTTTAAAAGCATCATCTACAAAATCTCACTGTTTGTATGCTCTAGGAAACTTTTTATGTGCTTCATGCATTCCAAAGTACACTATATACTATATTTGAAATGACATAAAATTCATTGACTGGGTTCAGGTGGCCCAATAACCTGTGCTAAGTGGTTATAATTGGGTTGATTGTGGCTTGTTTCTGAACTGTGAGTTTGCTATTGAAACATGGTTGTTGTGTTTTCTGAATCCAGCCAAGATAATAAACTATAGTGAGCAACCCACATTTTGCAACCCATTGGTTCTCTTCATGGGTTGTGCAGAGTTAACAAGTCACAGCTTTTTTGTGCAGTGGGCTTCAGACAACATGACCACCCATGTTTCAGTAACAACTCAAGGGTCAACCACAACCTGCACTCAACCCATACTGGGAGTAGATTCTTGTGTAGTCTAGGAGCATGTTTCACATTCAAGCAGAAGGTATCTGCAAGTAGTTATCTAAGAGCTGCAAAAGAACACCTTTTTAAAAAAGAATATTTCCCAACGGAAGACCAAAAACACTTTGGTGAGGACTGAATGTGCTGACAGGGCACAGACTGTTAGGGAGAAAAAAAAATAGGGGAGACAGACTGGAATATGGGAGTATCATGGAGGAGGGAATGGCTGACACTTTACCGAAGAGTGAGCAATGCAGTCTACATCCTCCCCACCCCACCCCACCCCACCCCACCCCACCCCACTTCTACTTAGGTAAAAATAACAACCATTACATAGGTGTTCTATAGAATTAGTGTAACTCTAAATTCAAATCAGGTGTGCTTGAACAACATTTTATATTCTCAGCATTGAGCCACATCATTACAGTTAGAAAACCATACATTACTGCTATAGTTGAAGACCACACACAAAAAAGAAAGCCATTGTTTGGGAATGCACAACAAGGAAAACATTGTAATACTTTTTTCTATTTATTTATTGGATTTTTATCCCATCACATTAGCTCATGATGCTCTTTGTTGAAACTCCTACCCTCTGTATGCGGAGACCAGGAAATGAATTGTCATGTTTTGCAACTGGTAAGTGGAGGGTGCAGTTTATAAATATAGAAAACAAGCTGGTAATCCAGTCATCTGCTATAGTGGTACAATTATTTGGAGAGAGCTGTTGTCTGGAAAAAACTGCGAAATTACTTTTGAGATCAAATGTCAGGAGTGGGAAATGTGTAGGATTCCAGATGCTTTGGACTGCAACTATTGTCAGTCCCAGTCAGCACTGGAATAGTCAACAGTGAGGGATGATAGGATTTCATTCCAACAACATCTGTGGGGCCACATATTCCCTATTCCTGTATTATGTCAAATTTGCAATGAAAGGTTTTTTTTTTGAGTTTACTTGAGTAAATGCAGTAGGGCAAAAAACGTATTATGAGGGTGTTTTTCTGTTTTTCCTTTGGTGTGTTATAAAAATAGATACTAAATTTTCTATTATTATATGATTAGAGTTTGAATTTGAGCTTGTACATAATCATGTGGATTATATAAGAGCACCAGTGAAATATACAGTAATACATGATGAAAAGCACCCTGCTGATTCAATATCTGTTCAACAGAGTTTTCCATTCTACATCTCATGATAACCACATAATTGTTTGTTCCAGTAAAGAAGCAACCCTCGTCCAACTCAGATGCTCTGAAAAACTGAGTTCCTTGAAAAGGTTTTTTTGTACTTTTAAAATAATATCCTCCAAAGAGCTCGCTGTAGCTTCTTCTTTCTACACACTGGCTAGGCAGGATTTTTTTTGCAATACTGTTCAAAGTAATTACGTATGCACAACCAATTAGCATTTAATTTTATTAGTCATATTGCAGTGTACAGTATGCTGTTGCAGTCTTGGTTTCTGAAATAAAAGGACAAGTGTAGACACACCTTGCAAATCACCTTTCCTCTGATTTTCTTAAAAATAATGTACTTTAAATGTGCACACTTTCATTTCATTGTGGATGTTAATGTTCTTTCAACTATTAATACATTTATAATCAATACCTTCATAGTTTTTCTGTAATTTCCAGAAAATAGTTTAACAATATATACTAAAAATCCCAGTTTTTACATTTATAAAAATGAATACAGTGGTACCTTGGCTTACAAACTTAATCCATTCCAGGACTCTGGTTGTGACCCAAACTGGTTGTGAGCCAAGTTAAATTTCCTCATAAGGTTCAATATAAATAAGGTTAATCCGTTCTGTAACAATTTTTTAAATCAGAAAAATGTGAAGCAAAGTGACAAAGAACAACGATGATCGCTGCCACGACCCCCACCCCGAGCACAAGCGCGGTCATCTCCCTGCCCCCTCAACACAACCAAGATGACACCTGTCATCCCTGCATGTGCCTATCATCCTGGCACGCTGGCGGGTAGGGTGGAGAGACAGGCGTGATTGTGGACGCACTGTGGGAGGAGATACAGGCATAAACGTTGTGCTGGGGGACGGAGAGACGGGCGTGAATGAGGTGTGCTGCGGGAGGGAGAGACGGGCGTAAATGAGACACGCTGGGGGAGGGAGAGATGGGCACAATCTCGGCCATCCCCTCCTGCCCCCAGCACAATCTTGGCCATCTCCCCACTCGGTGAGGGGTGGGGAGATGGCCACAATCAACCTGGTTTTGGGGGGAATGGCTGAGATTGCGCCCGTCTTTCCTGCAGGAGCGTGCCCGTGATCACACATGTCTTCCCTGCACGAATGCAACTGTGATTGTGGCCATCTCCCCACTTGGGTGCAGTCTTGGTCTCCACCCAATGCAGAGTTTGCGACCCATGTCAAAATTTTCACGGAATTTTTGTTCGCAACCTGATTTGGTCATGAACCAAGGCGTTTGTGAGCCGAGGTACCACTGTATATATATTCCTTACTGCTATGCATATATGCAAGCACATACAAACACACCCAGGTGTTTTAGTAAAACCATAAACCCAGGTTTTCCTTGAAGTTCATACAAACAACAGAAATGTGTTTGGTCACAATTGCCATTTGGTAAACAAAAACATCCAGAAGCATCCACCCTCACAAACCAAGGCAGTTTGATCTTGATCAAAGAGAGGTGATTCATTGATCTCCTTAGTTTTATTATCCAAAGTGATTTAACTTTATGTGGTCAAACTTAGCAAATTGTTGTTGGTCACGAAGTCGTGTCTGACCCATCGCGACCCCATGGACAACATTCCTCCAGGCCTTCCTGTCTTCCACCACCCCCTAGCGTCCACCTAAGCTCACACTGCTTCAGTGACTCCATCTAGCCACCTCATCCTCTGCTGTCCCCTTCTTCTTTTGCCCTCCCAGCATTAGGGTCTTCTCCAGTGAGTCCTTCCTTCTCATTAGGTGGCCAAAGTATTTGAGTTTCATCCTCAGTATCTGGCCTTCTAAAGAGCAGTCAGGGTTGATATCCTCTAGGACTGACCAGTTTGATCGCCTTGCAGTCTAAGGGACTCACAGGAGTCTTCTCCAGCACCACAATTCAAAGGCCTCAGTTCTTTGGTGCTCGGCCTTCCTTATGGTCCAACTTTCATAGTCATACATTGCAACTGGGAAAACCATAGCCTTGACTATACGCACTTTTGTTGGCAGGGTGATGTCTTTGCTTTTTCGTATGCTGTCTAGATTTGCCATAGCTTTCCTCCCCAGGAGCAAGTGTCTTTTAATTTCTTGGCTGCAGTCCCCATCTGCGGTGATTTTGGAGCCCAGGAAAATAAAATCTGTCACTACCTCCATTTCTTCCCCATCTATTTGCCAGGAAGTGATAGGACCAGATGCCATTATCTTAGTTTTCTTAATGTTGAGTTTCAAGC
>NW_025335268.1:24651961-24764129 GCF_004798865.1 Varanus komodoensis | reverse complement strand
TTGCAACTGGGAAAATCATAGCCTTGACTATACGCATTTTTGTTGGCGGTGTGATGTCTCTGCTTTTTAGTGTGATGTCTAGATTTGCCATAGCTTTCCTCCCCAGGAGCAAGTGTCTTTTAATTTCTTGGCTGCAGTCCCCATCTGCGGTGATTTTGGAGCCCAGGAAAATAAAATCTGTCACTACCTCCATTTCTTCCCCATCTATTTGCCAGGAAGTGATAGGACCAGATGCCATTATCTTAGTTTTCTTAATGTTGAGTTTCAAGCCAACTTTTGCGCTCTCCTCCTTCACCCGCATCAAGAGGCTTTTTAGTTCCTCTTCGTTTTCTCCCATTAGAGTGGTATCATCTGCATATCTGAGGTTGTTGATGTTTCTCCCTGGCAATCTTAATTCCAACTTGTGATTTATCCATCCCCACCTTTCTCATGATGTGCTCTGCATATAAGTTAAATAGGCAGGGTGAGAAAGACTGACTTTGTCATTAAAGGGGAAAGAAGATACTGATTTCTATCAAACTTGGGACTCTTTTTATTATTGGCTAGAGAAATGGGACTTCGTATAGATTTAAATATGTTTTTAAGTTATCATAAATAGAAAAAAATGTGGGGGCTGACCCAGCAGGTCCAATGTTTCTGATTATTGATGTTGTTTTTTAGTTTTCTTTTGTTTTAGGGTTATTTTAAATAAAACTTATTATAAAAAAATAGGCAGGGCGACAGTATACAGCCATGCCGTACTCTTTTCCCCATTTTGAACCAATCAGTGGTTCCATGTCCAGTTCTCACTGTTGCATCTTGACCTGCATACAGGTTTGTCAAGAGACAAATAAGATGGACTGGTACTCCCATCTCTTTAAGAACTTGCCACAATTTGTTGTGATCCACACAATCAAAGGCTTTAGCATAGTCAATGAAGCAGAAGTAGATGTTTTTCTGGAACTCCCTAGCTTTCTCCATGATCCAGCATATGTTGGCAATTTGATCTCTAGTTCCTCTGCCTGTACTTCTGGTAGTTCTTGGTCCACATACTGCTGGAGCCTAGCTTGTAGGATTTTGAGCATAACTTCCTTTGGGATTGGATTTGGGAAAGGTAAACTGACTTTTTTCAATCCTGTGGCCACTGTTGAGTTTTCCAAATTTGCTGCCATATTGAGTGTAGCACTTTTACTGCATCGCCTTTTAAGATTTTGAATAGCTCAGCTGGAATACTGTCACCTCCACTAGCTTTGTTGGTGCTCAGACTTCCTAAGGCCCATTTGACTTCACACTCCAGGATGTCTGGCTCGAGGTCAGTGACCACCTCATCGTGGTTATCAGGGACATTAAGCTCTTTCTTGTATAGTTCTTCTTAGTAATCTTGCCACCTCTTCTTAAACTCTTCTGCCTCTGCTAGGTCCCTGCCGTTTTGGTCCTTTATCATGCCCATCTTTGCATGAAACGTTATGAAGGGAAAATCTCCAATTTTCTTGAAGAGATCTCTGGTCCTCCCTATTCTATTGTTTTCTTCTATTTCTTTGCACTGTTCATTCAAGAAGGCATTCTTATCTCTTCTAGCTATTCTCTGGAATTCTGCATTCAATTGGGTGTATCTTTCTCTTTCTCCCTTGCCTTTTGCTTCTCTTCTTTCCTCAGCTATTTGTAAAGCTTCCTCAGATAGCCATTTTGCTTTCTTGCATTTCTTTTTCTTTGGGATGGTTTTAGTTGCTACCTCTTGTACATTGTTATGAACCTCCGTCCATAGTTCTTCAGGCACTCTGTCTATCAGAGCTAATTCCTTAAATCTATTTGTCACCTCTACTGTATATTCATCAGGGATGTGATTTAGGTCATACCTGAGTGTCCTAGTGCTTTCCCCTACTTTCTTCAATTTAAGCCTAAATTTTGCAACGAGAAGCTCATGATCTGAGCCACAGTCAGCTCCTGGTTTAGTTTTTACTGACTGTATAGAGCTTCTCCATCTTTGGCTGCAGATCACATAGTCAATCTGATTTCTGTGTTGACCATCTGGTGATGTCCATGTGTAGAGTCATCTCTTGGGTTGTTGGAAAAGAGTGTTTGCTATGACCATCGTATTCTCTTGACAAAATTCTACCAGCCTGTGCTCTGCTTCATTTTGTACTCCAAGGCCAAACTTGCCTGTTATTCCAGTTATCTTTTGGCTTCCTACTTTAGCATTCCAATCCCCCAGGATGATAAGGACATCATTTTTTGGTGTTAATTCTAGAAGGTGTTGTAGGCCTTCATAGAACCGGTCAATTTCAGTCTCTTCAGCACCAGTGGTTGGGGCATAGACTTGGATTACTGTGATGCTGAATGGTTTGCCTTGGATTCGAACTGAGATCATTCTGTCATTTTGGAGATTGTATCCCAGTACTGCTTTTCCTACTCTTTTATTTACTATGATGGCTACTCCATTTCTTCCATTTCTTCTGAGGGATTTTTGCCCACAGTAGTATACCTGATGGTCATCTGAATTAAATGCACCCATTCCTGTCCATTGTAGTTCACTGATTCCTAAGGTGTTGATGTTGAACTTACATTCCAGGGCCCTATGGAGTATAGATTTTTACAGCATTGGACTCTCCTTTCACCAGCAGATACATCCGCAACATACATAAAGGGAGCTCCCCTCTATTGGACTCAGATGGTGCAACTCTCATTACTGAGAAGACTCTGATTCTACAGTGTTGGGTTGAGCCCTTCCAATCTGTACTGAACCGCCCATCCTCCATCAATAATGAGGCGATTGACAGAATGCCCCAGGCAGGTATCAGCCACAGCCTGGACGTCCCACTATCAAAGACTGAAACCCTACAGGTTTCAGCTAGCTGTCCAGTGGCAATGCCCCAGGATCTGACGTGATCCCAGCAGAAGTCTATAAGGAACATGGTGCAGTGCTTGTCCACAAACTCACTCAGCTGTTCCAGTCCTTCTGGAATCAAGGATCCATTCCTCAGGAACTGAAAGACGCGTCCATCGTATGCCTCTACAAGAGGAAAGGAAATCAACAAGTCTGCGATAATCATAGAGGAATATCACTGCTCTCCATCGCAGGCAAGAGCCTTGCACATGTGTTGCTGAATTGCCTGATTGACCACCTGGTACATGGTCTACTACCCGAGACACAGTGTGGCTTCCACAAAGAGTGTGGCACTGTGGACATGATCTTCGCAGCCTGACAGCTCCAAGAGAAGTGTCAAGAGCAGAATCGTGAACTGTACACCATCTTTGTGGATCTCACCAAGGCTTTTGACATTGTCATTCACAAAGGTCTGTGGTGCATCATGTCAAAGTTTGGGTGCCCTGACAGATTCATCCTCATGGTACGTCAGTTCCATGACGGCATGACAGATTGTGTTTTGGATGACGGAGAAGCTTCAGAGGCCTTTCCTGTCACAAACGGTGACAAGGAAGGGTGCGTGCTGGCACCGACCCTGTTCAGCATAATGTTTTCCGCCATGCTGACAGATGCCTTTCAGAACAATTCCTTGGGAGTCAGCCTGAAATACAGGACCAATGGGAAACTGTTCAACCTGCGAAGACTCCAGGCTGTCACCAAGATAGAGGAGATTGTGCTATGAGACCTCCTTTTTGCTGATGGCTGTGCCCTGAATGCTGGATCAGAGCAGGAAATGCAAGCCATCATGGACAAATTTGCAGCAGCATGTGACAACTTCGGTCTCCTCACCAACACAAGGAAAACCAAAGTGATGCATCAGCCAGCTCCGAACGCCCAATACCAAGAGTCCACCATCACAGTGAAGGGACAAAAGCTGCAGGCAGTGGACCAATTTGCATACCTTGGCACTTCCCTTTCCTGCGCAGTGACAATTGACATCAAGGTCAACTGCAGAATCACCAAGGCAAGCTCTGCATTTAGCAGATTACTGACCAAAGTGTGGGACTGCCGTGGAATAAGCCTTGCTACAAAGCTTAATGTCTACCGAGCAGTAGTGCTAACTACCCTGATGTATGCCAGTGAGACTTGGACTATATACAGGAGGCATGCTAGGCTATTGAACCACTTCCACACGACTTGCCTCCACAGACTTTTGAGGATCTGGTGGCAGGACAAGGTTCCAGACACAGAAGTCCTCTCCAGAGCAGGTCTGCCGTCAGTTCACACCCTGCTGATGAAAGCCCAGACATGCTGGGCAGGCCATGTTGCAAGGATGCCAGACCACCGCATCCCCAAACAGCTCTTCTATGGTGAGCTGTCTCAAGGAAAGTGATTGCACGGGGGACAAAAGAAGCGATACAAAGACATGCTGAAAGCCTCTCTCAAGTCCCTGGTTATCGACACCACCTCCTGGGAGACCCTGGCACAAGACCGATCGACATGGCTCATGCTGATCCACCAAGGCTGCCAAACATCTGAAGCCAGAAGGACAACCATAGCACAAGAGAAGCGAGCACTCCGTAAAGCCAGAATTGCAAATGTTGCAACAGTGGTGCCCACACATGTCTGCCCAACATGTGGCAGAACACTCCGTGCCCGTATCGGCCTTATCAGCCACCTGCAAACACACCTTGGACAGCTCACAACCCATTAGATGTCAAGGTCCTCATCGAAAACGATGGACAAACATCATCACATCCGCAACTGAGTGTCCTTTCAGCTTTGACCCAGACACTTCATTCTTTCTGGTGCTACTAGTACTAGCCTTCTGCTCTTAACCAGTAGCATATTGGACACCTTCCAACTTGAGGGGCTCATCTTCCGGTGTCATATCTTTTTGCCTTTTGGTACTGTCCATGGGGTTTTCATGGCAAAGATACTGGAGTGGGTTGCCATTTCCTTCTCCAGTGGATCACGTTTTGTCAGAGCTCTCTGCTATGACCTGTCCATCTTGGGTGGCCCTGCACGGCATGGCTCATAGCTTTATTGAGCTACGCAAGTCCCTTCACCACAACAAGGCATTGATCCATGAAAGGGGCTCAGCAAATAACTCTGCCCATAAATATTTTGAGGCCATTCTGTTTATGTTGAGTATATTCAGTGACCTGGTTTACACATGTCAGTCCATGGTTTAAACAATCCATGGATTGTTGTACACTAGCAGGAGAGAATAAGTGCACTGCATCTCTGCTATGTCTGCTTGGCCAGGCTATAGGTAACTGATGTTTGAATCTGGCTGTTGAGTAGTTTAGGGATTAAACAATCCAGCTGTTATCTCATGATTTGCTGTTGGATTAACTACCAGGTTGTTTAGCCCTAAACAACCATGTGTTCCATGTTGCAAGGCGTACCCAGCAATCAAGGAGTGGTCTGATTTTGTTGATTAAAAGCAGTACTGCTCAGATGTAAGATTAGCAGTGTTCCCCTTGTGTCTGGCAGCCCATGGGTTGTTTTCTTGCAAACTAACCCAATACCTGTCTCTTACCTTCAAAGGTAGTATTTACAATGATAATTTTAGTTTCATCTTTATTTTAGATCTTGAAGGTAAGCTATAACTTTCCAGTAAGAGAAAGGATGCTTCACCGAAGAGACTGGATATTTCAAAGACTGGATAGTTCATTTTTTATATAATATGACCTTAATAACCCCATGCTCTGCTATTCAATACTAGCCCTGTGTAATAAAGTTACTAATTTTATAACTTCAACTTTTATGAATTCTAGCTGTAGGTGATTATAAAAGATTTTTAATCCAGGCTGAATGTTTAAAAATATATATTAAAAGTATTTAAAGCATGAAACAAATAACCTGGCTCTACTTGGTCAAAAGCTTAGGCCATATCTAGGAAGATGAGCGTCACTTTATCAGTAATCTGAGAATTACTGGTAATATTAACTGTGCAATGAATTTTGATGTTAAGCTTCTTCCACTGATAAATCCAGTGTAATATAATGTCACTTAGTATATTTACAAATAGCAGTTAAAATTTATAATTTACATGAAAAATTAAATAGGCCATGCAAGAATTGACTCAGCTAGCATTGTTCCTTTTCTTTACAATGAACAGACTTTCTGCTTCTTTCCAAGATTGCATAATTGTTCCAACAGCTAATACCAGTGTATACAACCAAGCTACCTTAACTGCTAATATATCCACAAAATGTTTGTACACTTCAGCTCTCAGCCCACCTGGACAAGGAGCTCTATTTTGTTTTATTTTTCTTACTTGATGTTTAACCTCCTGGTCCATAATTGTTGTTACATGCTCTCAAATAATGCCGACCCTATGAATGAATGTCCTCCAAAACGCCCCATCCTTGACAGCCCTGCTCAGCTCTTACAGAGTTAAGGCTGTGGCTTCCTTTATGAATATGAGCCATCTTGTATTTGGTGTTCCTCTTCTAAAAATCCATTATTCACTGACTTACAGTTCTAGCACCAATTCATGAGGAAGAGAAGCTTAAATGGTAAACTCCATTTATATTTAATATGCCTTTCTCTCAATTTACTCAGTTAAAAATTTGAGTTTTCTTCTTGCAAGTATATCCAGTGGAATCGATATTGTTTTTTCCTATTTTATTTCCTAACCAGTACCTTTTCAGTATTATTTCTTTTGCTTTTAAGCTCAAAAGAGGAATAGGTCTCTAGGTTTACCAGTTTGTTTCGAATAACTTGAATCATTTTGGTAAATAGTGTGTTCTCTAATAAGACAACAAAGCTACCCTTTTCCAGTTCCCATGGAACCCCTCTAAGCTTCAAATTGTATGGCAATTTAGCCTAAGTATTTCCAATGGTTTTTTCTTGAGCTGTTTTTTCCCCTTTAAATTTCTTGTCACAGTCTCCTGCTGCTGAAGCATTCTCTGCATGTCCTATAGTTTCATTCCATGATTCTTCACATTATCATGTACTAAAGCTAGTTGATTCTCTACCTTATTTACTTTTTTGGAATTATATTAATACACTACATTCTTCTTTCCTCTTTTTAAATCTCTTTGCATTAAATCATGTTCTAAGCGTCAGCTCATTCTTTCAGTCTTGTCTCCAACTTTTTTTTCCAAACTATTCAGTTGCTCTGTAGTATGCAACCAGACACTCAAACTAGTGTGCCTGGCTTTCAGACCAATCAGTCTGTCTCTCACTTGATCCATCTTTAATAATCTACTCTGCTTACCTGATTCCAGGTTTTGTTGGTCTCTGTGATGATGGGCAAAAGCAAGATTTCACCAAAGCCCTTCATGGGGGAATAAATAATTGGATCGCAGAGCTGCTTTCTACTACCCTGCAACCACTCTGAATCATAGAATAGTAGAGTTAGAAGGGGTCAAGAAGCCCATCAGGTCCAACCCCCTGCTGTTGGAGGATACCAGTTTACATCATCCCACTCAAATGGCTGTCTACTTTCTTTTTGAATGTCTCTAGTGTGGGAGAGCCCACTACGTCTCTCGGCAGCTGGTTCCACTATTGCTCTATCGCTCTGACAGTGAAGAAGCTTTTCCTGATGTCCAGCCTGAATCTGTGTTGTTGCAACTTGAATTAATTATTCTGTTTCCTACACTATGGTATCAGCAAGAAGAGATCTTGACCTTCCTCTTTGTTACAGCCCTTGAGGTACTTATAGAAGGATACTGTGTCTCCTCTCAGTCTTTTCTTCTCAAGGCTGAACATGCCCAGTTCTCTCAGTCTCTCCTCATAGGGCAGTGTTTCCAAAACCTGGATCATTTTTGTTGCCCTCCTATAGACCCTTTCTAATTTTTCTGCAAGTTTCTTAAATCTTGGTACCCAGAACTGGGCACAATATTCCAGATGAAGTCTGACTAGTGAGGAGTATAGGAGAACTACTGCTTCTTGTGATTTGGAAGTAATACTTCTGTTAATGCATCCCAAAATAGCATTTACCCTTTTGGTGGCTGCATCACATTTTGGCTCATATTTATTTCTTTATTTAAAACTTTTGTATGCCATCACCACATGCCTTGGCATCTCAGGACAACTCACAGTACATACAATTAAAAACAATAAAATGATCTTTATAAATAACAATTCAATAAAAGACTACATAAGGATAAAAAAACCAAAAACAAAAAGAGCGACTGTTCAACAATAAAATATTAGTTTTTAAAATAGCGATTAAATAGAAAGGTTTTAACCTGGCACTGAAAAGAATATAAACTTGGCGCAAGGCGCACCTCTCCAGAGACCGCATTCCATAATCTGGGTACCACTGCAGAGAAGGCCCTGCTCCGGGTAGATGTTCTTTTTATCTCCTTTAAAGAGAGCAGAGCCTCTCCCGCAGATCTTAAGGGGCATGAGGGCATGTAAGGGAAGAGGCTCTCCTTCAGGTGCCCTGGTCCCAAGCCGTTCAGGGCTTTATAGATTAAAACCAGCACCTTGAATTGGGCTCGGACTTCAACTGGGAGCCAGTGTAGCTGCTGGAGGACTGGTGTTATGAGAATAATGACCATTCCCCGTCAGCAGCCTGGCAGCTCTGTTCTGTACCAGCTGAAGTATCCAGACCATTTCAAGGGCAGCCCCATATAGAGAGCATTACAGTTACCAAACTGGGAGGTTACTGGAGCGTGAATCACTGTTGCTAGGCAGTGATTGTCCAGGTAAGGACACAGCTGGTGGATCAGCTGAAGCTGTAGGAAAACACTCCTTGCCACCGCTGCCACCTGGTTAAGTTAAGAATACTTAACCTATTGTCCACAATTACTCCAAGATCTTTTTCAGTTCTGTTGAGCCACAGATTCCCAATTATTTTATCAATGCATTTGTATTTTTCCCTGGGGGGAGGACTTGGCACTTGTTCCTATTGAATCTCATTCTATTGCTTTCAGCCCAGCATACAAGTTCATCAAAATCACCCCGGATCTTCATTCTGCCTTCTAGGTGTTTGCTGTTCTACCCAGTTTTGTATTGTCTGCAAATTTGATTATATTTCCTTGTACTTCCTCATCTAAATAATAAAGATGTTGAAGAGCGTTAGGTCCAGGACTGAATCCTGTGGCAGCCCATTAGATTTCCCAGGATGGCCATGCCCCTTCCCATAGTTCTACCTTTCTCTCCAAATGGTCAATTGTTTGATGGTTTTCTGGCTTTTCTTTATTGCATTGCTTTTTTTTTTTTTTTGTTCAGGTTAGAAGTTGGGATTTCAGATTTTAAACTGAAATATACTGTGTTCTGGCCTTCCCCTTTTATCTTTGGTTGCACTCATTCTCATCATTCCTGAGAACTTCTGGAACCCCCTGAGAACTTCTGCAAAATGGATTTTGGACCTAAAAGTGCTTTAATGTCCTTATTTTACACTGTCTTTTTCCCCCTACAGCAGTGCATTTATCACTAAAGCAGAAATAAGACTAAAATAATGTTCCTATGTTAATATCCCTTATGTTTTATTATCTAAGAATCATACAATTTTCAACTGTTGTATAAGAAAAGCACTTCTACAAACCTTTGAGACTCTTGGTAGTTTTGTGACTTTTGAAATCCCCATCCCATGTGCATCAGCAGAACTGTGTAACGGATTCTTCTACCAGTTGCCATCAGGGGTATTTGAGGCCAGCCATTGCATTCAGTGGTATCTCGGCTCACGAATGCCTCAGTTCATGACCAAATCAGGTCATGAACAGAAATTTCAGAAAAAGTTTGCCTCAGTTTGCGAACTCCGCATTGGGTGATGACCACGATCGTGGCCATGTTGTTGCACAAACACGATCGTGATTGTGTCCATCTTCCCTGCACGAGCTCGACTGTGACCGCGCCTGTCTCTCTGCACAAGCATGATCATGACCACCCCTGATCTCTATCACATGATTATGGTTTGGACTCTCACTCCAAACAATAACCTCCCCCCGCACCTTGGTTAGTGTTCTCTACTCTACTGTACTTTGTTACTTTGTTGTTCTTTGTTACTTTGTTTCAAATTTTTGTGATTTAAAAAAATGTTTTCAGAATGGATTAACCTTATTTACATTGAACTGTATGGGGAAATTTGACTTGACTCACGACCAATTCGGTAATGACCAGAGTAATGGAACAGATTGTTTGTGAGCTGAGGTACCACTGTATTTTACATTGATGGCAGGGATAATTCATATGGTAAGGGTCTTTGAGTATGCAAATCCTACATAGAACTGCTTTTTATCAGCCATTATCCAAAACTTTTAGATTAATCCTAAGACAAGGGCCAAGGGGAAATTTCCATTTTGGAAAATACCTTGGGGGAGGACTAATTACAGTAATGAGTAGGTCCAAAGGCAAAAGGGGGAAGTCAAAATTTTAAAATTACAAGCATATTTTAGGTTATATCTCTTACAGTGTTGTTGTTACTATTACATTATTACATGTATATCCTGCACTTCATCGGTTGCAAAGAACCCAAGGCAGCTTACAAAGTTCTGCTCTCCTTTATTTCCACATAAACAATCCTGTGAGGTAGATTAGACTAAGAGTCTGTGATTGGTTCAGAGTTATGCAATGAACCTCATGGCCAAGTGGAGATTAGAACCCAGATCTTCTGCATCCAAAACTGTTAAGCACTACACCATACTGCCTCCATAGTAAGTCCTATAAGACACATTTCACTTTTAGAATGATGAGGGAACTGCACAAAAGCTGGAAAACTGGGAAACAATTGGTGGTTGGGCAAATAGGGAGGGGCCAGGGGAAGGTGTGTAGGGCATTTTGGGGAGGGACAAAGGTTGGATGGATAGCCAGGGGGAGCAATGATCATGCCTGTCCCAGTTGAAATAAGAAAGTAAACAGAACTCTTGCACTGTGTGATATGGTAATCTAATCAAATTCTTTACATATTAGATAGTACCAAGAGTGCAGTAGGGCAAATTTTAACGTATTTATTTAAAAATTTTATAACCAATCCAAGGTAAACATATTTTCATATTCTAGACAACCCCAGTCAAAATTAACCAACCTGCTCTTGTTAGAGATTACTTCAGGCGGATATTGTAATTACAGTTTATATTGGACAGCTTAATTTGACATTTTTTGGTGCTGTGACTTCAAACACACATCAGTACAAATATTCAAA
Organism: Varanus komodoensis; assembly: GCF_004798865.1. NCBI lineage: Eukaryota > Metazoa > Chordata > Lepidosauria > Squamata > Varanidae > Varanus > Varanus komodoensis. The sequence continues at coordinate 24,753,180 of NW_025335268.1, read as the reverse complement.
TGAGTCTTCCCAAATGAAAACATAATCAGTTGCAGAAGTATTTCTGTTAGGAATCAGTTAAGAACATGTGCAGATTAATGTCATTGCCTACTAAAACCAGTTTGACACTGATTCATAATGCTTTGATTCAATTACAAAAATACAAGGTGGAAAGGGAACAACAGTGTCCACAAAACTCTTTCTCTTTTTAGTATTGCTGAGGACCACAATTAATCAAATTGATGTCCATTATCAAAGTGATGGCTACAGTTAGGATTGTAGAAAATGCCTCACTTGTTTTCGCTCTGTGATGTGATTCCAATGCAACTATTCTGCCGCTTTGGAAAAGGCAGTGCTGATAACATGTTCACAGAGCTGAGCATATTAAAATTCACATAAAGCTTCATTCAGTCTAGCAACTCCAGAATCAGACAGCGAAGCTGAGATCAGTGTCAAGTCTTCCTGCAATGTTAATGCACTTCATACTGCCATGTAGCGTTGTTCTTGCTCAAAATGATAGTAATGATTTTCCGCCTCCATCACATTTCTTGATGTTTGACAGAACTAGTGGTTTGGTGCTATGTTAGCACAACATTTTTAACCTATCTGTATGGTTACTATAAATTTAATTTTCCAAGATCCTATCTGTTCAGAATTAATTTTTCATTGAATACAATCAAATTAATTAAACTTCGTTTTCCATGATCAATTCAGTCATAGTACACAAGTACTTGCATTTCTTGTATAACTTGTTCTTAGCCTTCCATAAGAAGTACTTCTCTTCCTACTTGCGCACTATGGTCTTAATCATACTGTTTTATGAACTTGCAAGCTGCAGTAGCATATATAATCCTTAACACAGCATGACCACAAGTGAAGCAAGCATATTAAAAATACATAGAATCTTGGACTATGTAGTGGTATTTTTACATAGGTGTCAATGTATTGTGAGCTGCCCAGGGAGCCTTATGGCTAAGGGATGCGGCATACAAGTCAAATAATGCATACATGCATAAATAAATAGGTTGAAGCTGCACTATGGCATGCTTTCTAAGTTCTATTTGCAGAGTCCATTACGTGTTGTGATTCTGACTGCATTGGGTTTATAAGGGAATGGAGACTTTTGTAAAACTTAATGTAAGATGGACTCAAGGGCAGACTTAAACTGGCTTCATAGTAGCATGCCCGGTGATTCTGCAAGGTTGCATAATTTTTTTTCTTTTCTTTTGGAATTCTACTCCATGAAGGTGTAAATATAGAACACTGGTTGGTCTCTTTGGACTTACTGTTAAGGATAAAAGTACACTGCCCAAATTCAACAACATGTTTCTGGAGGTATGAAACCCACAAAAAGATCGGAGTCATTCTGTGCAATACACCCACATCTCTCTGCTGTATGACATATAATTGCTCCATGCTTTCCTTAAGGGCAAGGCAGTGTTGAATGCAATGCTTCCATTCCAGTGGCAGACAGCATAAGTTGCGTGGTTTGTGGGAAGAAACAAACTTGCTAGCCTTGAGATGAAACATACTTTCTGCATTTTCTACATATTTTGGCTATTAGATCTGATTCAATTCTATGGCAGCTCATAAAGGATACTCTCTTCTAGTTAGGGGTGCACCATTTGTTTTACGCAAGGCTCGTTGTATGTTGCACAGCCCCAGTCTATCATTTATTTCTACAAATAATGACTATTAGCATGGAGGCACTATGCATGACAGTGCCTTGTTGCAAAAATTTTTTTGAACCGGGTATGATTCAGTGCCATCTGGCAGAGAATATCCTGCTGGATATATGATTTGAGAGTGGCTTATGGAGGAATATTTCTTGTTCTTTATAACTGTCACCTCGGGTCAGTTAATAAACACATTAATATGCATCATGCAAAAGACACCAATTTTATTGGTCAGAGCGCCTTTGCCCCTGTGGTATGGAACAGTTAGAAACCACAGAGCATGTCCTGTTGAGGTGCACATTCTACAGGGATATTTGCACTGGACTCATTTCCCCACTGATGAATTGCTTCCTGGGCCATATGGAACAACAATATATTTATATATTTCTGTCTGACACTAACCCAACAATAACATATAGTGTCACTAAATTCTTTGTGGCCATGAGGGGTGTCTGAAGACAGATCCTGGGGGATTGTGGCTCTACCTAGTTGGACAAGGACAAAGTTTGGAATTGTCACCGACTTAAGATGACTGATATTGTGTTGAAGTATTTATTAATCCAAGTGGGGTTTTAATATAGAAAATGTTTTATATATTTACTTTTTAAAATTTATGTATTTATTGAATGGAGCTGCTCTTCGGCCGCAATAAAGTCTGTCTGTCTGTCTATTGGAAGGAACCCTGGTTTTTCTTAAAGGCAATAGCCTTGACAGTCTTGGAGGTATGTGATGCTTATTTTGGGGTGCAGGAGAATGACTATTCATTAGACACACTGAATCCATGTGGAGCAAAAACTGGAACCAACAACCATTTTCAGTGCTCTCTTTTTGCCTGCATGAGTTGTGTATTGTTGAACAGTTGGCAAGGTATAGTACATGGATTGGAATCTGTGTTTGACTAGTTACGTGGCAAAGGATGCAAGCTTGTGCTTTTGATAATAATGTAGAGACCATCATTTCATCTAAATAACTTCCAAAATCCTGGCAACCATGCAATTTTATGTAAGAGTCACCAAGATTTGTAACAGATGGATTTCAAGTTATAATTTAATTATTACATATTCAAATACCTGCAAAAAGGAGTTGGTGTTTTTCATATGATAATACGACATGGTGCAGGATATTCCCAGTGACTTCACAGTCTTATTTTAAGAGAAGCAGCTGAGAAATAACAACACTTTTCACAGCTTCTGGTATCTGAATAATTTAAGAGGGATAGAACAGTAAAAATGGTGCACCCAGCTAAATGCCATGCAAAAATTATTAGAACTGCAGACTGTGGCAGATTTTGGAAGATACAGCTTCAAAAAAACATGTAATGTATAAATGGCTAGGAATACAGTATTAAAACTTAACTGCATAAATTAAGGGGAATGGAAAGCAACATAGTTTACTTCAAAATTAAAATGTAAATCCAAGTCTCACAGTGATGTAAGTATGCATTTTATCAACATGTTGGGAAGGCTTAAAATAGATGCATATGGAGAGCAGGCACTAAGGCGGAAAATTTTCAGAGCACTGTTTGTGGTCCTACAGCTTTAATATATTCTTTCTGCTTTAAACATGATTTTACATTTTACTTTTAAATAATGTTTTATCCTTGAATATACCTGTTGAGTTTTATTTTACTTTCAGTTAACTTCATGAACTTGATTTAGTTGTGACCAAGCTGAAAATACCAAGCAGTGAATTAAAGATGTCTCAGCTTAAAAGAAAAACAAAACTATTTGACATTTACATCATGGATACAAAGTCTTTATGGCCAGAGGTACAAAAACAGGTTTGCTGATGTTGGGACCACATACAGAATGCATGCATATTCAGGATTATCCTATATCCTGTGGGATGGGATCTTTTAGGAACCCTTGCCTGCTCAGTCTCTTGGTATTAGCACTGATCAAACTGAGAGGCTATATAGTTTGGATTAGGCCGACAGGGCAGGTTTCCCTTGAATGCTGTAGGTAAAAGGGACAGAATTAATATTTCTTGCAGTTTTCTTGCAGTGCAGTGGTAAATAGGTAGGGTTTTCACTGCCAAACTGTACTTCAGCATGACTCGATAATTCATCTTTGACATTTTTTGGATTAAAGTCAAGAAGACTAGGAAATCAGGATTAATATTTTTCTTCCTAAACTACTGGTCAAATAAAGTTAAGCTCACAGCTTAGCATTTCTTAAGCCTGTGTGAATTGGTGCATCACTTAAGTTACCATTTTCCCATGTACCCAACAGAGGTATTTTGGGTTAGCATAATCTTTGCAGAAAAGAAACCGTTTCTAAACTGCATTTGAAAATTACAGAGAGGAGAAGGGAAACATGAACAAATGAAGTACATTGGGCTAGGAGAAAAATTGAAGGGCAGGTAATTACATGGAATTGACTGGATGAAATAAAGAGGGGAAGAAGGAAGAAAAGGTGAATTTTTTTTTCTTGTTCAAATATCAGAACTTGTAAGGGACAAGGGGCTATGCGTAAATGCAATGTGATGGTAGGGCTTCTGCTTGGTGCCAGGATGCCTGAGATTCCAGCCATGTCAGATATCAGTACTATAGCAGTCAAGTACTATCTTGGAGATAAATACACATTTACAGTTCCAGATTCCAAGATTACCAAAGCAGGAAAGCAGAAAAACAGCAAACAACAAATCCTTTTCATTTTCAAGTACTTTGGTAGTTATGAAATTCAAAAAACTTAGGACAAATGTTATGTCACCCCCACCTCATGTCCTGGCAAAGAATCCCTTCCATCCAAATCAGATTTTTCCTATCTCATGGGTTTGACCAGAAATGACCTTGAGTAAGAACCAAGTCTATCCAGTACTGAAAATTAAATTGAGTTCCCCAGCTAGTCTTTATTTTCAATTACTATGATTATCATAGAATCCAAAAATATTCAGGACACAAATTTTCTTGTCCCTTCAAAATTCGGTATAGGTCATGCCAAATCTGTGTTGATAAAAATGTTTTTGTGTTTGTAAGCTAACTATGCTTAGCAATCCATTTGATCCTAACTTAATTTTCAGGATTCATTCATTTTGCAAAAGGAGGTATTCTGTCCAAACATTCTTCAGGAGTGGGGTGCTGAAAGAGAACGCATTCTTTGAAGATTTCTGGACTCTGCATGAGCTGTTCTTACTGTTGCACTAAAGGAAGTCAAAAGCCATGCAGATGCAAAAGGCCTAACAATCCAAACATTGGGACATGCCTTTTGACAGGAAGAATGTTCCAACAATTACATGTGATATCCTGAAATAATCTTGGTTAATCCTGATGTTTGTTGAATCAAAACTTGCATTCTTTTACAACTTAAGTCTAAATTGGTTTGCTTTTTATTAATCTGTGTGGCATTGTATGTACCTAACAGACATTTTATTTCAAATAGTTGTCCATGTTCATGATGTATTATGTCAAAAATGTTTTTTCAAAGTATTTGTGTATTTTAATGATCGTATGAACTGTGCTGATATCATCTTGATTCATATATGTCACTTTGACTGGATTCACATGACATGCTAAGACAGCCATTGAGTGTGTCAGCCAAATCTGCCCTGCTTCCCAGGGGGTGGTTTCTAAGACACCCTGGAATGTATTTTATACCACCTCAAATAGCCATGGCTTGTTCTTGGATTTAGTAAACCTGATGTGGCTTGATGTGTCATCTGAACCTGGATGACACCATAAGCCATGGCCAAGCTAAAAGGCTACAAAGCTTCATGGCCAGAGCATCAAAAAGGGACACTTTGGATTCCTGTAATTAGCTTTCTCTTACACTCCTGTCACACTGGGAGAAGTAGGACATCTCAAGAACAGTTCTGTTCTCCTAGCATTGAAAGGCAGGTGGAGCCTACCAGGTTCTATTGCATGCCTGCCACTCAATCCCAGGGGTTGGAAGGCAGCAAAAGGAAGGCGAACAGAGGAGCTTGGCACCCCCAACCTGTTTCTGTGCAGGACCAAAGTGACAGGTGGGAACTCAGCAAAGGTAAGAAGGTCCAGCTTCAGTGAGGTGAGCAGGTCTCTCCTTTTTCCTTCTTCAGCAAACTTAGACAAAACATTAGAAGCACAATCCTTTCCTTGCGTTCTACAGATTATAAACAGCACAAATCAAAATGTTGATATGTGGGAATAGCATCTTGCCCATGAATCACTGTGCTGAATCCAAATGGAAACATCACTTCCTTCTCTCCCTTTCAGAAAAACTTCTGACTTACACCCTCAGGATTATTCCTGCTGCTTGAGGGGTAGATAGCAGAAATTTCAGACATTTTTAATTGGTCTGTTGCTTCAGGTGTCATCTCCTTACAGGCTCAAGGAGCTGTCCCTCAGTCTCTTCCCCACTCATTTCTGAAATGTCTTCCTTCTTTTCCAAGCTGGACTGGTTCTCATTCTCTGCCTGAGTGTCTTCACTTTGTAATCATGAAACTGCAAACTCATCTGCACACCTTTGCCCTTTCACTGCTTCCTCTGGAATTGAGACTGTAACTTGAGCAAGCTGGACTCCCTCTCTACTTTCATTTCTTTTTCTCCTTTGTCACATCCCCATCTGCTGTTGGGATAGGCATGGGTAGAGGGGAGTGACCTTTACGAAGCCAAAGGTGGCTTTGGTTCTCTACCAGTTGTACCTGCTAATTTCTCCTGCCTAATGCCAGATGAAGGTGGGGGAAAGGATGGGGTTGAGTTGCCTGGTGCTTCTCTACCTCGGGACTTGCCTTTACTTTGCACAGCCAGCACTCAAATAAGCTGTGCTCAGTGAGCAGGGAGGCTGCTAATCCCCAGCCACCTACATGGCAATTGCAAATAAGAGGAGTTGCTTCTTCCAAGGCCTCCCCAGTAACCTACCGCCTGCCCTTGTTCCTCTTTCCCCACTGCTTGGTTTCAGTGTGGCTTAACGGAGTCCCACTGTGGCTAAGTGGTAGGATGGGATGGACTATCTCAGTTTGGGTTTCCAAGCCCAGTGCTAGTTGATGCATGCCTCCCTTCCCTCCACACCCTTCTTGAGCAATCCTGCTGTCTGGCTTTAAGTGTCTGTACAAACCCACCTTCTGGTTTTAATATGCTCAAACAGAAATGTCACTTCAATTGTCTGTATGTGAACATTGTAACTCTGTGTTATACCGCAAATGGTGTAAATTTGGTGGTAGGCTTATTGGTTGCAAGAAGTTGAATATTTTCAGTTGTCCTACCTAAATATAGATTTTCCTTGCTCAGAGTAATTTTTGTACAAAGCTGTGTAATGAGACAATGTGTGTTTGGGGGGATAGCCCAGAACAAGCCAGAATAAGATGCAAAAGAATAAGATTAGGCAAGGAATGGACAGTGGGAAGGAGCTGGTGAGAGGTCGGGTTGGTTTGGAATTGGGACTTGAATGTGTGTATGACACCTATTCATTCAGATCTGGATTTTCAGGACTTGTGAGAGGACAGGGGGCTGGGCTGAGAGGGGTATTCCCCAGGAGGATGGTAGGGTGGAGATGATTTCATGTGGTGGAGGTTTTCCTGGAGTTCAGTGAGAAACTGGGCTAGGTGAGATTGGGGAGAAGAATTGCATATTTGACAGAATATATGTCTGACAGATTATATTATTTTAACTGGTCTTCACAGTAAAGCTGCATTGAAGTGTTCCCTAACAACTAATAAAATGACAAGAAGGAAATGTATATTTTCCCTGGAGCAAGAAGAAAGATATTTATTATGTTTTTCTAATGAGTAGGGCCACTGTTTTATCTAACTTAGTATTGATGGACGGCATCTTACCAAGGCCTCAGTTAATCCAGGCTCCTCAATGCCCTCCTTCTTTTGTGAGTCTGCTTTCTTACTGTTCCCAGCTGCTGTTCCTCATTTTGTTTTTTCTCATCAATTATACCACTTACTTGTTTGAGAGGCAGAAAGCCAGTAATGAGAGCCAGTGGCATCTGCTGTTCCCTCAGCCCACCTCCACTGTTGTCTGGGCCAGAGGGAGAGAAAAAAGGGTGAACAAGTGAGTTGCAATGGTGATGAGGGGCTCAACTCCAAGGGGCTCTCATCAGTGGGCTCTTGCTGGGGTAGTAAGCCTCAGCAGGTGTACAGCTGTGCAACAGATACACTGATATATCTGTCCTGCTACCTGAGGCAATAGCTGCTTACTAGGACTTCATGCATTCAGAGTATATGCTGTCTTATTGAGCACTGAGCCCTCCAAGATTCACAGTAATATTGTGCTTTATATCTACAGCAGTAAGCCAGGGTGTAAAGCCCTTTGCCTGGGGGCCAAATCAGGAGTATCAGGAGTACCCATCTAGCCCTATATGATTTACCAGTTGGCCATGTCCCTTTTCCCTGGCCTCAGCAAACACTGATTGTTTGATCGTTTCTGAGCTTTTGCACAAGCGCATGGCAAAAGAAGGAGGGGACGGCAGAGAATGAGGTGGCTATCTGGAGTCACTGAAGCAGTTGGTGTGAGCTTGGGTGGACTCCGGGAGATGGTGGAGGACAGGAAGGCCTGGAGGAATGTTGTCCATGGGGTTGCGATGGGTCGGACACGACTTAGCGACTAACAACAACATATGTGTGCATACACAGAGTAAAATTGTAAAATGTTAAAATGGCACTCCTAAGTCTGAGTTACTTGAAGTGAGAGCTTTGAGCTAAAATGAACTTATTTATTTTTGCATTGTGCCCCTGCCTTTTGTCTTTAGTTATAACCCACCTATACCAATAGGTCTCAAGATGGCTAAACTTACAACATAGTTAACTGCCCCTAGAATGTGGCTCCCAACACCTCTCTGAAATAGATGCTGAAGAAGTGCTGAAAGCGGTTCTACAGTACCAGTCTAATAGCCTGTTGGCTAACTCACTAGGGTTTGATTTGATTAAGTAGCAGGGCTGTTCCAACAAATTTACTTCCCTGATGAAGACCTATACTTGCCCTATCCTCCAGTCATTCCAGGATTTTATTATTATCTGCACTAGTCACTACCTCAAACTTAATCTATCTCACAGGGTTATTGTGTAGATAAAATTGGAGGATCATATATCCTGATTTTAGCTCTTGGAGGAAAGCTGGTATACAAATAGAATATATTCATAGTAGCTCTGGTTGCCTATGTGTTGCTCTTTCATCTTCTTGCTGCAGTAGGTGGATGTGCATTGCAGGAGGTTGGTGGGCTGACAGGCAGATGGCTCGGCTGCCTCTGGTAGTTAAGCTGCAGAGAGCCTCACTGACAAGTGAATGAGTGGGGACTAAACAAACAGTTGTGTGTGTGGGGGGGTGTTAAAGAGAGTGATTGTGTTAATAGGTGAGTGGAGCATGAGCAGGTGAGAAGAGGGGAGCAGCAAACAGGAGGATCTGCTATATCCTGTAGAGGGAAGGTGCGCACTGTTCTGTAACTCATTAGGGATAAACTTGGAAGTTCTTGTGGAATAAACATTCCTCTTAGGCCTAAGCTGCCTATCAACGCCACACACTGCATGTGGAAACAGCACTATCCAGTCTAGTAAAACAACCTCCACAAAATGGAAACAGTGCAGCAAGAAGAGACATACCTCGAGCTGAAAGGAAAGGTTTTTGGTTATCTATGTTGTTCCAAACTGCTTACTTTAAATCCACACATACACACATCCTGGCACCCACACCTTCAAAGCTAGCAAGAGGAAATTTAAAGTTGCAGTCTTATGCACACTTGGAATCAGCCCCACTGAATTTAATAGGGCTGACTTTTGAGTATATTTGTTTATAGGTTCCATTCCTATACAAAGAGAATACCATTGAAAATAGTTCTAAATAGAGATGGAAGAGGAAGAGAGAGAATAGACCAGAGATTTGATTTTTCCCACCTACTTGAATCTGAACAAATTTTGTGTCAGAATTTTACTACTTGATAAGTATCAATCTTGTAAAATTATATAATCACTCCCAGTTTTCTTAGATCAGTGCTGATTTAATAGCTCAAGCCTAACATTTCAGAGAATAAAACAACATGGAGAACAGAGATAATGTTAATTTATCCCTGTCCTTCCCATCTTTCTTTTTAATAGTACCCTTTTCTCAATATGGAAAAGGGGTGCACATGAATGCTCATCATCTGTGCATGCATGCACACAAACAGTCCAGTTTTCCTGCCATTATTGCTCTTACCCTCAAACCTACTCTTTCAAATCCCTTTAGTGGGGTATTCAAGGGGCAAGGCCTTGGATTAGCAAGGGTCCCATCCTAGATAAAAGTCTACAGCACCCAAAATTGAAGGCTGTCAGAAGGTGAGAAACACATGCAAAGGGTCTTCCTCTGTTTTGTGAAGGAAAAAAAAAAAAAACAGATGGGAGGAAAAAAGTAAACTGAGACTTGCCTTTTTTGGCTCAAGAGAGAGACATTTTAAAAATGGGAAAGGAGGCAGATTGGGAGGAAACACTTGGGAATCTCTTTAAAAAAATCAATATAGGAATGGTTTGCAGCTAGAGGAAAAGATAGATCATTCAGAACAGGATTCAAGAAGTTGAATTGGCTTTTCTGTTCCCCTGCAGTGTCACAAACAAAGGAACAGATAGAAAATGAGCAAATGTGAGGGTGGGTGAAGAAGGACAGCCATCAAATTAGTGGGGTGGAGAGAGTGACTAAGCAAAGAGGAGGACTGACTGAGGAGTCAATAAAATGGACATCCAGAAAAGCAAGCAAATTACTGGCAAAATAGTGGATAAATGGATATTTAGTCTACATATGTTCCACTGGCAGCACCAGCTAGATCAGTCCCAAGCCTGGATTTCCCCTCTAGTAGGTGGTGAGATGCTGCTTTTTCCTGTATTCCCCAGGTTTGCTACCTGCACCCTCAGGCTCACCACATCTCCTAGCAGGGCTAATCCAAGGTAGTGCTCCTCTTGATTTGCTGTAAGCTGCCTTGAGTAAATGGTCTAAAGAAAACACAGTATATAGATGTCAGATATTTTTTAAATGCTTCTGACAAGTCTATAAACTGTATTTGGTAAGAAGTTGTAGAATTATTTATTTTACTGCTGGCTGCCAGAATAAATATATATCAGGATGTAATGTGCTGTTCCTATAAGCTGCCAATACGTTCTATTTTAAAGAAAGCTCTATTTTATTTAATGGTATGAAAATGCCATCTGAGGCAGTTGCTTCCAAAGAGGGTGCCATTTGGTTGCAACAACTTGCTGTGCAGAAGGTCCCCCTCATGTGTGCAAGGGCAGGAGGCTTCTCTGTGTGGCAGATCCTGGGAGCAATTCACAGTAGCTTCCTAACTGGAAACATTTGAACTACTGCTGTGAGAGGTTATCAAAGTACTTAGATGGTGGGGGGGGGGCAGGTCAGTTACTTTTAGTTTGGGTGAAGACAGAATGCCTGACTGCATTCATGAGTTTCTCCTGAATTGTTCAAGTTCCCTGTGACCAAAAAAAGTTACTCTGGGATTCATTTTTGCTGTTCATGCATGATTTCAGCTGTGTTTATTTAGCAAGTTCAGTAGCATAAGAACCCTAACCATGTTCATTCGTTTTGTCTCTGCTCTATTACAGGATGATGAAGTGGTTCTGCAGTGCACTGCTACTGTTCACAAAGAACAGCAGAAATTGTGCCTTGCTGCAGAAGGATTTGGCAACAGGCTCTGCTTCTTGGAATCAACTTCAAATTCCAAGGTACTGCAAGCTGTCTTATTTGAATGCTGTTTTAAACATTACCTGCTAAAGCCTTTCTTCTTAAAATATTTCTTTTGTGATGTAGAGCAAATCTTAGCAGGAGGCACAGATGAATTGTATTCCAGCACTTTATGTAGATATTAATCTTGCTGATATTCAGAAAAATACTTCGAAGGCTAGAATACTACTTGAACATATAAAAACTCTTTCAAGTATGGATATATAATTCGAAACTTCTGTAAGAAATCTATTTGCAATAAGCTTTATTTTATTGTTTGTTTTAGAATTTGAATTAGTATATGGTGGAGGTAAGGAAGTAGGCTGGATGGGAGAACAGTTTCTCTAAGTGAATGTTGTTGTGGTGGCAGGTAGGTAACATTCCTCTGTTATGTTCTCCCATGTTACAGATGGATAGAGTCTTCTTATCTCTGAATCATTTCCATTTTGGGATTGTTACATTAATTTTTCCAACCCAAGATGTTTGGAGCTGAGAGCAAGTTAAATAGACAAATTGTTATCCAGATGATATTTTCTCTCCAAATATGCCATGGCATAATAGTATGACAGCCACTGCAAGCCACATCATACTAGTGAAGTACAATTTTACTTCACATATTTATACTGCAATCCTACATATGTCTACTCAGGAGCATGATTCCTTGAGTTCAGTGGAACTTACTCGCAGAAAAGTGTGCATTGGGCTGCAGCCTTGGACTGCAGTTGCAGTTCAGTGATATTTATGTAGCATTATAGCATCCCTTCCTATAATCAGAAGTATTTGTACCATGTACTGTAGACCGTATGAAAGAAAGTTGATAGAGATTTGTATAAGCTTAAATGGATTGCATTTTTCTTTTCTAGCTACTTCTCATTTTTTATATTTCTATAAGGGACTGGCTTTGATGTCCCATCAGTGGAGCAGTAGGAGGACCAGGACTCACAGTGATGTAATGCTGATGCTTTTGTATTTTGGAGTGCCTTGGTCTTGATTGAACAGTTAACACTCATTAGCTTTTCAAATGAACAGTTAAGATACATTTAAGGGCAATTCAAACCTGGAGGATAATGGAACTGGCCTGTTGATACAGATCAATATAGCTGCCTGAGATACTGGATTCTCTTGGGGGACATGACTATGGGGACCATCATGATGACTCTCCCCTCTTCAAAAATGGACCACTGCCTCTAGAATCATCAAGCAGGCCACTACAGCAGAGTCTTTTCTGCCAAGAAGCCTACCTACATCTGTGGCAGTCAGCCCTGTGTGTGAAAATGGATCTCAGATTCTTCCATAGAGACTTTAAAATTTATGAATGATTGTCTTCAAATCCATTATATGAAATGGGGACCTGTGATTGAGAAAGGTTTTTTTAAAAATCATGATCTGCCTAAGCGCTTGATTTCACCCAAAGTAACATTTTAGATTCCACTACAGCTGCAAAGAATTCCTCCATTTTTTAACCAGTTAAATAGTATAAACTGCTATAGTTATCTGTGGCATATTATTTATTTATGAGTAAGTTTTAATATTTTGGTAAGAGAAGAAAATGCTTTGTTTACACTAAGCATTTGTTGAGCTTGAATAAACATGAGCTAGTCATAACTCTAGCTCTCTTAAACTGGCAGTGTTTTTTTTTTCCTTTTAAATAATGGAATCATATTATTACATAATATAGTAAGAACATCCGAAACTTAATTTCAGATGTTATAAATTAGTGCAACACTTGGAGGGAAATATTAGTTGTTGTTGATTGAAAGAGAACACCATATTCTTAGAGGGCATTTGGAGTATATGAGTATTTAGCATTACTCGAATAGTACAGTCCTCTTTGATTGAAAATGGAACAGCATGAATTGGTTGTAATCATATTGTTTTAAAATCCTGTTTTAAATTATATTTGATCCACCATTATGAAGACAAACTATTTCATAATAAAAAGAAAAAAAAATGTTCCTCAAATTTCATTTTATTTCCACTTTAAACTTGGGTACAGGGGAGACTAACAAAAAATCTATCATGTTGACTGACACCCCTACTCTAGTGTGAGTTATTTTCCATTTGTTCCTTTCTATCTCCATGTAAAACTCACAATTTTTTGTGGTAGATTTTTCTTTTAGCTTTGCACATTTTGGTTTGTTTCACACCTTGTACAGGAAGGAAACTTAATCCACATGTTACTTTTGTGTTTAGAAATGTACCACAGAATGATTTTGCCGTTAGTTGTACCCTATGATTATGTTGTTTGAATATGCCCTCAAGTGGTAGAAGTTGGTATTTACCTTTCAAAACAATAAATCCCTCATAATTAAATCACTTCTTAGGATGTATCTGTCTTTAACATCAGAAGTGATTGTGCAAATCAGTACTCATGCTGAGTCTTTTTGTAACACTTATTAAAAAACAGATTACAAACTCAAACTTGCCTGAAAGAAAGTATTTAATGAGTTGTGATATTTTTGGACAAGGGTGTTAAGTCGATATGCAAAGTCAAGAATGGTTTTAGATTTGTTAGAGGAAGAGCATTGTTGCTAAAACTAGGCTTATTTTATCTTTTGGAAAAGTAGAATCTATTTAAATAATTGTAAACAATATTAATAAATGATATTTATTTTTAAATTTTAAATAATATCAGTAAGACAGTGTTATAATTTATAAACAAAGGAGAAGGAACAAATTAACAGAAGGAGCCAAAGGAGAAGTAAAAGGAAGAACAATTAAGAATTAATTAAAACTAGAGGAATTGTCAGAGGTCCAGGTGGCAACAGAAGAATAAACAGAAGGGGTTCCATTATCAAACTGCAATAAACTTAATTTTCCTGGAAAAATGTGAAAACAATATAAAAAATATAGTTGCATATGACTTTTTAAAATTAATCCTCTGCCGAGGGCAAGCAGGCTGTGCCCCTAGACTCAGCACAGGATTTGATCAATGTAGACCCAAGCCTATTAAAAGAAAGACAGCTTTTGGACAGGTCACACTGCCAAAAGGGTTTCCTTTCTATTGCATGGTAGTATAAAATTATTATTTCAATTCCATCTCATCTCTGAATTGTTATTTGTTCTGTTTTTTTTTCCTTTTGCATTGATTTTGTTGTAAGCTGCTCTGGGAACCACTGTATATAATTGAAGCTTGTATTTTTTTAGCAAGTTGTTGGAAGCAGAGCTTGTATAAAAATCAACATATATCGGATCTCAGTGGGAAGGAAAACAACAAGAAATTTGCAGAGTAGGGATTGCAAGGAAGAAACCCTTGTGGAAACTATTTGGTTCTTCCCTTCCCTTCCCTTCCCTTCCCTTCCCCTCCCCTATGCACCAAGGTAGATGTTAGGAGTCCCCCCTATTTTTGGATTTTAAAATATGTGTATGGATTTGTATGAAATGCATACAGTTCTCTAGACATTTTACATAAGCTTCAACAGAACCAAACCAATATCCATTATGCATTCATTTTAAATTATTGTCTATATGCCAACTGTTCATTTAGTGAGAGTATTACAATGTCCTCAGTCCATTGCATTACAGGAAGTAACATTTTTTCTCTCCATTTTGTAATAATGGTCTTTTAATTTTCATTTACCTTTCTATTAGTTAATATCCATGAAGAGGGTAAATAATTTAAAAGGGTGTGCTCACCTATGAATATTAAAAACTGCTCTAGTACAAAACATATCTCTTTAATAAGTCCTTCCTTGCAAAGCATAGAAGTCAAATTATGTGTTTGGAAGAAGCATTAAACATACTGCAGCACCAGGTGTAGTGCCTAACAGACATGAACAAAAAGTTTGTGTTGAATAAGATTATGACCTGAGATCCATAGATACAACAAGTAGATACCAAAGTGGTGATTCGCTCACTGTTTAGGATTTTTGTGGCAGTGCCCACAACAGTTTCCTAAATTCCCAAATCTACCCAAAGGAGGACCAAAGAGGAATAAATATTAATTAGTTTTCACCTAGGAGACCAAACTGCTTGTGTCGGCCTTGATGGAGGGAGTGTAGAAACTGGAAAGATAGATGGATTTATACATGTGCTATTCCTGAGTCTGGAAATTAGGTATTTGTGGAGATTCTGGTTTAGCAACTAAGTTCAATATATCTTGCAAGTGTACATGTACACATACAAAGAGTAAAGACATCATTTTAAAGAACCCATTTGCCACTTTTTATATTGATTTCAGAACTAAAAATAAAACATCCATAAAATATTGGCACAATTCATGTTTCAATGCATGGAAATAATTTTCACATGCTATTAAACACAAGATTAAGGTGACAGGTGAAAACCAGGCAACATATGTCTTGAGTTGGTCTCTTTTTCATGAGGCCATAAACAAGACCATAGTCATCTTTTGGCAGTGGTGTACATAATAATTGCAGCTTCCTTAAACCCCTTCAGTTTGTCAGTTTCTTATAATAGCTTATTTGGATTGTTTGCCATCTAGCTAATAGATGCTTCTTCTTTAGTCAATGCTGTGATCCCTTCAATCTTTTAAGCATTCAATATTGCCAACAGAATCAGTTCAGCATTTAGATACAATTGCTTATAGCTAGGAAGGTATTTAATTCCTAGAATCTTGTATTTGAAGTTTTGAAAAAGGAAAGGGTATAAATCAAATTTATTATAACTCTAATTAGGTGGACGTGTTTCCTACTTTAAATGGAATAGGAAGGACTGTCCTGGTTAAAGTCCTGTTTGGCTCATATGTCTGGGAAGATCAGACATTGTGACTTGGAAGAAAGACATGCCAGTGGGAAGGAAAATGGTTGTTGTGGTGTTGCACCTTACTCCTTCCTTTTACTACGTCCTGCACTTTTGTCTTTCCCCATCAGAGACCATTCCCACATCATGTCCCCATCCCTTCCTCTGAAAGGCCATGTCAGCTGCTCCTTTGGCTGACACAGCTTTGCAGAGGGCACCTGCATCTCGTCAACTAGAGGAGGCAGCAGAAGAGCATCCTGGTGGTGGCAGGGGGGAGTGGTACATTCACTACTGTTCTTGTTTTGGTGCTTCACCCTGCTTCGTGTGAGGGCTGGCCTCATGCACATAGGCAAGATTGAGAAAAAGAACATTGTATGTGGCAACAGTCAGAGCTGGCATAAGGAGCTAGAACATAAGTGGGGTTCCTTATGCATTTCCCAATAGCGGAATCCAGTGCTATCATGAACAAATTGCTATGACAACATGAAGCAGAAAGGTGTGTGTTGAGGCAGTTCAGGGTAGTCTTGCTGTCAGAACACTGACCAAAGTGTCTTAGACCCTCCTTTTGAAGGGGGAAGCAGGGAGGATTAAGCCCGAGAGATACATGGTATGAACAAGAATATGATGAATGTTGGGATATTCCCCTTTATGTTGGAAATGTGGACAGATAGAAATGAGTGGATCAAGGATTAATTAAAATATAATTGAGAAAAAGTGTTTAGTGATACTGATTTGAGGTGGTCTGATTAATATATTAATTTAAGATTTTTAAATGAATACTTTTGTTTAAGAGAAATTCATTGAGAGGTACTTTGCATGCTAGCAATGACTGGGCAATTAATTGAAGGGCACACGGTTTGGGAATTAATTGGGTAAATTAATTGAACAGGAACTGAATTTGGGTGATAGGGATGGTATATTCATGAGGGGTGCAAAGTGAAGAATTTGTTTGGAGTAAACTAGGTGGTTTATTAATGTGAATTAAATTTACTGAGCAAGAAATTTATTGAAAGAGAAGTAATTTGGTTGGAAATTAATTAGCTTGTATTCTATGAAATGCATGTTCCATTACAGCAGAAAAAAACGGATATGTTGAGTTTAGACTTTGCCTTTGCCTTATATTCAGTTACTTGTCTTTCAGCCTCCCTCATTTTCCTTCTGTGAAATGGATGTTCCACTGAGGTGGTAAATGTGGGATCATATATGTGCTTTGGGATTTGGGGTTGAGACTGAACCATTGCCTTGTCCTTAGTTGTAGTTTTGTCAACTCACTTGTTGTATTTAATTTTATCTAGTATAGCTGCCTGTAACCATGGGCAGCTAAATGCTTTTGGGAAGGGCAAAGGACAGCCACATTGCTGTTGTTTGTCCCCAGTATTTGGTTTTCAGAGAGGGGGGAGGGTATGAACAAGCTGTTTCTGTCATTGGTGTGAGAGATGGATCCCAAGTCTTAGCTGTGATTTGAAATTGATAGTGAAATTTCCACATCTCAGGGCTTCTGAAACAGAATTTCTCAGCTGTGAGTGGGTGGACAGAAATTCCTTTCCTTGTTCTGTGCAGCAGGAGGAAAGCTGTCAGTTCTGTTTCTGAAGCTGAGTTAATCAAGACAAATAAAGCTTTCATCTTTCATCAGGAATGTGTTAATAAGTCTGATTTCTCATTTCAGAAAGTAGGCCTTTTGCAATAGCAAAAGAGGATATTGTGTATAAATATACCTTAATTCTAAGTATACAATTTGATATTTACATATTTGTAATAACCATCTGTTGTATATGACAACAACCAGTGTGACAAAGTAGAGAATAATAGCTTCATTGATACACGTAGATTTTCTAGCTTTACAACAGAATTGTTGATAAATTGCACATCAATTGTGTATATGAAAGCTTGTTTTTTATCTCATATTCTTATGGATATGAGGTTCTAAGGAATTAAATCCTGGTTGTGCACCTTAAAGCCAAAGTTTGAAGCTCAGCCACCTTTATCAGACAGTGCAGTTGTTCTTGAAAAAAGAATTAGGTTGGGCTTTACTTGATAGGATATATGCATTATTGAGAGATAATTTTATTGAAGGCTTGTAAAAACTTTAGTTTTAACAGGACAGTAAATACATACATTAACTGTATATCTGTCCCAGAATCTTAGGGGCCAGGGCAGTCTAGAAATAGAACACAATGAAGGTTGTGTGACAACTAGCTTGGTCATTTAATTGGCTTTTACTGTTGTTCTCCCATTGATCTTTTCAGTCACATGGATATTTACTTGATAGCTAAATGGATACACAGACTGGAATGGAGTAAAAGTATGGTGCAGCAGTATACAACAATGGAAGGGGCAAGGAGAAGAACAGGAAAATGATACCTGAACTCATTCTGTCATAGATTGCCCACCTCAAGTGGGTAAGAGAGCTGATGAGAAACCCCACAATATGCACCAAGGAAAAGAGGCTTCATGTGCATTGTGGGCTGCAAAACTGCAGGTTACAAGTCACGGCACAGATAACTGTCTAACTGCAAAATAATGGCTCTATGTGGCATTACATTTTCAAGCTTTTACAAGCATTTCCACTTGCTTGTAACTTAGTGCATATAGATATATGTTGGCATATGATTTTATATGACAGGGCTCTTATTGCAACCTTTGTTGTGCATAAGCTCATCTGATTTTGATCCCTGTTATCAGTTTTTCCTGTATTCATCCTGTACTTCTATTTCATGTTTTCCTAATGTCCTTATTTACCCAGGACAATTCAACTTTTTGTTTGTTTCTGCTCATGTAAGGTAATGCTTTAGCAAAGCCCAAGATCTAATTTTCAGTGTTGTATTGTTTGCCTGTATTTACATATTCAGACAGTAGTTCAGCTCAGAATGGACCTCAGCAGCAACATTTAGAGGCTTTGTGAAGCCCATGGCGCCCTCAAGCGACTACTCAGGCTGGAAAGTGATGGTGCAGTGGAAACAGATTTGGCAGGCATCAGCTCATGGGCCAGCAGGTCATGCTGTGGCCAACTGGGGCTGATGCTCTTTAATATATATTTGATAGAATAATATCAACATTATATTGGCCCAAATTTGTTTCGTTAATGCAACTTTTCCAGACCGTTTTCAAGCTTGCTTTGTTCTCTTCATTTCTTTAATTGAATTTGATTAGCAGAGATTAACTAAAGCTGTTATCTTCAAGATTAATAGTCCATTGAATTTAATTAATTCTGAGTCAACACACTTAAGATTACATTGTAAGAAATGATGTGTCAATGTCTAAGGCAGTGATCCTTCACACACTTAAGTTGGAACAAGTTGCATTGAGGTCACTGGGATGTACTTTTGAGTAGATATGTATAGAATTGCAGTGGAAATGCTTCTCTCAATGCTTTCTTCATTGTCTCTTTCAATTAGAATGTTCCTCCAGATCTCTCCATCTGCACGTTTGTGCTGGAACAGTCCTTATCCGTCCGAGCTCTCCAGGAAATGCTGGCTAACACAGAGGAGAAAGCAGAAGGGGTGAGTAACAGTGTCTTTATGCTTTAATTAGTTTAGGCTTTAATATAGAACTGCCAACTCTTGATTTTGGAGTTTATTTGCAGTATTTGATCCTTTTACTGCAAACTCAGCCTTCGTAGTATAAATATTCTTTGTAGTACTTTATTTTATTTAAGTTTTGTTTGTCATAAAAATTTAAAACTATAGTAATGTGAGTCTTCCATGACAAAAAACCCACATGGAAAACTTAGAACAAAATTGCTTTTCTCTATAAAACTGCCATGATGAACCAACAAAACATCTTATGAAAATGTATCTTTCAGAACATTTTCTGCATGATATCAACAAAATATAACGGAAATTTCAATCTTGCATACTAGTTATGCATATTATATTTGAATGCTTGGTTTGTTTTTATCCTATATTGATAAATTGCTCTTCTTTAATCTTAAATAATTCTTCTCATTTTGCATTTTACACTTGTTACACAGAATATAGAGAGGAGTACATACACAAGATTTCTCTAAAATTTTGAGCATGTACTTTTTCTCTGTGGTCTTCTCTTAATTGCTATAAGTTGTCTAAATAAATAAATAACATTATTAAGAAATCCCTAATAAATAAGCACATTGTAGTGCTGCAGAATAATTTGGGAATCAGTGAAAAATAAGTAGGAGATGCCATGTAAGGTTCAAAGATATAGGATGGAAATATGTAGATTAAGAAATACCTTGCTATTAAAAGAAGTACAGTTGGACAACAGTTACTTTACAGATTCTTTAACAATGAAGCCTAATTTTTGTATCACCAATATTCCTTGTAGTAGAAATTGAATGGCTGGATTTCTTTCTGCCTGAAAAGGTTGTCCTAATTCTTGATTCTGTGTGAATGAAAAAAGATTGCTGCATTTATACTACTGTGACTGACCTTATAGAACATTGGCCTAAAATATATGTTGCAAGTGTTAGAGAATGTATATAATACCTTGCAGGAGTGGACAGGTTAGGTCATATTAGGCAGTTGGCCATGCTGTATATTATCTTTCAGGTCTACTTCAAAATGTTATTACTTCTAAAACCCTCAGAACATGGGCCCCACATCTCTTCTTTCAGCTGCAAAAATCAAGTGAAGAGTCCTACTCAAAGTGTTTTCTTCAGGAAATCAAGGTGGCTGTACTTCAGGATTCTTTGCCCTTTTCACTAAAATAACTGCTGTTTGCTGCCTTGAACATAATACCAAGAGTTGCTTAAAGTAAAACATCAAAGAATATGGAACTGGGTTTGCAAGATCTGGATGTTGTCTCCTTAAGTAACAGAACAGGCAGACATTGTTATGTGGAGACTAATGTTCTGGTGGCTTATCTTGATTTTCATGGAGGATAAAGCTCTCAAAGGCTACTAATCATGATGTGTATCTGCAGCCTCCAATATCAGAGACAAGTTGCTGAGAAATGCTGTGGGGAAAAGCCCTCGAAGTTTTTAGTCTGTGGGCAAGTTCATATGGGAGAAGAAAGATCTTTTAGAAACTCTGGAACAGACTATTTAGGACTTTAAAATGTCTAGAAACAAACTGGATGCATATTTTTCTCTTGATCATCTCTTGATCAAAGATTGACATACGAAGGTGGAAAGGTTTTCTTTAACAATTATATGAAAAAATGCAATGGGACAACTTTAGTCAGCATGAAGTTACAGTTATAGAAGACTTGTTGAATTTTATGTCTGTTAGCTATAAAACATCTGTTAACTGTAACAAATGTTTAAAAGTGTAGCATAGCTGGTAGAAAAGGTAGCTGCAAATTCTTTTATGTTTTGTCACAGGTTGCCTTAAGGAAGTTCAGCAGTGTTTCAAAAATGGTTCATTCAAGATAAGAGTGGAAGAGGGAATTATCCTCAGACTTGATTATCTGACTTCCTGGGAAGTATTTCCATGTCAGGAGCCTGTCTTGTTACCACCTTCCAGGCCAAGTGTATGGTGCTGGCAGAAACAAGAAGGGCCTGCTAAATGTGGGCTCCTCTTGCCTTGGTTTCATTTGCAGTCATTTGCAGAGGATGAGAATGAAACCAGCCAGCTTCAAATGCATCATTAATTGGAATGCCTACAAGATGTGACTCTAAAACCTGTATAACAACAAAGGGCTTCACTAAAGCATTAGGAAAATCAACACAGTGCAAAGGAGCCTAGATCCTGGTGGTATTTGGATATGTTGCAAAGTAAAAGTCAGAAAAGGAACTGAGTTTCTGACTTTTAGGGAGACATTTTGGTATATAAAACAATCTTCCCTCTGGGTGTTTGTGTCTTCCTCAATTTCTTTAGTTCTTCTGCCATAGGCATGAGCAAATATGATCCTTCCCAATTTGTTACCTCATTTGCAGATCGTGAATGGGAGTGTGCATGTTTTGATTCTTCAAAATATTTTGTGAGATCACCATTAGCAGCTTCCTAATCCTCTTTTTGTCTGGTTTTGGGGTATAATTGAAGAACAAAAAAGTTATAAGTCATTTAGTTAGTATTTTTACCACAATAGGAATCTTTCTTGAGCACCAGAACACCAGGATGTCTTGAGCTGTCCCTTTATGTTGCTTTATAGCTCATCCTGTGATCCATTACTATTGTCAAAAATGGGGTTTCTGCACCCATCTCAGAAGCAAGTGGGATTATTACTTGCTTGTCTTCTGTTTCCTTGTGACTCATATGAACTACCATGTGACAGTTGCAATCTTATCTGTATTTCTCCTCTTTCTTTAAATCGGTACCTAGGAATCTAAATAGGTTCTGTTTAATGTCTTCTAACCAAAGTGTAATCAGAAAAGATCTGTATGATGGGTCTGATGTAATGTTGTCAGACTTAATTATATAAACCTATTTTAGTATCCACAGTTTCAGTCTTTCTACAGGAGGCATTTACTGTGCACTTGTGTTTCTTCACTTATGGTAGTTTATGAGAGCTTTACACAGTATTATCATTCTCCAGGGTTTTCTCAGTTCTTGTGGCCATTTAAACTTTTTCTCCTAGCAAGGAAAGTCTGATATATTTCTGAATGGTGGCATGAACCATTATGTATTTGTACATGTACATTTTCACCATACCAGAGCACCAGCTAGTGATTGTGTAATGGAACATAAAAAGAAAGGGCCTCCTTTTTTATGTGAAAAAAGCATGAGTAAAGGAGCCAATCAGAATCCTACAAAGAATTCTGAAAAAGAAAACTTGATCAAGTGGCAAATTAAAAACTTCAGAAAACCAGTTGTCCTGAAATTTGTTTCTCTGTGATTTCTTCAGTTGTCAGGTGTTTAGCATGGTGTGTGTAAAATTATTTCCATAACTATATTCAGTTAAATCAGACCATTCTAGTTTGTATTACAGTTAATAAAGTCAAATAAAGGCTTAAAGTTAATAGAAACCTAAAATGTGCTGTCCACCTATACAGAGGCTTAAACTCAATAGTCCTATGCAAAACTGATCACTTACATGTATTGCAGTATCATTTCAAACACTATTCAAAAGAAGAATGAGAGAGATCATTGTAAAAATAAATGTTGCAGTATGAAGAACTGTTCAAGGTGTCAGTCAGTCAGCCACGCCTGTTTCCACAACACTCCATTCCATTGCCCCTTTCCTGTTAGTGCTTTCCATGCACTTTGAGAATACTCTGTTCTCATTTATCTATTTTAGGGCATTCTTTCCTCCTACATGTGGATGGTGATGTTTTGGCTTTAAAAGGATACATACTTGGAGAATAGGTTCAATTTGACATGCAGAAATATTCCTTTACTGAAATTTTCCAAAGCCTGTAAAAAAGGTGTTTAGGGTAATAATGAATTATGCCCAAAGAAATGGAAATTCCTGAAGTGTGGCAGCTGTAAATGAAAAATTACATTGCCTGCAGGATGCAATTCAAAGGTGTAACTTCATAAGTGCTTTTCTTTTCCTTCAGCTCCCCTAGAGACAGTGTGGTTGTGAGCCAAACTACATTCTAATCATGCAAGGTGTATCTGAGGCTTGACTTTTTCTCTAATATATGTACATGCAGCTTCCGTTCAAATTGAGACCACTTCATATTTGTGAGGTAGGGTTAAAACTTTCCACAACCACTTGCTGCTACAATCCCCATATAAAGATAGGGTTGAAAAAAGGGAGAAAATGACCCTGCTTCCATCACTAGAAAGGCTCTAGGATACCTACACTGTATTGACAATTTTCAACAAGAAGAAGATCCTGAAGTTCATGATGGCTGACTGACTACAGCAATGGCAATTGCCTTAAACCAGTTAAGAATAACTAGAAACTAATAGCAATTCTAATTAACTAGAAACATGTCTGCTTACCTCTGCTTTCAATTGGTAGTACCTCTGTGTTGTTCAAAGTAAGTTTCAGTTAATTCATCCATTTTCTTGCCAGGCTGGCTGTGAACAGGAGCTTGGATCTTACCGATAGAGCCCTAAGAGAGATGTTAGTTCAATAATGGTTTGGCTCAGACAGAGACTGATATTAGAGCTGGGGTCTCTGCCCCTTCTTAGCTGTCAAGCAAGCACTTACTTGAGGCTTCCTCCTTCTCCAGTATTGCAAAGCTGCTCTTGCAGGTAGCTGTCTACTCTGTTTGCATTCCTGAAACTCATGCCTGGCTCTCTGGGTTTGAGTTCTAGCCAGGAGCCCAGCTGTGTGTGTGTGTGTGTGTGGGGGGGAATTCTCCAGTCCTACAACTAGAACCTTGGGATCTAAAGGTTCTACAGGAACAATGGGTTCCTGAGAGTTGCTTTGTCTCATCTTCAAGGTCTGTGTATGGCTGGGAACCAACACCTTTACCCAGATCATCAGTGACTATAGACTCTACCTGTGTTCACACATAATGGCAAGCCATGCTGGAACCATGGCGTGTTGTTAAGTGTGAATTCAGCATCTGTGATGAAACACGGCACATTTGGTTTCTATAAATTCCCATGGATAATCAATGGTTGGTTGTAAAGTACCCACACTTCACCATTACTTGATGAGTAAATCTGGTTACAATGCTTTTCCGTGGTTTCTACATTTCTGCCATTGAGTTTGGCAGGAAGAGCAGCCACCGTAGCAGCTAGCTCTCAAACCTCCATTTTCCACTGTCCTCTTCTGCCTAGCAGCTGCTGAATTGCCAGCAGAAATACTCTGGCTAACTCCATGCTCTCTGTCTTCCCTGCTGGTGTGTACCTTTCAGAGGCCCTCCTTCTCCACCATGATGCCCCACCACTGTGATGCCTACCTGCTGTTGAGATCCATTGCTGTGTCAGGGCATTGATACAGGGATAGGATCTCGCTGGCAGCATGACATCGCAGCAGTAGGCATCATGGCAGTGGAGTGGCAGGGCATTGGAGAGGCACGTGCCAGCAAGGAAGAAAGGTGGGGTCTCCAGCAGCACTGACTGTGGGGGCAGCTATGCCTGGCATTCCTGCCTGCTTACTACAGTGGACTGGATTGTTGCCTTGGGTGAGGTAAATCCTGTGAGGAAGGATGGAGGCATGTAGAAGCTACTTGTGATAAAATACCATGCCATGTGGTAACTGTGTGGTATTGTTTAGTGTTATGCATGAACATACCCAGAGAGTCAGATTTTCAACAGCGTTTGCACAATTTGTGGTGGGTGTGAATGACATCAGTATACTTATGACTCCAGTCATCTTTGGATGATCTCTCCCAGAAAGTTCATGTAGACACTAAATAGCACAATATTTATTTAGTTATTTAATTTCTATACTGCCCTTTAGCCAAAAAAGCTGTCTTAGTAGACAAGATAGAACTTCCCTAGCATGCAAGTTAAAGGACTGATTGCAATTTCCTAACATACCAGTCAGTCTACTTCTGGGTTCTCCCTTCAGGAAAGATCCAGACTGCTGCAACACAATTCTGTTTGAGCAAGGTGATCCAGAAGGATATGTTATTGAAAGCCATTGCAAGATCTAGGAGAACCAACAGGGACACATACTTGTGTCCAATCCAAAACCAGCTTGTTAACTAGAGCAATCAATGCAGTCTCTGTCCAGAAACCTGACTGAAACCAGAATGATGCAAATTATCATTATGTGACTATGTGGGCAGAGTAAAAAAAAGATATAAAGCTAAAAAACATTTTATTTACCTAAAAACTGTCTGTACTGCCTTATATTCTTGGGGAATCGCAAGACTGTTTACAAAAAGTGTACTGAGCCATTTATAGGTACTTCCATTCTTACTCATTGTTGCTCATTATCTCTGTGTAATTGCATCTGTGGTTCTGTGGTTGTGATGAAAATACTCCAGAAACATTCTCATGCAAGAACTTTTTACTTTACACTGTGCATACATTCTTTTCTGATCACTCCTTACATGGGATGAATTGGATTTTTTGAGACTTCTGTTTGACTGATTTCTTGTAGACAGTTTTGTTTCTGACCCCCTTTTAGTTTTGTTACTGTCCTGGATACTGTCCCTTGTTTCCTTAGTCACCGCACTTGTGTTTGGCTTTTTGTGGTACAGCAGTTATAATTTAAGACCTGCCAGGTTTATGAGGGCACAGGGATGGCCATAACCGCCGCACCATTTGCCTCGTTAAAGAACATAAGGTGAATGCATGTGTGTGCTGCAAAATAAAAAATAAACAAATAAAAAAATCACAAAACCAACCCACACTGACTGTTCCTCCAGATTTCCCAGACTATGGGAAAGATCTGGATGCTATAATCACCAAAAATTGAGGAGAACCTTCAGTGGGAGAGGGGGGAAAGGCAGAAATAACCTTGGTATATGGTACTGAATTCTTCTAGATGAAGCTGTTGATTTACTTTATTTACTTTCGGTGTCATCATAAGAACTTTTTCTTTCTTGCCTTTATTTTCTGCATCATAATCTCTAGGTGGCACTGGGATGTAGCAGAAAAATGGGAGTTTGTAATTCTTTTAGAGTAAAAGAATACTGTATTTCTGTGACCTGAAACAAACAAACATTCAAGTACTAAAAAAGAAGAAGCAAAACTGAAGAGTCATCATGGCATTTAAAGTACCTATAAACAACCATGAGTGAGGAATGATGAGTGTACTATAAAAGCCTCATGTAGAGGCAGAGACGACCTCCAGGGATAGCCCACTATCTCAGCTTGGCACTTAACACTAGACTACAAGAGGAGAGAATTAAGTCTGACATGCTTTCTTTTTTTCAGCTATCTTTTGAGCAAACCTTCTAAATACAAACAATTAAATAGCAGTTAGAGTTAAACATGTCTGAAAGGACCAGTCAAGCTTTAAAGAAGCCCTTAGGTAAGGAATGAATCACTACAGATATATGCCTGTTTTCTGCCAGCTTTTTTTTTTGACCTTGCTTTTCCTTCCTGTATAATTTTTTTCTGACCGGGTACCTTTTGGAAAGAGGGAAGCACCTCCCTGCATTCACATTCTTTGACATTCCTTAAGAACACAGATGGGGCAGGGAGCATGCCGAAACTGGAGAGATGAAGACCTTTGCTCTTGGTTGCTGAGTAGCAGATTTGTCAATACCTACTTGTAGCTGCTGTGTCTGCACACACACACACTTTTAAGGGTTTTAACTGCTTTTCCCAGTTTCTTTGTTG
This sequence comes from Varanus komodoensis, assembly GCF_004798865.1. Lineage (NCBI taxonomy): Eukaryota > Metazoa > Chordata > Lepidosauria > Squamata > Varanidae > Varanus > Varanus komodoensis. Next base: position 24,726,154 of record NW_025335268.1, on the reverse strand, counting down.
GAGGATTAGATTGTCTTTGTACAAGGTTTCCCTCCCTGGGGGTGAGGGTGCCATATTTGCCTGCCTGCCTGTTCCATTGCACAACACAAGGTGATCCTGTGGTGCAGTGTGGAATTGTGAAATTCGACTAATTTTATGTAGTGAATAAAAGCTTCATCTAAAAAAGCAACAGACTTTCTTCAGTCTAAAAAATCTTGGAAAATGGTTGGAAAATTTGGGAAGGGACCCTGAAGAATGTCAATGTGGAAAGGACCTGCAAACTTTCAGGAGTTTGAGACCAGCAAACTTCCAGGAGCACATAATAAATGCCTTGTGTAGAGAAGCTCTGTGTGCTGTTTGAAGAACATTTAGTTTGGCCCTTATTCTGTGCTGCAATACTAAGTTTTTCTTATGAGCAAACAGTCATATGACCAGCCAGGCTTTCTTTCTTAAACTGATTACAGATCTATGTCACACACCATGTAGTCTATCCATCCATCCATCCATCCATCCATCCTTTTTGTTCTTGATCAGAAGGATTTTAAGGAGTTTGTTCACCCTTTCCTCTGTTTGTCAGTTCAGATTCGATGTGCACTCAAAGTGATAAACATGGAAATATTTTTAACTTCACAGCTGTCCTATCCAACTCACTGAAGATACTGGTTGCAAGGAAATTTTTGTATGGCCATATATCAGCTAAAATTGTGGTCCTGCTAAGTTGCAGAATGAGACAATTAACTTTGAGCTAATCTTTTGTCATAGTTGACGAATCACTATTGGTTCAATATTTTGAATACATGCGCTTTCTGTAGAATGTGAAATAGTTGAAATATGACTTTTTCAAAGGGCAATTTTGTGACTTCTTTCAGATTCATATATAATCAAAACAACAAGCACTTGTCTGCTTCATTTTATTTTATTTTATGTATGGAGTTTCTTCAGCCTCTGGAATGCAAACTTAGTGTGAAAAAGTATTTTAAGCATGGATAAGATCTGAAGTAAAATGGGGCTTCAAGTTCTCTTTATTGCATACAGCAATGTCTGAAATCTGTTTGGAAGAGAATTGGGGTTTTGGAAAATGTAAATACTTAATGTGAAACAAACAAGTAGTTCTGCAATGGCGTGAAAGCTTATTAATGCAAGTAATAATGAAATCTGAGTGCTACGAACATACAGCCTTTATAGAAACTTTTGACTTCTCAATTCCTGTAAGTACAATTTGGAACTGTTGGAAATCTTCCCAAGAAACAAGCAAACACCACCCCATAGCAACATGGTACAGTCCACATTGATATAATTTTACATTACCTATTTTTCATAAAACAGTGTCTTTGCTGATGATGCGGATGCAGAAAGGCTACAAGCTTCATTTCTGCATAGGCACTGTATAAATACAGCTTCTGAGCCTGTTTCAGAGGCCTTTTTCCCACAAACATGTGTTTATAGACCTGGCAGTTTAATACTTTATGCATCTGATGAAGTGGACTGCATGTGTGTCAAAATAAATTTGTTAAGCTTTAAAGTGCCACAAACTCATTGAGGTTGTTGCCTGTTTTTGCTTTCCATCAGCTCAGGCTCTTCCATTTTGGTTGTGTATGGGGCTTTTGGAAGTGGAACAACAGTTGTAAGATAGGATTTGTTACTTCGGATGTCACACCAAATCTCGTACTTTGCAAATTCTCTTCAAACTATGGTTTCTGATTCTGTGAATTGTTAACAGTATTTTAAAACATTCAAATATCATGCTAAAGCTGCAGTTAAGATAAGAAAAAATGATTTTTAAAAAGCTACGCTTCCTTCAAAGTGGCTTGGTGCAATGTTTGAATTGATCCAGTGGGAGGAAAGAACAGTAGAATCCCCAGTGTCTGCACATGTGATGATCGACCTAGGGAAATGCAGTCAACACCTGCCTTCTCTCAATCTCAGTGTGGGTGCTGTTTTTACTTCCCTGCTGAGAGTGACTGAGATGGGCATATGCAGTTCTCAGTTTGTGTAGTGCAAGCTGGAAAAACAGCAGGGATTGATGAGTGCTGAAGCCTCATGATGTGCTTTCATGTCTGCTGTAAGAGATTGAAAGCTGTCATATAACATACAACATTCAAAGTTCTCTGCTGTTTTTTATATTTATATCTATATTTTATATTTTTTAGGCAATGGAGTACTTTGGATGGATGTATTTTGCATAATGTGCAAACATTTGTAGGAACTGACTTTATAAACTATTCCCATATAACATTCTTTTAAAAATAATCAAAAATTTAAAAGATATCTTTATACTTGTTTTCCCCCCATTCCTTTTCCCTTTCATATAAATTCATTTTGTCTATTAAATTGTGAACCTGCAGGCAGGGTTTATCTGACCTTTTAATATATGTACAATAGATAGGCATTTTAGGTGCTTTATAAGTTTTTAATAATACCTTAATATTGAAAGGTGATTGCTAATTACAAAAGATAATATTCAATAACAAAGTACTCATTGTTTTGTTTTGTTTTGTTTCCTTTCTACAGCTAGTTGATGTGGAAAAATGGGTATGTCCTTCTGACTCTTGATCCACAATAACCTTTAATTATCACAGAAATAAATTTTGTCTGTTTTGTAAATTTCTGTATGTACCACAACGCTAATTTGCAAAGCTCAAAACAATTTAGAATATTTTATAGTAGCCATGCTGAGTTATACTAGCTATACTATATTCTTTGATTCTTGAAAATGTCCCACTATTTCTGCAACAGAATAATCAAAATATATTATTCTTGCAATTATCATTCATTTTTCTATAATAAAAGCCCTACAGAAAGGATACTTCTTTGCAGTTTTGAGCATTGCAATTTCATCCTATAAATGTACATCCTTTAAACCTGTCGTCGTTTCTTTGTCTGTATACATCTTAATTGAACAATGCATGTGAATACATCTTTGTTTATGTTCATAAAGGGCTTACTGCCTTATTCAACAAACACTGTGTCTCAGTAGTGTAATGTTTCCAAAGAATGTATGAAACATCTTGCCAGATTTCCTCAATATGCAAATTTAATTCTTGGTTAAATACAATACCCTGCTAACTGATGTCCACTAGTGCAACAGAAATCCCCCCCCCCCCCATTTTAGCCCTCTGCACTGCCTGGAAATTGGCTCCAGATGGTTTCCTAGCACATGAGAGCAGATTCTGAGGATGTGCAAAGGGTTTTGGGGAAAAGAGGGGAAATCACCCATTCCCTGTTCAACTTTCCAGCTTCCATCAGCACCTTGGCACAGCTTGAAACCACTCTCTGAACTGATTATATGAATTAAGATATAATTTATTCCTGTAAATTACTGAGCTTAGAAATCCTGGAAAATATCTGTGTGCATGTAATATTTTGAATATCAAATTGTGTGTTTAGAAAGTGAGGCATGCAAGAAATATACTATCTGTCTGCAAGCATCTCTTACACATATACCATTTGTATTGTGTATATTCAGGAGTTGGCAAACAGCTCTCTTTGCATTTTTTAAAGCTACCATTGTATTTGTTTTGGAAAATTCAGTGTCTGCATGTCTTCATGATTCTAATATTGATGTGCTAACTGTGTAGATTGTTGAATGTTTGGTTTGTTGTCTCAAATTACTCTAGTTCCCTACATCACAAAGACTTAATTCCATGTGCTTTAATGAATGTACTGGTTTATTACCCTTCCACAGGAATTAGAAATAATTGCAATACATTTTTATAGATATTTTGGCATCTCAGCAGTGGCAATACAACCTTTCATGAAAATACCGTCAAAATGTGTATACTTGCTCTGAAACAAGGATAACTGAAAATTTAATTATCGCATGACATAGGCTAGCAAACTAAGGCCACTCATATTCCAACCCACAAAGTCTGTTTCCTACAGAGTGGAAAGGCATAATCTTATACATATTTAGACAAAAAAACAAACAAACAACCCAAAACAACCCCCCGTCAAATCTACAACTATCAGCATTCATCATTTAGGAGAATGCTGGTAGTTGTAAGACCTTTGTCTGTCTAAATATGCATAGCATTGAGCCCTATACTGGTGATAGATGCATAGTTCTATCATTCTTATATTCCATGGTATATGATGCTTTATAATATTCTTCATAATGGTATTAATTCTGTTTTCCAAATGAACTATATTCTGATTCCTAATAATACTGTGTTCTGAGAATATTATGTACATTGATTCAGTTAATATTAAGTGCAGACAATTGTAGGAATATAAAATTGATATGAGCAAAGATAATTCTGATAACTCTTCTGGAAGTTCTGATAACTAATGGTAGACAATTATTTATTTTCATATGGCTATTTATAAACATGTCCCATAAGCGGTGGGACATATATTTTTAAATTGTTTTCAGGGGGAGAGAAGCTGCATAATTGGAATTTAAGCTCAGTCTATGCAGACATGTCAATCTCATGGGTCAATAGCTTTTTATTTTGTCTTGTGATGAGATACTGCCATATGATCTCAGTGTTTACTAATCATGAAAAAGTAAACTTTTAGTCCAGGAGCTGTTTGTCTGTCTTATGTACAGAGCAAATGTTAAATTTGAATAAGTATGTACTTTCATAAGTCTTGGTCCATGACACCTTATTAATTTCATAGGCTCTATATTGAACCATTAAACATTATTGTGCATTGCTTACTATTTTTCTTTCTTAAGTTAACAAATTGTGGTATTACAGTATGTGTTTTCCTAGTATGATTTTTGATGTTAAATTATGAACAGAATTTAAGGAAAAGAAAACCAGCATATTATGTAAACATTGCTTCTCACCAGCATTTGCTTTTTAAACATATTTTAGTACTTTTCAAAATACCTGAAACTTAAGCTTTTTTGCATATTCATATATTATTATATAAGTAATTACTTACATAGTAGTGGACATAAGATCACCTCCATTTGGAGTTTATATGGATTCTTTTACCTTCTGCAAGGATGGGAGATCTATTAAGATGGTCTCCAAGCCCCCACCCCTGAATGATTGAATCCAGAGGACTCAACGGATAAGGCAGGGATTCTGGCTGGTATGGTTGGCTTTCCTGGTGAAATCTGGTCAATCTGTAGAATGCAGAACTGGCCCAGGGATTAATATAATTGCCTTACAATACTGCATCCAAATTAGTATAAATTATATGGCTCTATTTCATACCCTGGAGCTAAGACTGATGAAGTGGTGGGACGGGGAGTGTGAAAGTAGATGGTGGTAAATTTTGACAGGTGCAGCCAATTACTGGTGTGTGTTCATTAGAGGAGTAGAAGAAATCTGCTGTGATCAAAATTTCCATGAATCAGAACAAGGAAATCCACAGAAGACGGGTGTTTTAGAATCACATGAATTCCACAGACTTGAAGACTGGTTATCTTTCCTTAATATGCAGCTTTGGTTGTTCAGAACTACAGAAGTTTCATTCAATACAGTAATGTACATGCCATTACACAAGACAGCATTTTACAAAACTTTCATCATTTTTAATTTGGTTTCTGTAGTGTAGCCAACTTCATTTTATGTGCTCTCCTCATTGAAAAGTATGCTAAATTTTGTTCACCAGCCAAGGTTCCATAAATTCAGAAAGATATTTGACACACTTTTTTGGAGGTGGGGGACAATCCACATCTATCAAAGAGCTGATGACAGAACAGTCAACACCCAACAACCCACAAAACACAAACAGAATGTATTACATAAATTACTTGCATCCCTAGTATTCATGTTCAATACTTATGCAGCAACAGTGAAGGCATTGAAGGAACACTTCTTAACCTCTGTTGCATTCTCTGTACAGCAGGGGTCTCAAACTCAACTTACCTGGGGGCCACTTGAAGTAGAGTCTGGGTGAGGCTGGGCCGCATCAAGTATTCCACCACTGCGGTGGTGGTGGGCCGCTCATCCTGTGGCCGACCTGGGTGCTGCCGGTGCTTTGAAGGCCACAGGGCCCCTCCCCTGTGCCCCGCCCATCCCGGCAATTGGCCCGTGGGCCACGAGTTTGAGACCCCTGCTGTACAGAATGCAGTGAACTGTTTCAGGACTGGTCGGAAGCAAATTATGGAACCATCTGACTCTGTGACATGTTCATGAGGCAGGTTCTTCTGCCTTCTAACCTGAAGATATTGACAGGCCCTTGTACCTGGTCTGGTTACAAGCAGGGTGTGAGTCAGTATTGGATATTCTGACTATAGGACTATAGGACCCAGATGGGAGAGCCCCCTCTGTTGGATTATGTACCTGAGGAGAATAACCTGTGGAGTCACTGGTAAGAAGAGAAGATGAACTGTGCTGGATCAGGCCAAAAGCATATCTAGCTGAGCGTTTTTCTTCCATAATAGCCAAGAGAAGCCTATAAGTTGGGCATGAGGGCAACAGCACCCTCCTGCTCATATTTTCCAGTATTTGCAAATGTAGCTATATAGTCTTTTGGCATATTATCAGATAAACAAAAGTTTGGGGTATATTATGACAATACATCCTATGACTATTATACCAATATCACAGATTGGTGTATCAGTCATAGTCGTAGATGTCACACCATTTGATAATAATGGAAAACAATTCAGTGGGTTATATAATTTAATGGGCATTTTGCTAAGTTTTCAGTAGTCCGTTACAGCTATTTATACTGATGAAAACTAGACAATGTGTGGAAATAAAATAATTTATGCACATTATAATGACTTATCCCATTCAGAGGCATGTAAATCAGTTGTATGCTTTTAGAGACAACTTGGAAAACTTTCAGAAGTTCTGATATAGTGCTGTTTAGAAATTTGATAAAAAAATAGCTTTTACAAAAGTTATAAAACCTCACTGAAGAGTTGTGCTTATTCACTAATGTAATTTTTCAGAATTGTTTAGTTATTAGCTAATGGAATATAGCAGTTAATCTAATTGTTGTTTAACTCTGCATATTTATAACCCATTTAAACCAACTGGTATTGTTTTCTGGATCCATTGTGTTTTAATATTTGTTTAAAGTAGTGATTGACAGTAATATTTAATTTTTCCTTTTCCTTTTCCTCATGGTACTCCAGAAATTTATGATGAAGGTAAGCTTGAAAACTATTATTTAGTCACTTTAAGTTTTCTCAGTGAAGAGGGATTCAATGTATGCTGAAATTATTGAACCCTAAATTGGGGATGGATGTGTCAGGCAATTAAGAGTCTGTTATTCTTAATAACAGGCCTGTTATGCTTCTTTGTTGATTCCAAACAAAGGTGCTAGTTTTTGTGCTTGGGAAGGCAATTTATGGTGAACCTGCACTCACAGAATCATGAACAGCATGGTAAAAAGAATTGTTTGGCAGGCTTTAAAAAAGGGGAATTCAATCAGGTAAGAGATCAAGGAGAAACTTCTCAAAGTTCTCAGGGGATATGTTTTGGAAATGTGTGCCTACATGATGGGAGGGAGTCAAATAATTTTTATGCCACATGTCTGTAGCATGATGTAGAAAATATTCTATTTATATTACAATTCTTACAAAAACCTTTAGATTTGCATAAGATTGTTTATACAGAGAAAAGGACTAGGATTGCCAACTAGTGCCAGCCAGCTATGCTAATAGATTGGAGTCTTTGGTTTAAGGATTGTGCCTTTAAGAATAGAAATACACATTAGGAGTATATCTTAATTGAATACTTACTTTACTTAAATGAAGTAAAAATAAACATGTGGTAAGGCTGGGAAAAAAATTGAACTCTATCCTTTTTGGGTGTCCACCTCTCATGCAATGCATATATATAAGCTTTGTAAATGTAATATTAACTATTGTTTTTCTTTTTGTTCTGCTTAAAGTGTCTACGTAAAATGATTTTGAATGTATCATGGGTTTAAATCTATGCAAGAGTAAGCTTTCTATTTAATATTGCTATGCTGATATTTTTATACGTAAGAAAGACAATTTTGGTTTGATAGATGATTTTTGAATATGCTCTATTCAGAGTGAAGCATTTAATCTTACAGTAGGATGGTGTCTTCTTGAGTGGAAGAATTGGAAAAGTTGAACAGGAAGCTCAGAGTTACCTATAGAACAGAATATTTTGAGAACACTTTAAACAGGGACTATATGCCACAATATGCTATATCAAAAACCAATTAAATGATATACAAAAAAAATAATGACTAGATTTTTTTTAAAATATGGTGAACTATACTCTTTCTGTAATGTACAATATATTTTGGATTCACAAAGTTTTCTTGCAGTGTAAGAAAGCTTGGTTTTAGACAACTATCTCAGGCCAATATGTTTGCAAGCAATTAAGGATCATATTAAGCAAAAACTTTTCACATTGTAAGAGATGAAATTTGGCTCCAGCTGATCAAAGTAGTTAGGATATAGTGCCAACTCAAATTTGTCTACCTTTTATAAAATTGATGTTCTAGTGGTACAATACTTTGAGGATTAATGTTGACTTGCACATGAACACAAATGTGTGTATTGCAATTCAGACAAGAATCATTTCCAGAATAGGCGTCTTGTACCTACAGTGAGTCAGCTTGAGCCAAGCATTCCGAATCTCTGAAAGAACAATCCACTGTGGATTCTTTTGTCCCATGGTACTCTGATTCATTGTTGACATAAATGGAAGTATATTTCTTCACCAGCAGTTATCCCCACCTATAAACAAATTAATATATTGTTATACTAGTTCTTGTTGAAGATGTATGCTTGCAGGGGAATATGCATGGTTGATCAACCCTGTGAGAACAGCAGTATGGTGGGTGGGCAGGAGGGAGGAAAGACAGTAGAAACATTGAGTACAGTTCTGGTCATGGACCCAATTTTATTCACCATGAACATACCATCTTCCCTTTGGTCCACATTATCCAATACCTTATCAATTTGACCAGTTCTTACCTGGTCAGAAGGTTGTGAGATGTGTGAAGAAGATGGTACATTCAGGGATCTATGGGCCAGAGATCGTGGGTGAAGTTGCAAGACAGTTTTCTTGTCCATACTGTACTTGCATTCCATATAGGCAAAAGGACATCCCTGCCAGAAGGCAGGAACTTGCTTCCTGATCTTTTCTTAACTGATGTGCTTCCATTGCTATAGTTGTATGTCCATTGTGTTATTTGATAATTTCTAGAACAGCCTCCCCCAAACTCATGACCTCTAATTTTGTGAACCATCTGCTGTTGGGCCTAGGCACCATTGGCAGTGGTCAGAAATCCTGAGAACTGTGGTCCAAAACAAAATTGACAGTTCCTTTATATCCTGTTCATTGGATGTCACAGTTTTATGAGTAGCTATTTACTAGAAGTTATTTCCTAAGACCAAAGCCGCTCACGGTTTTTCAGTAGAAATTTGTATAAGGAAAGATTACTGTAATAGAATGAATAGACTAGATCAGAATTCTCCATAGGTTTTGATCATGAACTTGCTAAGGTTGAGATTGATGGTAAACATACCTTAATCCTTTGTTCAGAGTAGAATTTATTGAAGCTTCTCTAACAATAAATCACTAGATTAGAGGAACATGATCATGTATTAAGCCAGGAATATGCAATTAGTGTCTCTCCAAATATTTAGGTTTACAATATCAGCCCTAGCCAGCATAATTTGTGGTGAAGGATAGTGCAGTTTGTAGGTGAAAATATCTGGAGGGCCACAAATTGCCCTTCTCTGTGATAAGCAATATATATAGGGAGAGGGAGAGGTTAAGGATATAGATACAGATACAACCAATACCATTAATCTGAACACTTTTCTTCTTGTTCTTTGGAATTTATTTATTTTTTGTTCTGTTTTGGTGGCAAATTAGACACCTAGTTCATAGAACTTACATGCTGTTAATGCTGAGTACATGGTATGTTGTATAACACAACTGCCATTTTAAAAATAAAGATAAATATTTCTATTTTATATGCAGGCTTCATGGACAGCAGTAATTTATTAGGATTTATGTAATATTTAACCTTTAAAAAATCCATACTGACTGTTGCTGGGAAAGAAAACTAGCAACTAGCTGTTTTATATTGAATATGTTAATCAAATTTGACATCTTAGATACACTTCTAACTATTTATTTGTTCTTGGCAGGGTTAGGGTGAGAGCTAGGGTTTTAGGGATAGGGCTTTAAAATCAGGAACATTTATCAGCGTGTTGGCATAAAAGGTAGTGATGATTACCAGTGACTTCAGTCCTTTGAACAGAGATTATAAAATATCATCTTATTAATGAAATATATGCATATAGCTCATTTAGATGGTACATTCAAGGCCTCTCTTGCCCTTACTCTGCTAGCATGAGCTAACATCTTGGAAGCAAATGCCCAAGATGTGTTACAGGTGTCACCCATTTTGTGTTGCAGATATAATTGAAGATGACAGTATACACATATTAGCTTTTCTAGTGATCATCATTCACTGTTGAAAATTCTAATTGCTACAAACATATCTTAACTTGGAACCATGCTTGTGCTCAGTAGAGTTCTCTTTATGGCAGAGGATGGAGATGGGGAGAAGGTTTTTGCCAATTCCTTCTTCCTACCACAACCTCTAGTGCCTCCTGGAAAAAATATTCTAGAGCAGTGTGGGAAATAATCTGGATCATAATTCCTTTTGCTGGCAGAAAAAGCCTTTCTGTGATAGGCCAAGTCTGAATCTAATACTATGTTGACAGAGAATAGGTATATTCACTTTGTAGCATCCTAACACTGATTGCAAAACTGCTCGAAATTCTTAGGCATGTGTGTTGACTTTAATATCAGTTGAGAAAATTACATGAAAATGCTTTGAGTTTTGTGAGTGTATATTTATGATACATCTCATAAGTAATCCATGGATTGTAGAAATACGATTCTGGAATTAATTTGTCTAAATAAGAGATTATGCGGAATATTTCAGGACTAGACATTGCTAGGCCATTTTATAGTGCGAGAACATTGGAGAACATTGCCTTTTTTCTGATACATTACAGATATTTAACACTATTGCTCAGGGGACGTTCCTCAAGTCAAGAAAAGGATTGCTGAGCCTTCTAAAATGTGGTTATCCCAATATAACAATAGGGGGTCTGTGCCTTAGTTTTTCCTCAAACAACAGATCTGAGGAAACCTAAGGAAGCTTGTGAAAAATATGTTTTATAAGTGTTTCTTAACATGGTGAATACAAGGCATTACATAGTTATTCAAACTGCACACAGGCTGAGCATCATGGATCAGCATGGCTGGGCATCTCAAAGTGAGGGGTCACTGATACAACACCTGCAGGAGGGGGCTATTGAGAATGTGTGAGAATTCACCCCCCCCCAAAAAAACCCCTTGGGATCAGCACTAATAGCACATATTGTAATGGGGGAAGTCAGTGGTCCCCTACCTGGGGACCATGGAAGATGAGTTATTTTAGAAAAGCCCATCTCATGCTGGGAATCATAATGAGATCTCCCTCAGCAGAAAGTGTAAAATGTGTTCCCTGTTATGGGCACACAGGAAGCAGAAATTACTTTGTTTCACAGGCAAGCCTGCTCTTTCTCTCATTTTCTGGCAGTTGGACCAGCATCTGAAAAAGTGGGTTCATTATTCCCTTATAGTCAGTATTAAGTAGTTAAGACTATTGTCAGTAGCTTGTTATGGGATAAAGAAAACTTGCCAACAGGGAAGATCCAGTGGACAGAGTATCAACTGCAGGTTCCCATGCCATTCTTGAATTCTCAATTATGAAGATGGCAAGATTCCATTGTAGCCAGACATATTACCTAGACTTCAAGAAGGGCAACATTAAGAAATTCAGTTCAATGCACAGTGTTAGGGAAAATCCCCCAAGAACTTACTCTAAAGGGAAAAGGAGTCCAAGAAGGATGGGAAATCTTAAAAAAAAAAAAAAAGGAAAGAAAGAAATTTTCCAAGTGAACAGCAACTAATTCTAACAAAAACGTGCAAAAGATGACAGAGGAAGCCCCTATGGCTCCACAAAAATTTAAAAGACAATTTGAAAACAAAAAAAAGGATAGTATGTACAGGAAGTGGAAGAGAGGCCAGGCCACAAAAAAAAAAAAAAAAAAAAAGTATAAGCAGACAGCAAAGACTTGTAGGGATGGATTTAAGAACTTCAATGTGCAGTATGAACTGAGGTTAGGAAGGCTTGCTAAAAATAACAAAAAAACCCTTTTTCAGTTACATCCAAAACAAAAGACTAATGAGAAAGGGGGGAGTTGACCAACTCGAAGGGGGTGGCAGACAAGGAAAAAGGCAGAGGTACTTAATTCCTACTTTGGCTCAGTCTTCTTCCACAAGAGAAAAGATGACCTACCTACCTTCCTACCTACCTACCTACCTACCTTCAGCTCATCAGACAAATTATCAAGGTGCATGTTGATCAGTTTCATGTGTTCAAATCTCCAGGACCTGACAAGCTCCATCCTAGACTCATAAAGGAAGTGGCAGAAGAATTCTCTGAACCACTATCTGTAATCTCCAAGAAATCATGGAAAACGGGAAGTGCCACATGAGTGGAGAAGAGCTGTTGTTGGCTCCATTTACAAGAAAGGGAAAAAAGATGAACCAGGAAACTATAGACCAGTTAGTCTAACATCAATCTCTGTGAAAATCTGTGAAAATACTGGAGCAAATTATTAAAAAATCAGTCTGTAAGCACCTTGAAGAAAATGCAAGGAAAAACAGAAGCTAAGACGGATTTCTTAAGAATAAGTCATGCCAAACTAACCTAATCTCATTATTTGACTGGGTAACTATCCAAATAGTCAATGGAAATGCCATGGACATAATTTATCAAGAGTTTAGCAAAACATTCAACAAAGAACTCATTGACATCTTGATAAATAGACTAGCAAAAGTGGGCTTGACAGAACTATTCTTAGGTGGATCCACAACTGGCTACAAAATTAGTTACAAAGAGTGCTTATCAGTGGTATGTTCTCAAACTGGAAAGTGGTAATGAATGGGGTGCCACAGGGCTCAGTCCTGCCACCAGTGCTCTTCAACATTTTTATTAATTATCTAGATGAGGAAATCCAGGGAAAGATGATTAAATTTGCGACACAAACTGGGTAGAATAGCTAACACCTTGGAAGACAGAAAGAAAATCCAGGGTGACCTAGATAAGCTAGAATGCTGGACAGAAAGCAACAGAATGAATTTTAACAAGCACTAATGCCAAGTTCTCCACTGAGGGAGGTGGGGAAAACCAAATGCATTGATACAAGATGCGGAATACTTGGCTCAACAGTACTGAAAAAGAAAAAGGAAAGACATTGGAATTGTTGTAGATAACAAGCTACATATGAGCCAGCAATGTGTTGCAGCCTCAAAAAGGGCAATTTTGGGATTCATAAATAAAAGCATCATTTCCAGAACAAAAGAGGTACTAGTTCCCCTTTATTCTGCACTAGTGAGACCTTACCTGGAATACTGTGTTCAGTTCAGGGCATCTGGGCTTTTAAAAGATGCAGAAAAACTAAAAAGGGTTCAGATGAGGGCAACAAAGATGATCCAGGTTCTGCAATCTAAGCTGAGAGGCTGAGAAGACTGGACATGTTAGGCTCAATAAGAGAAGTCTACAAGGGGATATGATAGCACTCTGCAAGTACTTCAAAGGCTGTCACAAAGTGGAAGGAAAATACCTCTTCTCACTCATCCATGAATGCAGAATATGAAACAAAGAACTTAAAGTGTTGCACACCAGATCCAGGCTAGACACCAGGAACCAGCTCCCAAGAGGTTGTAGGCTCTCCCACACTAGAGACCTTCAAGGCAAAGCTGGACTGTCATCTGAGTGGGATGGTATGACTTCGTGTCCTGCACCAGTAGGAAATTGGACTCGATGGCCTTCTTGGCCCCTTCTGGCTCTACCATTTTATGAATCTATGAAGTATTTGTATTTTGGAGTACCTTGAATCTAAATCTAGGAAAAACTCATATTGGAAACTTTAAAGTTTTTACTTATTTTACAAGTCATATTTGGACATGTTTTGAAAACATTCTCAGTTTTTTAGTTTTTTTTTTTAACTTAGAAACAATTCTGCGTCAGTGGGCTAATCAATCTCTTAATTCACACAGACTGCTCAAGGTGGTGGCCATCGAACACTCCTGTATGGACATGCAATATTGCTGCGCCATTCTTACAGTGGTATGGTATGTATGAATTTATGTATGATGGTGATATGTATAGATGGCTTTTGTTTTGATTTATTAGAAAGTTACAATCCATGTGTGCTGATGAGAAAGTAGCACTGCCATTGTGGCAGTTCCTTTGCAGAGCAATCATGTGTGCAAATTAATTTTGGATTCTTAGTGATTTGCATTCAGCTCTGATCACAGTTGCTCCTTATTCTATAACTTATTAAGGAAGATAAGGAGAGAAATGCTGGCTCAGACGAAGGGTGCATCTAGTTTTGCATTCTGTTCACACAGTGATGAGTCTGGGAAACACAAAGTAGGACATGAGTGCAAAAGCAGTCTCCTGTCTGTATTCCTCTATAACTAATACTGGATAAGGTATTCTTATTCTTCACCCATGTATTGTGTAGCTGGTGTGAATTGCTTTTCTCTGCACAACCACCTGTGTCTACTTTTCAGTTACTTCATTTGATAGCATTTTTGTGTCCATATTATACTAAGCAGACTGTCTCCAAAATGTATTTTATTTATTTATTTAAAACTTTTATATGCCATCCCTTATGCATGGCATCTCAGGATGGCTTACAATTATTAAAACAAAAACACAATAAAACAACCATATCAATATAATAAATAACAAATAACCAGGAAATATAAATTAAATAAGTTAAATAAAAAGTGAGTGCTGAACCATTAAAATACTAGTTTTTAAAATAACAATTAAAAAGGTTTTGACCTGGCACCGAAAATGTTCACAATTTATTTGTTTAAATATCTCCACCATATTGCTAGTCTCTACTCAGCTGTAGAGATTTGAGGAGAGATGGGTGAGATCTCCATTTCTAATCATATTGAGTAGAATCTAATGCTGTCCATGAGCCAGTAGGGTCCACTGCTGGACCAACAGGAAATTTCCTAAAGCAACCAAAAATGACTCAAGTAGAGAGTCAGCATGGTGCAGCTGGTTAGAGTGCTGGACTGGCAATTGAGAGAAATGGGTTCTAGTGCTCACTAAACTGTGAACCTCACAGGCACTGACTTTCAGCCTAACCTATTTACCTCAGAGGGTTATTATGAGGATGCAACAGGAAGGTGTATTATGAAAGCTGCCCTGAATTTTTTCAAGAAAAAGGCAGGATAAAAATATAATAAATAAATAAGCTCTTTTCCCAAATGGAACTACTTAGCAGAATGTGCAGAAGGCTCTGCTGAACTTCCTGTTCTGGAAGTGACTGTTTTTGTTCATTTCCACATTTCTGTTGTACCAGTGGATCCTCATGGGCAGCACTGGATACATTCCCTTGTATTTTGCTATTACATCTTTGCCTGGTCTCCATACTTTTCAGGTTTAGACAGCCCAAGGTCCGTTTCCTGTATTACCAAACTCTGCCTCTCTTTTTGTAATGTGAGAAGATGATGTTAAGAAAGTTGGGCATTTTATTAAAGAATGCTAAGAACTAGAGCAACACAAGAATGCAAGAAGAGTCATGCTGGATCAGACTATCTAGTCCAGCACTCCATACACACAGTGGCAAATGAGCTGTCCATAGGATCACTTGAGCAGGTTGTGTTCATGACCTCTCCCTGTCCAAGCTCCTCAGGAAATGGTGTAATGCAGGTATACCACCTCTGATGAAGGTGGTAGCACACAGCCAGCAGGGCTAGTAGCCACTGATAGCCTCTTCTTCCATGAATCTGTCCAATCCCCTTTTAAAGTCGTCCAAATTGCTGGCCATCAGCACTTCATATGGCAGTGAATATCTTAATTCATCTGTATATTGTATGGAAAAGTACTTGTCTGTCCTATACCTTCCATCAGTCAGCTTCATGGAATGACCCCAGATTCAAGTGATATGGGAGAGGAAGAAAAAAATGTCTCCTCTCCATTATCTCCACACCATGCATTATTTTTAAAACCTCTACCATGTTTCTTCTTACTCCCCTTTTTTCTAAGCTTGAACAGTCCCAGTTGTAGCTGCTGCTCATAGGGTAGTTGCTCTGACCCACTGATCATTTTTGTTGCCCTTCTCTGTATTTTTTCTAACTCAGTAACGCCCTTATTCAGGTGGGATGTCCACAGTATCCTCAGTGTGGTTGTACCAATGGGAGTAAGATCTTTTAAATAAAAATTAAGGGAGTATGATCTTGGCAGTTCTATATTCTTTTCTATTCCTAATTATGCCTAGCATGGACTTTGCCTTTTTCATAGCAGCTGTGGAGTGGTCGGACATTTTCAGTAAACTGCTCACCACTACACCAAGTTCCCTTTCTTGCTCAGTCACTGCTATCGGTGTATATTTGAAGTTGGGATGATTTGCCTCAGTGTGCATTACTTTGTACTTGCTTACATAGAACTGCTCATTCTCCCAGCTTGGAGAGATCCCTTTGGAGCTCCTCAGAGTCCCTTATGGTTTTAAACATCCTAATTAGTTTGTCATCACCAAATCTGGCCACTTCTAATTCCAGATCATTTATGAATAGGTTGAAAAGCATTGGTTCTAAAATTGAACCCTGCAGGACTCCACCAGTTACATCTCTCGATTGGAAGAAGTTGCCATTTATTCCCACTCTCTGTCTGCTCTCCTTTAACCAGTTGATGAACTGTAAGAGGACGACCCCCCCCCCCTTATTCCATGACTGCTAAGTTTGCTCAGGAGCTTTTGGTAAGAGACTTTGAAGTCCAGGTAAACAGTGTCTGCTGGATAGCCTTTGTTTATGTACTTATTGAAACTCTCAAAGAACTCCAATAGGTTAGTGAGACAAGACTTCTTGTGGAAGCCATGCTGGTTAAACCCTTTGCGTCTTACTTTATTTAATAAACAGGTACTATGAAAGGAATTATTGACATTTTCTTCTAAAATTATTATATTGTTAACTGATAGCAAACCAATTCTATGTCCAGACTGAAAACGGTGACACAAAAACCTAAAACATTTCTTTCCTCCCCTGCTCCCCTGCAATTTTAGTATTTGTGTTGCCTTTCCACCTCACGAACATCCATGGACAAACTGGCATTTGATGTGGGCTTGCAAGAAGACACCACAGGTAAATAGACATATTTGTGAAAAACTGTGCAGTTTAGGGCAACAAGCTTGCCTTAGATTTCTAGGGGAGACTAGCATAATTATTGTACTCATTAATAGACTTACGTGTGTATGGTAAGAGTTTATAACACTTCATGTTTCATTTTTAATTTAGCAGTGCCTTATTCCTTTCCTGTTAGAAAATATGAATGCGAACTTGCAAACAATACAGGTTATTTATTGTTGGAAATTGCTTTCAAATCTATACATTGGGGCAGGGTTTTTTTGCTACTAAAATAAAATTGTTTTTGTAAAGATATGTAATTACTTGTTCATTTTACATCCAAGTATGTCAAAACCAAGATTAGCTGTATCCAAAGCATTAATTAGATGGAACTGTAGAAATAAGACATATCAAGGTGGCTTTCATTCTCATACCAGTCTTTTCTGCAATTTCTGGTAATAAAGGTGAAGCCTGCTGGTGGACCATACATCCTGCTTCTAAGCAACGTTCAGAAGGAGAAAAAGTACGTGTTGGGGATGATCTAATCCTTGTCAGTGTTTCTTCAGAAAGATACTTGGTAAGTAATGAAGGATGGAATATAATCACATAGTACTTTATACAGATTTTAAAAATATGAAATTTGATTTTTGTACTATTTAGCCTTAATGTGTACAGTCCCACCTTTTCTAAAGAGACTGAAATGAGGCCCAGTAGAAATCCAACTGAAAATGTTTCTTAATTTTACCTAACGTTCTGTATATATCCAGGTACATTCTTCATGAAAAGATTTATGAAAATTGACCTTAGTTATTGATGAAACTTATGGGTTAAATCCAGCATTATGTGATTGAACTTGCACCATTGGCCTGTTTTTCCTTCTTTAGCTCCCCTCCCACAGTATCAAAATCTGTTCAGGAGTATTCCCAAGCCATTTGGAAGAGCTTTGTGGGATCCACAGTGAGTTGCAGGGGAGAGGTGAAATACTACTTCACAGAGTGATACAATGCAGCAAGCCATATTTTCTTCAATTTCTGGAAGAAGCCTGGCATGTACTTTTCACTATCAAGAAAGCTTCACCTTACCAATTTTCCTATTACTTCCTCTGTTGCCTGAAATACCCATTTCTGAAAGAGGAAAAATGCCACTGTTACCAATTTTAGTACTTCAATTCTGGGCAATCTTCTTGTTGTTATTTTAAAGAATTGTCTCTGTTTTGTTTTTGCACATCTGTCATTTTTATTATATTTTGTTTATATTGTTAAATGCTCTGATGCTTGAAGTCTCATATCTGAATAAATTATATTAACTAAATAAAATAGATAACATTCTTCTACATTTTAATTCATTTTTATACACAATGTCTCAACTTTCAAGTGTTGTAAAAACAAAAGAACATGTGGTCTTTCACTCCTTCTCCTGCCATACCGGATTGGCAATTTCATTTTTTGCCAAGACAGTGCAGCAAGATGCTGCAAATCATCTCTAGTTTCACACAGTGATGCATTATTAGCTGGGGCAAATTGTGAGAATGACATTCCATTAACCTGAGTAAATGTCAATTAATGAAGGCTTCATTTGGATTTGCATATTTGGATGCACATCAAATATCTGTATTTATTTTCATGTATTTAAAAAAAATCTATACCTGAAATAATGATTTTCACAGAAAATCTCAAGACATTTTACAATAATCTAAACAATCTAGTTGTGGATGTTATCTTTCTCTTTATTTTACCTTTAGCTTTACCCTCAATATGATGCTCATCTATCTACAGTATATATGCATCCAGATCTTGTTTCATCTAGGTGCAACTGTATGAAGCAGGGACCATTGATATAGCTGCCTAGGTGGTGGGATGCATTCTTCTTCTTGACAGTTTTGCATCATTTCACAATGATGAGCAAAACCATTGTTTTCTCTTTTCACAAGTGAATGGTAAAGCCTCTTCCTTGAGGAGCTGGCTGGAGTTCCAGTCACTCATACCTTGATCACTTTGAGACTGCATTTTACCCTGTGCTCTGTGTGGGGCTTCCTTTGAAGACTGTTTTGGAAGTGTCAGTTGGTTCTTAGTGTAGCTGCTTTATTGGGTGAAACACATTAGTGCACAAGATTCCAGTGCTGTGTCATATGTGCTGGCTACCAGTTTGACTCCAAATGTCTCTGTTCAGTGTGTTGTTAGTGACCGTGAAAGCCTTAAGTTGCCTGGGATCTGAGTATCTTAAGAATTATCTCTTCTCTTATGAATCTGCAAAACTTTTGAAATCATCTACTAAGGCCCTTTCCTGTATTCTCTGTGCCATCTGTGGTATAGTGGATGAACATGAGGGACAGGACCTTTTCAATGGCGGTACCCAAACAATGACACATCTTACCAAATAAAGTTGCCTGGCCCAATTGCTGTTTACCTTTTGGTGAACACAAAAGACTTTACTTTTGCAGCTAGCATTTTAATGCATGGTGCTATTATCATTTGTTGATGTTACTGTTTTCTGTGTTAATAATTTTAAAATACTGTTGATATTTTAGCTATTGTTTTTAATTTTTTGTTTCTTCCATAGGTAAAATATATTTGGATGGGTTGTAGACACTGGAAATTAACAAATAAGAAATAAGAAAAAATAATGGTTTGAGCAAAAGTTGGAAAGGATATGTGATACATATATTTTTTAAAAAACTAAGAATCTACACTTCCAGTTTTTCCATTTGGCTAGTGTTTTAGATCTCTGCTAGTCCATTTGCAATGATTTGGTAGACATGTTTCTCTGGGTGTTGGTAATCCCTTATTTCCTAAATCACTTTTTTCCTTTGTGAAAATCATATCTTTTAGCTTGCATATTCTGATATATTATGGAATCCAGGATTTATCAGCCTGTGTACTCAACATAATTTCTTTAAAAGCTGCATACTGTAAAAAGAACAACCCATCTCCCAAAGTATGCTGGTCTCTAAATGTAGTACCAGAATTTCCAATGTGGGATTTTGTATGTGGAAGGGTGGCAGAAATTGACCATCTACTTAGTAAAGATTGTGGCAAAGCAACTGTGCGTTACCAGAAAAAAGAATTCTTAAGTTTATACAGCTTGACAGAAAGAGGAAGAGAGAAACAAAAGCAAACAGGAAAATCTACTCTGTCAACTCTTTCCATTGCGTTTTCCTGTCCACCACTGCCACCACAGAATATTATGAGCTAAAAGACCCTCATCCCATGCAGTTTAGATGCACTGAACTAATAGCACAAGGAAACCAAATGAAGAGAAAAGAATGGTCTTCCTGGCCATCTGCCTGTCGCTCCTTAACTTTTGACAATTGCTTCTCTGGATTTCTATACCCTTCCCCATAGACTCACTAGAGCTATTCAGACCCTTACCCTATGCTAATGCAAGGGATATAAAAGCCTAATCAACAATTAAAGTAAAACAAGCAAATCAACAGACAAACAAACAAAAACCAAAACCAGGAGACCTCCCTATTGGTTCTTTGATAGCAGATTCATACACTTTTTAATAAAATATTAGAAACTTCCATGTGGTTAGCCATAATTGAGTTGCTACACTTGCTGTGTCTTACAACCAATCGTATTGCATATGAAAGTTATGCAGTTGTCCATTACCATTGTTCTGAATGTTAAAATGACATGTGTTATTTGTAAAGCTGCCTGTAGCAACCAAATATGTGTTCTTCAGTTTTGTCTGTGCACACAAATATCTAACAGGAATGTTAATTAATTTTCTATTAAATGTTTGCAAAGGGACCATAATAGGAACATATGACTTGTAGGTGAATTGTATGGGTTCTGCCTTGGTTTGACTATGTTCCTGGGGATAAAAATGGGGAAGAGTCAGCTCTTGTCACTCAGTAGCACTGAAAATGCTGATTTACTGCAAAATTCCAGTTTCTGGAAGCCACTGACTGTCTTAATAGTAATGAAAATGCATAGAGACATGGCTTTGTGGGATCTCAAGGATTTTATTTTATTTTATTATTTTTGGTAATGAATGTTCTTCAGTAGGTGAGGATGTGGGCAACTGTCAACTGTGCATAGTTCTTTCCTTATATTTGTTTCTCTTCGGGCCATCTTTTGTTAAATCAGGCTATGTGAGAAAATATTGGCAACCAACTGGAAGTAATGCATGGAGTAAGCTTTATAGTTTGTAGAGAAAGAATGATGTAGGATTTAATCCTGTACACATTGAGATAGGAAAAATAATATAATACAACTATCAGTATTTCCCAGCCAGTCAGTGGGAGGGGGAGACTAGGAAACTGTATCTCAGCCTGGTTTTGCCCAGCAAGTAAAGTGGATGAGTTGGGCTGGAGCTTTGTTTTGGGCTGGAACTACATCTTAATTTTACATTTGTTTGCCTGTGTAGAAAATCTCTTTCTCTCCCTATATTCTTCTCTCACCTTGTCTCTTAATCTTGATTGTTTTCTTTTCTCAGCATTCCTACCTGCTTCTCCCTTCTAGCAGTAGCTTGCACAGGGAGAAACAAGTCAGAAGGGGGAAGAGTCTAACTTCTATATTTTTTTGTGGAGGCCTAGACACAGGCAAAATTGCTCCACTAAGGTGTGGATAGTTTGTCAGTGGGAATAAGAATGAGATGTGGCGGCATTAGCAAAGCAGCTAGTGTGCCCTTCATTTGGCATTAGGCATGATGAGTCTGGAAGACACCAATGATATGAGATCCCTTCCTGTTCCAAAGGGTCACAGGTTACTGCCACCACCTTCAGTTCCAATTTCCTTCCCATTCAGATGGGGTGGGTGGGTGGTCCTTTCCTGGAGAATGTAGAGAGACCAAGTAGACAGCTTCTTGGTGCCAAACAACATGGAATGCTATAGTGAGGTGAGTGCAGTATTGCAGTCCTCTACCATGAAACTGTTTTGGAAGGAGGTGCAATTTTTTGGGTGAAACATATTTTTTCAAGAAATAGCCAGTCAAGGGAAGGAATAATCTCCATCCCCTTGAAAAAGGTACACAGGGAAAGAAGAGGAACAGCCATGGGTCCAGAAGCTCTTCTAGATGCAAGGAAAATGGAAAGAAAGAGGGTGAGGAAGTCTTACGTAGATTTCAGATCTTCCAACCTATCTACACGATCCTCTAGATCCTTCCCACCTCAGATTCCATAAACATAGTTCCCTCCCCAAGCCCTTGAGGCAAAATGGGTGTAACCAAGGAAAGATAAGCGTCCCATAAATCAGCTACTAAACTGTACTTATTGCAAAGCAAGATTAAGAATTAGCTGAAAGTTCCTGTGGACCTACTGCAGCACTGACACCCTAAGTAGCACTGCCTCCCAAATGGGCCTGAATGGGGAAAGCAGGCCTAAAGAACCTTGCAGTAAGCAAGTAGAAGTGTCTCTTTGCATTGGATTTGAGGCATTGGCTGACACTTGCAGTGCATTGGTGCCTACTTCCTTTTTCAGGAGGGTGACTTATTTGGGGATAGAGGAATCAGCAGGCTTGGATTCAATCCTCAAACCCATTAAAGTTGGGTTGAAGAAAATCTCCTATACCATGTCCCTGCTTGTTTACTTTTCCTTGAAGGTGGATCCAGTTTGCACCCAAGCCAATGTGTTTGACTTTTGGGTGTACTACTCAACAAGATTTTGCTGGAAAACAAGGAAAAAGTAAAGGTGCTTCTTTCAAAGAAAGTATATTGAAAATCTAAACCACAGTAGACCTTTCATCTTAAAAGATCTGTGCATCGACCAAGCCAACGTTCTGGAATCAAGTACATCAAGGACTGGACCAGAGAAGATTCTATGCAAGAGTGATCTAGAAGTTCCAGGGAGAAGTTCCAGTATAAACATGGATGCCACCACTTGTGGGTTGGAGGAGTTCTGGAGTCAAAAGTAACATTAATATCAGCCAGCTCAAGATAAGAGTTATCTGCCTAGACCTAAAGAACTTCAGTGAGGACAGGCATATTACTAGATAGCCAATGTTTTGTACAAAGCCTATGTGAACAAGCATGGAGGAACTTGCTCAAAATCTCCTATTCCTCTAGCTGGAAAAAAGAGAGGATGAAACTATTGGGGGAAATCCTTTAATAAACAAATCCAAAGAACCAGAGATTTTTTTTTAGGATGCCTTCCTGAAAAAACTGTGGGTCCTAAGTTTGAAAATGATGTTAAGGACAACTTTATAAAGATTCAGTCAAACAAAACTGTTATGTTAAAAGATCTTTTTTCAGCATATTACACTAGGGAAATGATTTATACAAGAAACTGAAGCCAATTCCTTATTTTTAGTAAATGCATGATTGTTTGGTTTATACGACTATTAGATTTCTTGAGACTGTCTACATCCAGGCATGATATTAACACAATTGATGTTACTTACATGTTTGGAGGTTATAGAAAATGTTTAATTTTCAGAGCATCTGTCCAGGGTACTTGTGCTTCATTGTGTATGTAAAGTTCTAAATCACATTTGAAACTATTTCATAGTAGCTGTTCCGTACTGATAATGATTTCTCTTTTCCCAGTTTCATAGTGGAGAGTGACTTATTCTATATTATTGCAGTAGGCAAGGGTATTTGGAAGACTCTTGCCACATAATTCAAATAGAAACAACTTTGAAATAAGTCTGACTCACTTAATCATCTGCACTGCCTTTTTTGAATTGGTTTTCTTCTGATGCATGGTTCTTGAATCAGTGACTATGATTCTAAGTGGTGAGCACTAACTGGGAAATGGGAATGTGAATGGTGGACAGGACCTTGATTGACTGATAGGTCAGACAGCAAAGTATTAAGTGTGAAAACACCCATGTTTTGTTAACTATTGCAGAGATTACAGAAAATGGGTACTAAATATAAATACAGATTATATTCTTGTACTATACTCTAATTGTGAGCTTTCTCTGTCTTCAATAATTGCAGCATTTATCTTATGGCAATGGCAGCTTGCGTGTTGATGCAGCTTTCCAGCAAACACTTTGGAGTGTTGCCCCAATCAGTTCTGGAAGTGAAGTAGCTCAAGGTAACACCAGTGGTTGTACTATCAATTAGTTCAGTTTGCAATTGTTGTTATTTTAGCTTGCAAACAACAGTAATATTAAATAACTATTTCTAAGACTCTCATTCTACATAGAGATAAGACAAAAGCAAGACAGATGCACATACCATAAAATTAGCCTTATTGATACTCTTTTGGAGGCAATTTTATAACATGGATATAATGAATAAGGAAGGCAAAACAGACATTCTTCATCGTGGCCTCTGTGCATCACACATGGGTGCTGTGCCTGCGCAGTGCCTTTGGCCGGAAGATTACAAGCTAACGGTTTTTGGTGGGAAAGCTCTGCTCCCCCTACCCATGGCCTATAAAGAGCGGAGCGTCCACCATTTTGTTCAGTCTTTGCGACCGCCATTCGCTGTGCCTCGTGCCGCTTTTGCTATTGCTCTGACTGTTGCTTGTATAGCCTCTTTTCTTCTCAATTGTTCTCCCAGTTGTTATAGCCCCGGTATTTTCTTCTTGTTCTTCTTGTTCCTCTACTTCATATAATTCTTGTAAGTTTCTCTATTGTTCTACCTTTCTTTCGATCTATCAAAATATATATATACACACACACACACACACACATACTTACCCTCTGCACTATCTCTCTTTTTTCCCTTTCCTGTGATGGTGCAGTGAGCAGCTTTCTGCAAATGCGCGGAGTGTGGGTCAAAAATGTCACCAACCGACCCGCATGACCTATGCCTCCTCTGCTTGGGTGAGGGGCATAGGACTGATAAGTGCTCTCACTGCCTGGCCTTCTCTAAGCAGGCCAGGAAGAACTGTGAGAATCGCCTCTGGAGGCTCCTCTGGGATCGGGCTCTCATGCAGTCCGATCCAATGGTTGCTGCTCCAAAGCCTGGCTCTGCTTCAGTGGCCCCACCTTCACGCCCTTCGGACGAAGGCGCGTCTTCTACGGTGGCTCCCTCTGCTTCTCTCAAGAAGAAGCACGAGAAGCGAAAGCATGCCGAACCCGACAAGTCGGCAGGCCATAAGAAGGCCAGAAAGGAGAAAGTTTTGAAGTCTTCCAAGAAATCGAAGGATTCAGAGCGCCCTCGACACCGGGACTCGGATTCGACGGCCTCCTCGGTACCGGCGGCACTTACTGTACCGACTCCACCCGACCCGGTGCTTCAGGAGGCTATGCGGGTTACCCTTCAAGGGTCCCCGCGCCGTGTGGCTGACCTTTCCACTGGGCCTCTTCCAACTCTTCAAAGAGGCTCGATTTCTGATGGGGAAATTCAAGACTCCCCCCCTAGGACTCAGTCGCCTTCACCTATGCCCGTGGCCACTATGGAGGTGGATGTGCAGATGTCCCAGCCTAGGAGCCGGAGGAGCCACTCCATGGAGCAGCGTTCGGAGGAATGGCGTCGTCCCTACTATCACACTTGGGGCGACCCGCTCTCCGTCGGATAGTATCCTGCTCCTAGAGGTCGATCTTCTCCGCTGTCCCATGACCGACCGCAGTCTTCGGACCCGAGGCGTGCATCTCCGATACCTCCTTGGGATGGAAGTAGCCGCTCCTTCTTCCCAGCAGAGTCCTCGTCATCGGCTCCCCCATATTATGGCGCCGACTCCAACAATTCGGAGGTCGATTCAACCTCCCCTGACGTCACTGTGACCTTGCAGGGCCCTGCGTCACCGGACGAATCTCACGTCTCCTTCGTGGAGCTGATGTCCTGGCTTGTCCAGTCCCTCGATATCAACGCCATCCAGCGTCCGGGACCAACTATGGACAAGTTCTACGATGTTGTCCATGGGGAGCAGTCTACATTGGTCGTCCTGCCGCTGATAACCACCTTAAGGCAAGCGATGACGCAAACTTGGGACTTGCCCTCTCACCCTCAACCCACTTCCTAGAGGTACGAATCCAAATCTTACGCAGCTAAATGGAGACGATTCTCTACCTTTGCCGAGTCTCGTTCGATCTCTCCATTTACATCAAATTCTTCAGTTCCTATTAGAACTGCACCATTCCGGATTAAAGCGGTCTTCGATTAAAGTGTATACGGCAGCAATAGCCTACCATTGTGGCTTAGTTGACGGATCACCTATCTTCTCTCAACCTGTTGTTAAGAGATTTCTTAAGGGACTGCATAATATAAATCCATCAATCAGACCAGTAGTGCCTACCTGTTGTTCTGCAAGTGCTTATGAGAGCTCCTTTCGAACCATTGGCAACGGTAGATTTGCGTCTGGTTTCCTGGAAGACAGCGTTTCTTGTGGCGGTCACCTCAGCCCGAAGGGCCAGTGAGCTTTGCGCTCTCCGCATAGACCCGCCTTACCTGAATTTTCATAGAGAAAAGGTCGTTTTGCGCCTTGACCCCTCTTTTCTTCCTAAGGTGACCACGCCTTTTCATATGGGACAGGATATTATTTTACCTGCCTTTTTTCTATCACCGTCAACTCCATTAGAGAGATCCTTGCACTCACTTGATGTTCGGCGCTGCTTAGCCTTCTACAGAACGAGGACTGAATCTATTCGACGTTCAAATAAACTATTCGTTAAATACTCCATCAGGGATCAGGGTGATCCAGTCACTGTGCAGAGACTTTCCAAGTGGATAGTCCATAGTATAACCTTATTCTATCAACTGGCTAAAATTGATTTGCCTACAGCCCCTTGAGGCCATTCAACTAGGGCTGTTGCGACCTCATCCGCCTTTGCATCGGGGGTCCCGCTTGATGATGTATGCCGAGCTGCTACTTGGGTGAACCCTTGTACTTTTGCCAGACATTATCGTCTAGATGTTCGGGCTCGGCAGGATTGCTCCTTTGGCAGAGCAATGCTTTTGTTTATTCTTCATTGAGGACACCTCCCCTCCTCCTTTATGGTAAGCTTGTTAATCTACCCATATGTGTGATGTACAGAGGCCACGATGAAGAAAAGCAGGTTGCTCGAGTGGCCATCTGTGCAGTCACACAACCCACCCGCCGGCCCCGCTTGACGTCGGTGAGTGGGCATTTTTGTTGGTACCGAACGTTTCAATTTTTTCTTGGTACCGACATCGTTTACAGTAGGGATATTTTTTCCACATGGGGGCGTACGTTCGGTCGTCAAAGACTGAACAAAATGGCGGCCGCTTCGCTCTTTATAGGCGATGAAGGAGGGGGAGCGGAGCTTTCCCGCCAAAAACCGTTAGCTTGTAATCTTCCGGCCAAAGGCACTGTGCAGGCGCAGCACCCATATGTGTGACTGCACAGATGGCCACTCGAAGAACATCAGTTACAGGTAAGCAACCTGCTTTTCAACAATATGATGAATAATTTGCGAATAGAACTCTAGAAAAATCAGATGCCAAATTCATCACCCCCCTTTTACCCACTTGCCTTTATTGTGCCAAAAATTAGCCTTGTGATCTGGTAGTAAGTAGTTTCATTGAAAGAAAACAGCTTTTCTAACTTAGCAGAGGATAATGACACATTTGGATAATGGCTTTCCACTCCAAGTTGGGACAAGTTTTCTTTTTTAATTTTTGCTTTCTGTAATGTTAATGAAGCTGGGTGAAGCATCAGTATCTCAGAGAATGCATTTCTACTGTACTAGCTTGCTATGCAGTTGTTTTAGCCCTTCCAAATTCCTGAGAAAATGTCAGAATCAATATGAGTGCACCATCAGGATGCTTTATTAGATGGCTGAATGTTAATCTGTCAATAGATACTGAATCTGAATTACTCCTGAATTTACGTTTTCTCTTCATAATAGGCTATCTCATAGGAGGTGATGTGCTGAGGTTATTACATGGACACATGGATGAATGCCTAACTGTTCCTTCAGGAGAACATGGAGAAGAGCAGAGAAGGTAAGCATTTACAGGATAAGGTAAACATTTTGCAGGAAAACAATTGAGAGAGTTCACTCAAAGTAGACAAGTGTCTCATCAAAAGCGGTTTTGTATTTTACAGAACTTTAGATCCCATCCCAATTCCCCCATATCTTGCCAGTTGCTAGCTTCATTATACCTCAGTGCTATATGGAAAGACATAAAGCATGAACCAACAGATTTTGCATTCCCTTAAAATAGAAGATGAAGTGGGCAGACCAGGAATTTTGCATGCAGTCTGTTGTCCATGAAGATCTGCAACTGATTATGTTGTGCAGGACACACAGAGGTGAGTGCATGGCTAGTTGATGTGTGAATGTTGGGGCAAGGCACATAATCCCATTTTAAAACCTTTCCTCGCAGTGAATCATTAACTGATAGTTGTGACTATCCAACCAGCAAGACTAAGACATTCTTAGAAATTGTGTCTAATCCTCCAGTTATCCCACAGGAAGGGTCTCTGTTGAGATGAATCAAGTTTGCCTTAGCTCAAGGCTTCTGGAATCCGTGCATTTGATACTACCATTTACTGAAGCATTGACAATGGATGTAACATTTTGAAATCTTACCATTTTCCTGTTGCCCACAGTACCTGGGGGTTGCCTCAGGGATTGGTAATGCAGAAGGAAGAGAGATGGAGAATAATCTTACAGCCACTCTGTCAATTTATATGGAACCTGGAGGGAGAATAATGATTACATGTCACTGTGTTTTGAACTCGAGCAGAGATGCCAAGGGGAAAATATTTCTTATGAGAAACAGTGATAATATATTACCTCTGCCTTGACATTCAGGTTACATTTCTAAAATAGCAAAGCTGAGTGACAAAAATACTGAATTAGATGGACTGAATCTTTAAATGCCAGCTCAGCTAAGCCATTATTTCTCCTAATCTGTCTCATACCTGTAAAATGGGAGCAATTATTAAGTACGTTTCTGAGTTGTTCTGTGCTAGATAAGTTGCTGGTATAAAAAGAGAAAGATGGGGAAAGAAAACTAGCAGTAGCCTTCTCGTCAAGAAAAGTGAACATGGATTTCAGGGAATAAAAAGGCCCTTTGATCACTTGCATGTGTTTGCTGAACAGTACAGGGCTTAACACATCCCATTTCAGAGCTAACCAAATTATCCAACAAACAAAAAATATGATGGCAAAAATATGACTGTCCTTATTTACAATATGCAAATCCTAAATTGTGTAGTATATTTTTTAAAAGGTACCAAGACAATGGTTCCTTCTGGAGGCTTGTTTCTCCAAAGATAATTCAATGTGTCTTCTGTTATCCTATTTGAGGAAGCAAACACGCATTCAAGTTCATTGAGCTCCTAGTTTCCCTATGTTGCATGTGCTATTTTTTGTTTTGTTTTCCATAGACAGAAGGTCCCTTTTACTTGAAGCAAGCCAGAAACCACATGCAGATGTCCAGGCCATTAATACAGTAAAGATAAAATATAACAGACATGTTTTAAAACAGCTACAGATTCTCCTTTGACTTGTTATAATTTCCAAGGCTGGCCAAGTGTGGCATTTTAACTGGGCCACTGATGTGTCAACTGTAAATATCATGGTCAGAGGGATGCCTGATGTCTGTCTGATGAATGCAATATACTGTATCTGTGGAAGCTCCATGTTAGTGCAGGCCATATCTCAAAATACTTTATAAGACTATTTTCTTCATTTGATTTGCAGTAGTTATGGTGGTGTGTGTGTGTATCTATATTGGTATATCATTATTTTCCTAGAAAAATATATGGGATAGGAGGACTAGGAATTTGAACAACTAATAAATCCCTGTGAACTTTTCCATATACAATGTGTATTTTCAACATATTTACTTATAAAATAATTTCTGAGTTGCCTAGAGCCCTCAACTTGAAATTTTAACACAATTAGGGGAATAACCTTTAAATCATAATGTAGCAAATTTAGAACTGGAAAAATCAATCCTTTAAAGTAACGAGTGAAATTAATATATTTTAAAACACTCGAAGAACAAAAATGTTTCTTCTTGTCATTGAAAGTTTCTTTTGCTTTATAGCTTTGAATCTGTTTTGGAACTGAATGGCTGACATAACTTCTTGGAAAAGCCAGTGAGAGCCAGTGTGGTGCAGTGGTTAAGAGCATGGGACTGGGACTCAGGCGATCTGGGTTCTAGTTCCCACTCGGCCAGGGAGCCAACTGGGTGACTTTGGGCCAGTCACAGACTCTCAGCCCAACCTACCTCACAGGGTTGTTGTTGTAGGGATAAGATGGAGGAGGAGAATTATGTAAGCTGCCTTAAGCCCTTCGTAGGAAAAAGGCAGGATATAAATAAATAAATAGAAAATATAAAATAGCATAGTACTACTTTAGAACACGAGTTTTCAAGAGCTGGGCAGGGCTGTCAAGAGCAGGACTTTTGGAGGACATTCATCCATAAGACTTAATAAATTGTCAGAGATGATTTTATGTAACAACACATTTTAGAACAGCAGTGGAAAGAGGAAAATGACCATTCAAGTGACTTGAAGGCAAAGTGTTATATCTGTATGCTTTCTTATAGTTTTCATATTTGCATAAGAGTTTGAGGGGAACACATTCTGGCAGTAATCTATAATTCATCCATCCAGTACTCCAAAGTTGTTTAATGAAATAAATTACTATGCTAAGAATGTGGCCTTTGGATATTTGTGTCAGGTCTGCTGGTTCTGTATTTGATGAAATCTACTAGTTGGAATCAAAAATGGAAATGTTAATAGCTTTGAGAATCTGAATTATTCTATGGGCCTCTAGAGGATGTCTAAGTAACCCAGACTTAGGACAATAACAAACATTGAAATAAGCCCCACTAATTCATTGAATCTGCTTGCAGACTACCGTGTGTAAAACTGCAACACCATGTACAAAACATTGCCTTATTGTGCAATGTATTTCAGGATGCTGAAATAATGTGTTACTGGGTGATTGAGAACTTCTAAGGATTTGCAGATAGCTATTCCCCATTTTCACTTCCCTTCTGAACGTTAACCGGATACACAATTATTGAGTGGGATTATGTTCATTTGCCCCAACTTCCACACATCAGTTAGTCCTGCACCCATTCTCTGCATACGGTAATTATTAGTAAAAGAAACCTCTTTTCTCATTAATTGCAGATTACATGAAAAACTCCTGTTCTACTTACCCCATCCCCTGTGTTAAGCGATTGTGCACCTTGTTGGTTTTTGTTGTATGTCTTCCCTTGGAACACTGTAGTATAATAAGTTTAGCAATTGTCAAGACACAGGGAAATTGTCAAATGCAAGTTTCAAAAAGCTTGATTTACAATTCAAGCAGTCAAGCTCTCTGTTTTTACGTAACTCTTCCCAAATGGTTCAATAAAATAATAAAGTAGAAACAGATGCCATTTAACACAAATAGTATTTTTAACAACTCTAGCTGTTCCATTTCTGTCTAAAATCATGAAGCATGTTGAATTTGAAACAGTTCAGTAAATTTAGTGGGTATATACAAGGGGTCTTCAAAAAGTTTCTGCACTTTTATATTTTATAAAAATATTTTATATATTTTTGCTGATGGCATTATAAAGTTGGTATGACGCTGGGAAAAATGCGTCGCAAAGGAAGGTGACTATGTAGAAAAGTGATGTAATTTGTTTTTGAAATTCTTAATAGAGTTTAAAAAAATTGCAAAAACTTTTTGAAGAACCCTTGTACATGGCTACATACACAGTGTTAGTTTTGGATGCCATTTATTCAGGTATCTTCTATATCAATTAATAAAAACTTGTTCAACAATCTGTCTTGAAGTTTGCATTATTCTTTGATATTTGTTGTTAGTTGCGAAGTTGTATCCGACCCATCGCAACCCCATGGACATCATTCCTCCAGGCCTTCCTGTCCTCCACCATCCCCCAGAGTCCACAAGCTTATGCCGACAGCTTCAATGACTCCATCTAGCCACCTCATTCTCTGCTGTCCCCTTCTTCTCTTGCCATCAATTGTTCCCAGATTAGGCTCTTCTCCAGTGAGTCCTTCCTTCTCATTAGGTGGCCAAAGTATTTGAGATTCATCTTCAGTATCTGGCCTTCTAAAGAGCAGTCAGGGTTGATCTCCTCTAGGACTGACCGGTTTGATCGCCTTGCAGTCCAAGGGACTCGCAGGAGTCTTCTCCAGCACCACAATTCAAAGGCCTCAATTCTTCAGTGCTCAGCTTTCCTTATCGTCCAACTTTCACAGCCATACATTGCAACTGGGAAAACCATAGCCTTGACTATACACACTTTTGTTGGCAGGGTGATGTCTCTTATTACTAGTTAGTGTTAGAGGAACTAAGTTAGCAAGTGATACTATAGTGTTGTGTTATGTTATATATCTATTTTTAAATTGTGCAGTCCATTTGTTATTATAATTAAATGGAAAATATTCAGTGGTCTGCTTTCTTTATTTAGGTTTAGCCATTGGCAAGAGATTTTCAGCTTCCCAATTTGCATCACACATAGATGAAAAAAAATGTAGTTAGGCAGAATAAATCCGTAGAAACTTGATTCCTTCTGTTTAGTGCTTACTTGTCCTGATAGTTTTACTTTATGGTTAAGTATAAGCACAAAGAACAGTCATGGGAAGCCTAAAGTCAAGGACAACGTTGAACTGGAGCTAGCAGCCCTAGGGCTGCTTTCATTATCTAAATTAAAAGGGTTAACTGTCTAGACGAGAATGGTTTGTTTTTTTGTTTTGCTAGGAGGTTGTACAACATGAATGGATTATGAAACTGTATTTTCTCTGAATTAGATAGTTTTCTTGATGCTTCTGTGTTTGTTCATTTTATTGTTAGAACAGTAATCAACACTAATTGCCTTCAGATGTTCTCCTATAAAATCATAGCAGTCTTGGTTCAACTGAATCAAGTCTACAGTGGCCCCTGGGAAACTCTTTTAATGCAGCACATCCTATCTGGGCTCAGCAGGTTTGAGGAATTTTTAAGGCAGGGTCCCTTCTGAGGATCCCAGAGCATTCGTTTATGGACCAGTACTTTCTTATTTGTTAACCTTTCTCTCCTGCCTCTACATGGGTCCCATTTGGCAAGTCTGTCTTGGGCTGCTCTTGGTTCACTTGCCTATCTGTTAACTGGAAACTGTTTATCACACAGTTTACCCTTTCTCTAAGCTTACCAAGGCAGACCTAGCATCCATTTTCTTGAAAGGTAAGAGCATAGCACATGAATAAGACGTGAGCAATACATAGCCATTTATAATACAATAGTAAAAAAAATCTAATGCGTTGTGGTACATTAAAGGGGATTATTAAGTGAAAAAGGAAATAGGAAGTGAGGATGATTGAACATGTTTCTCAGAATATATAAAGAAAATGAGTTTGGTTTGGAGTTCAGATACTTCAGCAATTTGAAAGAAGCCATCTGTAGCTGGAAATACACAATAATTTATAAGAGTGAAGTGATCTGGGAGCCAATCGTTTGCATAGTTTCTTATAAATACTTACTTTATCTAGCTACTGCATCTGTTCAAATTGGTTTTAGAAACAGAACAAAATCTGTTTGACAAGTGATAGAAACAGTGTGTGTGTGTGTGTATAATATATATAGATTATATATGCTAGGAGGAGAAACTTCTCATTAAACCGACTTTATCATCTCTTTTAACCCAAAGTTATAGAAAACCCAGAAAATGCTTCTTGTGTTGCAGAACTGTCCACTATGAAGGTGGTGCTGTGTCAATTCATGCTCGTTCTCTTTGGCGACTTGAGACCTTAAGGGTTGCGTAAGTAAATAACCTCTGGAATAATAAATTTCCTTATAGCTGCTAATGTTTTCCCTCCCTAAAATGCAGGCTGATTTTTGACAAGAAATACCGTGACTATGCCAAAAGGCCAAGGCAATTTGGCCTTAGCTTATTTAACCAAGATTATGATTGTGCCATGTTAAGGTTTCACTTGGACTTTATTACATGCAAGGATCTGTGCTGCACTTACTAGCATCAAGTGGACAGCAAGGTCATGTTCTTCCAAATGCTCAGCTGGAGCAACTCCCATGGGAATGAATATTTACTGATTGATCAGTAATTGACAGTAGCTGTAGGCAAAGGTCGTGATATAACACTGGTGTTCTTTATGCACATACATTCTAATAGCAGTGATGATAAAATAAACTGACAGGAGAATACTTTTCTCCTTTAGCTGTCTGGGAATTAAAGCTGACCTTGAGAATTCTAGAGTGAATGCAGTGAATGAAAAATGTATTCCTTTATGTTTCCCTGGAATCTGTTTTAGAAGTGCATTACCTTCTTGCATAGGATACTATTATTATTATTAGGAGCTATTAGTTAAGGTTGAAGTTTGATTAATGACAAACTACTGTTCAGAATGTTGAATATCTTCATTTTGACAAGCATCATCAAAGGTTACAGCTTAATCAATGGAATATACTTTGCAGAGGAACAGGCGTCTAATGTCAATTTAACAGTGATATTGGGAAATCTTTTTAAAATAATATACTATAACACATATTTTATAACTCTGAATGGCATCCAGCTGTTCAATTATGATTAATGACTATGAAATACAACTTTTTGTATAAGAACAAAGGAACTGACATATTTTAATACCTATGTACCTTATAGACACACATACATAGAAACTATTAGTGGGAAACTTTTCTATTATCAGCAAAAGTAGGCCAAATGGTATATCATGTGTATGTAATGGATATTTATCATGATGCTGAGCCACAGTGATTTAAACAGAATTTAGGGGTTCTGCAGCCCCCTGTTGGTAGCATACAAGAAATATGCTCAGCTAAGGGGACCCAGTTTGCATTTTTATTCCCAAGAGAACAACTGAGTGCACAAAATAGATCTGGGAAAAGTATGATACAAAGTTAAGAGAAGATATTTTGCTCACCAAAATATCTCCAGAGCAAACTTCACAGCTTTTTTTATATCCATTCACTCTTCTAAAACCAGTTGGTGAGGAACTTGGTAAGGTGGAACTCTTGTAACTCTTGCCTGCTTGAGGGATCCTGTGGGTAGCTGGTTTGCCATCATGTGAATAGAGTACTGGACTGGGTAAACTGTTGGTCTGATCCGGCATGTCTTTTCTTACGTTCTTATAGAGTGTAATCAAGTTACCCTGATGCAGAGCTCTGTATGTTCCAAATTAATCTGTATCATTAGAATGTGCATTAAAGTTTTAGTTTAAGAAATCTTTGAACTACATTTCCGAAGTGCCTTTCATTTTGTGCATAATATTAAACGCCATCCCAATAATTGTAGATACTGTTGTTTGACTAAATTCAGTTAGACACAGTTTAAATCATTTTCTTATTTTTATTTCACATTAACATATGGCATTTTATATTATCTAAAATGCTAATTTGAACCTTTATCAGGTGGAGTGGAAGTCACATTAGATGGGGGCAGCCATTCAGATTAAGACATATAACAACAGGGAAATATTTAAGCCTCATGGATGACAAGAGTCTTCTTCTAACAGAGAAAGAGAAAGCTGACGTGAAATCTACAGCATTTTGTTTTCGGTCTTCCAAGGTAAAAACTTCTAATATAACTTACAATATTTGGTTCCCATTTTTAATTATTTACAAGACTAAATATTGGCTACATATCTCAGTTTGACCAGCTAATGTAGGAATGGGCCTTTTGCTCTCCATTCTACCTCATTTGCTTCTCTCATTGTGCTGTGAGAAAACAAATAATTATTTTTACACTTTTTACCTTTTGCAAGGAACTAAAGTGGCTTACCTAGTCCTCCTTCATTCTATTTTATCCTCACAACAACAAGCCTGTGAGGTAGGTTAGGCTGAGAATGAGTGGATGACCCAAAGTTACCCAGTGAGCTTCATTGCTGAGTTGATCTCTCTGAACTGGGAGCTCCAAGGTTCCCAGTCTGACCCTCGTATTACCACACAACAATAGTTCACTAGGAACTGGTAAGTTTTTCATTAGCAGAGCAGGATTTTTTGACCAGATCATTCATACTTTGAGCCCAAAGCATGAAACAGGCAGTGATACATTCCTAAAGTTTCTTTTCCCTGTGCCCTCTTTGGGGGCAGGAATGAACATTGCTTATTGGAATCCACATCCAAAAATGTGCAGTATGAGTCAGCGTAAAAATGTGTTACTTTTCATACTTGTAACCCAAACTGCACAATTTCTGGCTTAATCACTCTGCTAAATTAACCATAACTTTCAGTGGGAACTTGTGGCTACTAGCTTTAGAACATGCCAAGTGTTTATACTAACTTACAATTGTGATTTAAGAGCTTGGCTTACTTCAAAGCTAGTAACTGTAGTTTCTCAGTAATAACAGTGTGTTCTGATAGAGCGCTGGACTGGGGATGAAGGAAATCTGAGTTCACTCTCAGACGTGAAGCTCACTGGGGTGACTTTAGGCCAGTCACTCACTCACTCTTGGCCTAGCTTGCCTCACAAGTGTTGTAAGGATAAAAATAGAGTGGAGGAAGACTATGTAAGCTGCCTTGGATTCTTCACAAAAGGGAAAAAGGCAGGGTAGAAATATAAATAGTATAATAATAATAATATAACTGGAGAAGGGAACAGTAAATAGACTTATAAAACCAAGATTTAATATCCAAACCAGGCTACTATTGCTTCTTCTCAGTCCTGCCTTCCCAGGAATGCAGGCTGACCTGAGGCCAGAGGCTTCCAGTCTCCCCAAGATCCATTTGCAAGGAAATGGGAGAGGGTGCCAGATAGTATTTTATGTTGGGGGTTGTTCATTATAGTAATAGCTTGTTTCTACTAACTTGCTTTGCTCACCTTTGGTTTACCACATCTTCTGTGCCCTACTTACTCTGCTTATTTCCCTAGTTTGTGCTTTTATCTGCTTTCCCTCCCATAATTATGTCACCTTCATTCTGGTTTTCCCACTGAAAAATAACAAGACATGATTGTTTGAGGAACAGGCAGCTGTAGGATGCAAACTGCCACAAAAGGACCAGCAATTACTTGATAGGCAGACCACTGTACAAATGATAGCTAAACAGCCATGTTGAGATGTTGAATAAACTCCTGTAAACGTAATAAAAGCATCAGCATTGTCATTTGACCTGATGGTCTCAATAACCAGTTTACACATGCTTGTGTAATTTTTGCTAAGAAATTCCCTAACAATGGAGCAGAAGATAAACAAGGTACTAGTGCTAAAAGCAGTTGTTAGATCAGGCTACTATTGTGATTCTTTTGTCTGTAAAACCATTTGGGGTACAATTTTGATACTTGTACCTACCTTTCTGAGATGGCATAACAAAACATTTTCATTAAAATTGTAATGTTTATTTATATATTCTTTTAGTGTTAGCTTCTTATAAATGGCATTCTGTGTAGGTTAAACATTTGACACTCTCAAAGTCAAATATCTATTTGATTTAACAAAACCCAATTCCTTGGGAGTGCTGGGTAAAAGTAGTGTGTTTTTACTTACTTGGGAGTAAACCTCCATGAACTCAGTAGGGATTACTTCTGGGTAGACTTGTATAGGAATACATTGTTGATTTATCATTTTTTTCCTATTCAAAAGTTTTTACACTCTTTTTCAGGCTTCCCCCTTTCACCATTATATTCTTAAGGAGACTGGGACATGTCAGTTCTAATAAAAATTTCTTGTTCTGCCTCTCTGCAGGATTCTATCTGTTGTTTAATGAATTTTTAAGATAAAAAACGCAGTGTTGTATAAAACATTTTTATCTGATGAAATTTGAAAGAATAACAATCTCAGAGAGAGTCATTGGAACAGTTTGAAGCTGAAAAATGCTGCAGGAGCAAAAGCGATTTACTGGAATTCTGTGACTATGAACCAGCTTACTTTAGAAGATTCCCATAGGCTCAATAAACCCCTGTTCATCACATGCACATACATGTGGGTGTATGGAAATGGAGGCTTACTGAAATGATGGAACTCATATATGCAATGTAGAGAATTGGACTGTGCCCTTTATATTTGTTTAGCTAAATTAACATATATAGACATTAGAATTATATGTACTTAAAAATGTGTTTGGTGAAACTGTACAATCTTTCCTGAAGCTCTTCTGGCAGACAAAATTGGTGTAGTAACAGCAAATGTAGCTTTGATTAATACTGGTGTAAAGAACAGAAATGTATGGATGTGTGGAGAATTTTGCTTTTTCTTTAGAGAAATACTGGAAAACATTATTCTGTTGGAAATATTCTGGAAAACATTAAGCATCTTTGAATCTAAGTGAAATGAATTAATTTTAGGCTGTGAACTTTAGTATTATTGATTGTGATCAGTTAAATGTGCTTATTATTTTGTATAAAAAGCCCTTTCATTTTTCAGCATTGTTTTGCAAGTCAGGATTAATATGTTTCTTTTTCCCTTTTTTAGGAGAAATTGGATGTGGGGATAAGAAAAGAAGTGGAGGGGATGGGAGCACCTGAGATAAAGTATGGAGATTCTGTCTGTTTCATACAGCATGTTGACACGGGTTTGTGGCTTACATACCAAGCAGTGGATGCAAAGTCTGTAAGAATGGGATCTGTGCAACGCAAGGTGAGATGTTTTGCACAAGGATGCTGAACTAAACATAAAATTGATATTATAAAAATGAAAGCACACCCTCAATGCTGAACTTTGGTATTTCAACTTTCCCTCAAATACCAAATTTTAAAAGGTTCATCTGTCACAAGGGCCATAAGGCACTGAACTCTTATGGAGCTACATGTTACCAAGTGTACAGTGGCATTGCTGAATTTTGTCTCATGGTTCCCCCTCCCCCATATTTTTCAATTTACCCCATTATTATTAGGATGAGTATTTTCTTATCTCACTGCTGGAAAACAGACAGGTTAGTTGGTCAGGACATGGAGTAAGTGAAATTGGGCGTTACAGAAAATGAGTGAATAAAGAACTTCATTGACGTTTTAAAAATATAGTTGTTATGCCCGTATAAAAATGAGATGCTTCTTTGTTATACACACCTTACCCTTCCACTCTTGTTTATAAAGTGCAATATAAAAATCATCATAGCTTTCTTCTTTTATATTTATTGCTGTTGGCTTTTCATTGCAGGCTATCATGCACCATGAAGGCCATATGGATGATGGGCTAACATTGTCTAGATCTCAGCATGAAGAATCCCGTACTGCACGTGTAATTCGTAGTACTGTCTTCCTTTTCAACAGGTTCATAAGGTACAAAGGTTTTCTTGAAAATCAATAGTATAGCCCAAACTTTTTAAACAAGGGGCCAGTTCACTGTCCCTCAGACTGTTGGGGGGGGGGCCGGACTATACTTTGAAAAAAAATATGAACGAATTCCCATGCACATTGAACATTAAAAATTAATTAAAAATAATTAATTTAATTTTTTAATAATTAAAAATTAAAAAATGTTTGCTCCACTTGCTTGGGCTGCAGCAGAAGCCCAAGATGAGGTGGGGAAGAGCATGTCCATATTCAAGGGACATAGTGGTGTAGTGGTTAAGAGCATAGGACTGGGACTCAGACGATCTGGGTTCTAGTCCCTGCTCAGCCATGGAGCCAACTGGGTGACTCTGGGCCAGTCACAGACTCTCAGCCCAACCTACCTCACAGGGTTGTTGTTGTGGGGATAAGATGGAGGGGAGAGATGATGTAAGCTGCCTTGAGCCCTTTGTAGGAAAAAGGCAGGATATAAATCGAAAAATAAATAAAAAATAAATAAAAATAAAATGTCCACAATCGTGCGGGGGGTGGTGGAAGACGCGCGCAATCATGCTGGGGGAAGACGGATGTGATCGCGCTCATGCCCGTCTTCCCTGCATGAGCATGTCCACAATTGCGGCCATCTCCCCACTGCATATGCCTGTGCCGGCTCAGAGCTTTTGGACTCACGCAGAGATTGTTTTCTCCGAGCGAATCCAAAAGCTCTGAGTTGGGCTGGATAAAGGAGCATGGCGGGCTGTATCCATCCCGTGGGCTGTAGTTTGATGACCCATGGTATAGCCTGTAACTAGGCATAAGTACCTGTAACTCAAATAAGTAAACATTGTTTTCCTGTTTATTCTTGGCTGTCTTTCCTTTCTTGTTTCCACTCTATCAGATTTTTGGTTATAAGTCCCTTGGGGCAGTAACCCATCTCTGTAAGGCACCATGTACATAGATGCATTTTAGTCATAGTAATGGTGGAACATTAACTGTGTTTAACACTGTGGAACAGATGGAGCATTAACTGTGTTTAATTCTGCAAAGAGATGGCATTTGGGTGTTTGTGTGTGAGAGAGAGTGGTGGTGGAGGAATGGAAAAAGCACACGACCTTGTGGGAAGGAGGAACCCACAGTGTGGTCCAGCACTAAATTGCTTTTAACTCAGACATTTTTCACAAACCTCCAGTTATTCTCACATGCTCTTGCTTATAACATGAATATGTAAAATGCAAAGAGAATGAGCAGAAAATAATGGGACATACATACATGCTAGGGAAAACAACTCAACACTCAAGATGGAAGTACAGCCAAAGAATAAGATCTTTGTAGAAATCAACCCAGTAATATTCTAAATATTTTCAATTGTGATTTCTGCTCACTTAAAAAAAAGTCTTGCTCTGATTCTATGGTTCTGACTTCAAGACTTGTTCTTTAATATCACTTCATTACTAAAACTAGTAGAACTATGTATTGTTATTCCTTCATTCAGTGCATATTACTTAGGGTTAAATTTAATCAATTCAACCTGTTCATCAGTTACTCAATAATTATATTGCACCTTTGGCTGCAGAAGCTATCATTGTGAACTAAGCTTTGACAAACTACTTAATTTATAGTTTCACTAGGGGAAGGACAAAGTTAGAACCTAAATGAAGGTTAATGTGGCAGAATATTTGGGAATATTTATAATAGATACAATAAGTGATGAAGGTTGATTCTCAACAGGCAAAACTTTCTTTCATAAGTATTTTAGCACTATGCAAAATTCTTACTCTTAAGGACTGAGGTTTGCAGTTCTTCATCAATAACACTGAACAGGAATGCCTTGTTCATTTGTATCATATGCCTATTAATGAACTTAAAAGACTACCCCAAATTTATTTGGGGCATAAGGGGAACATTAAAGCTGAGACTAGAATCATGACTAATTGAGAGTGCTATATAATTTCATTTTAGGGGCCTTGATGCTCTCAGCAAGAAAGCAAAGTCTTCCACAGTTGATTTGCCCATTGAATCAGTCAGCCTTAGCCTCCAGGACTTGATTGGTTACTTTCATCCACCTGGTGAACATTTAGAGCACGAAGACAAGCAGAACCGACTAAGAGCCCTAAAGAATCGACAGAATCTCTTCCAGGAAGAGGTAGCAATCTTGGTTTTTCCTTTGATACTTTACTTTTAGTGACAGGTAACATTTCCTTCAGAATAACAGCATGATTTATGTAAATTACTTTTAGCCCAGGTTTTTTTTTGTTTTTTGTTTTTTTGGTTCAGATGGAAGCAAAATAGGATGGAAAAAGGAATACTGTCACCTTGAGTTTTGTGATTTTTGCAGTCCTTCCTATTATGCTTTTCTTTATAAGCAGACATCATTGTATTTTACTTTCAGGACTATATCCAGTCACAAATATTATTGGCTAATGATCTTCTTTACAGGTGGAAGCAGGAAAGAACTTAACTGTAACCGTAGGATAATATTTTATTTATTTATTTATTTATTTATTTATTTATTTATTAAAACATTTTTATGCCGCCCCATTCGCCGAAGCCTCGGGGCGGCTTACAACAATAAATTAATATAAACATTAAAAATCCAAAAAATACAATATAAAATAAGCCGCCCTGGCCAGATAAAATCAGTTAATACTAACAGTTAAAATACCGCTTAAATAAAAAGGTTTTCGCCTGGCGCCGAAAAGCAAATAATGACGGCGCCAGGCGGACCTCTCTGGGGAGCGTGTTCCATAAGTTGGGCGCCACCGCAGAGAAAGCCCTCCTCCGAGTAGCCACCCTCCTAATTTCCTTCCCGGAGGGTTCCCGGAGAAGGGCCTCTCCCGCTGATCTCAAGGGGCGGCTGGGCATATATGGACGTAAGCGCTCCTTCAGGTAACCAGGACCCAAGCCGTTTAGGGCTTTATAGGTCATTACCAACACCTTGAATTGGGCCCGGACTTCAATGGGAAGCCAGTGAAGCTGACGGAGAACTGGAGTCATGTGACCATAATGCCCAGTCCCCGTCAGCAGCCTGGCAGCTCTATTTTGAACCAACTGAAGTATCTGGACCGTCTTCAAGGGTAGCCCCACGTAGAGCGCTAGGGTGTAGGGTGCGCTACAGAAGTCAAGACGGGAAGTCACCAGTGCATGTGTCACTGTTGCCAGGCAGTCGTTCTCCAGGTAGGGGCGCAGCTGATGAATCAGCCGAAGCTGGAGGAAAGCGCTCCTCGCCACTGCTGTTACCTGAGCTTCCAGTGAGAGCTCCGGGTCGAGGAGCACTCCCAAGCTGCGGACCTTGTCCCTAGGAGGGAGTGCAACCCCGTTCAGGGCAAGGGTCACTTCACCCTCTCCGAAGCCCGATCCGCCAACCAACAGGACCTTCGTCTTGTCTGGATTGAGCTTCAGTTTATTGGCCCTCATCCAGCCCATTACCTCGGCCAGGCACCGGTTCAGTACAGCCACTGCCTCACCTGGATTGGTGGAAAACGAGAGGTAGAGCTGGGTATCATCAGCGTACTGATGATTCCGCAGCCCACACCTCCTGATGACCTCTCCCAGCGGTTTCATGTAGATGTTAAACAGCAAAGGGGACAAAATGGACCCCTGCGGTACTCCATGGCATAACTGCCATGGCGCAGAGCCATAGTCCCCCAGCACCACCTTCTGGAACCGGCCGCTGAGATAGGAGCGGAACCACTGCAAAGCAGTGCCTCCGACCCCCAATCCCGCAAGCCTATCCAGAAGGATACCATGGTCGATGGTATCGAAAGCCGCCGAGAGGTCCAGGAGAACCAACAGGGACGCACTCCCCCTGTCCTTCTCCCTGCACAGGTCATCGTACAGGGCGACCAAGGCAGATTCAGTA
This sequence comes from Varanus komodoensis, assembly GCF_004798865.1. Taxonomy (NCBI): domain Eukaryota; kingdom Metazoa; phylum Chordata; class Lepidosauria; order Squamata; family Varanidae; genus Varanus; species Varanus komodoensis. The sequence continues at coordinate 24,683,203 of NW_025335268.1, read as the reverse complement.
CTGTACCCGGGTCTGAAGCCGGACTGAAATGGGTCCAGATAATCAGTTTCATCCAAGAGTGCTTGGAGTTGTCCCGCCACCACTCGCTCTAACACCTTGCCCAGAAACGGGATGTTGGCCACAGGTCTATAGTTAGTGGCCATCTCTGGATCCAGTGACGCCTTCTTCAGGACCGGTCGGACTACCGCCTCCTTTAAAGGGGCAGGCACCTGACCCTCCCTCAGAGAAGCGTTAACCACTTCCAAGATCCAGATCCCAATCCCGTGCTTGGAATTCTTTATTAACCAAGATGGGCAAGGGTCCAATAGGCAAGTGGTGGGACGTACTTGTCCAAGCACCTTGTCCACATCATCGGGCCACAACAACTGAAATTCATCCAATAATTCTGGACCAGACGGCAGGATTGGCGTTTCCCCAGAAACCTCTGAATCATTAGTGGAATCCAGCTCGTGACGAATCTGAGCGATTTTCTCCCTGAAATGCCTGGCAAAGTCGTCACAGCGGGCCTTTGAGGGTGTAACCAGGTCTTCTTTCCGACCTGGGTTAACCAGGCCATGCACCACTCGAAAAAGCTCCGCTGGACGGCATTGTGAGGAGGCAATGGAAGCGGGAAAAAATCTCTTTTTCGCCGCCCTCACCGCCACAGCATAGGCCCGATAGTGGGCTCTCAAGTGTGTTCGGTTAGATTCATCTCGTGATTTCCTCCACCTACGCTCTAGCCGTCTCCCAACCTGCTTCATCGCCCTCAATTCAGGAGTGTACCAAGGGGAAGAGCGGGCTCTGCCTGGTGGGAGAGGACGCTTAGGAGCGATCGTGTCAATAGCCCTGGTCATCTCCCCATTCCATAGTTCGACCAGAGCCTCGACAGGAGCACCCGACTTGTCAGCCGGAAACTCCCCCAGGGCCTTCAGGAATCCTTCCGGATCCATCCGGCTCCGGGGGTGGACCCACACAATCGGGTCCGCACCCTTACAGAGGGAGAGGTCGCTCTCGAGCACAAACCTCACCAGAAAGTGATCTGACCATGACAGGGGAGTCAAGCATAAATTCCTCACCCTCAGACCACCCTCCTCCTGCCCCGTCGAGAAAACCAGGTCCAGAGTGTGTCCACGTTCATGGGTCGGGCTGGTGACATGTTGAGACAGCCCCATGGCCATCATGGAGGCCATGAAGTCCTGAGCCGCCCCGGAGAGATCAGTCTCGGCATGGAGATTGAAGTCCCCCAGGACCAACATCCTGGGGGTCCTCAACACCAGGTCCGAGACGATCTCCGTCAGCTCAGGTAGGGAGACTGTTGGGCAGAAGGGTGCACGGTACACCAACAGAATCCCCAATCTGTCTCGTTCGCCCAACACCAAGTAGAGGCACTCCAGCCCCGGTCTCGAAGGGACAGGAAGTCCGGTGAGAGCGATGGAAGCTCGGTAAACCAAATCGACCCCCCCTCCCCTCCCCTCTGGGCGTGAGCAGTGCTGAACCAGATACCCGGGCGGGCACACTTGGGAAAGGGCCACATCCCCCCCTTCTCCCGCCCAGGTCTCTGTGATGCAAGCCAGGTCGGCCCCCTCATCCAGAATCAAGTCATGGATGAGGGAAGATTTGTTATTGACCGACCTGGCATTAAGCAGCAGCACTGTCAAGCCCGAGGGGCGGCTGACAAGACTCTCTGGTACCCTCTGGTTGGGGGCAAAACCAGAAGTAGGGACAGGTGTCAGCCATCTGTCCCTCCTTCTTCTACGCGGACATGTTAAGCCCCCTCCGCTGTTACGTCCATTGCCCAAGACCACGCCAATGGCAGCGCCCGCATGCTCCCCAGGAAACACAAGCGGCGGTATGGCCAGGGACGACTCCATAAAACAACTTAAAATTATAAAAACAATTAAAAACTTACACTAACACGCAGCGTAGCAGAAAGGTTAAAAATCGCGCAGACAAACAAAGCCCCCTGGCCAGCCCAGCCCCCCGCTCGGTGCCCAAAGGGCGGCAGACCCGCCCTTTGGCCGACGCCCTTCGGCCGACGCCCTTCCCCCGGGCGCCGCCGGCGCTTTTCAGGGCGCGGGGCTTCCTCCCTCCGACGTTCGCTGCGCCCGGCCACGCCTCTCACACGTGCCGGGCGTGGCGGCAGTCAGGGCAGGTGGTGGAGTCCGGGGTGCGGCGTTTGCTGCCTCTGCCGCTGCCGCGCACGCAGGTGGGGTGTGCGCGGTGCCTCTTCTGCCGGCGCACACCCCACCTGCGTATCCTGGTTCATACTTGAGGAACTACATGCCAGTCACAAATGACAAGTCTAGTCTGAATATCCTGGTTCATACTTGAGGAACTACATGCCAGTCACAAATGACAAGTCTAGTCCACTTCAGAGATAATGCTAAACCACAGTTTAGCATTATGTGAACAAAGAGCAGTAAGGCTCAGGCTTGCACATTGCATAAATTAATCAAGGTTTGTCCTTTGCATATGTAATGATAAACCATAGCTAGTTCAAAACTGCTTGCTTCCTATCTCTTTAATGCAGATACATAAAAACACACTAATGGAGAAAAGATGTGGGTATGCGTTGGTTATGGGGGTAGTATGGAAGTCCAACACTTGGATCTAAACCACATCTCTATGATAGAAATTTTATCCCCAGTAAAAAGTATGAGTTAATGCATAATTTTTTATCAGATGCACCGTTTCCAGAAGGACAATGAATTGTGGTAGTAAGAATTGTATTGAGTATACAAAACACAGAGGGTGCAGAGTGTGTGCACCTGCATAAGAGATGCATGAGTAGGAATGCTTCAGAGATAATTTAACCCCCCAACCTATGACCTCTGGCAAGATAAATTAGGTTTTCATGTCCTTCCTTATTTATTTTTATACCACACAATAGCTGAGGCTCTCTGGGCAGTGAACAAAAATTAAACACACACAAACAAGAAAGAAAGGAGAAAAAATGCAAATTCATAAGGCGATAAAACCATAGCAATTGCAACTGAATCAGCACAGAAGCATAGAAAAGGTACAGGATAAAATGCAATATTAAAACTAAAGTTAAAAAGATAACTGTTAAAATACTGGGAAATTTAAAAAAAATTAATATTTTCTTCCCATGTTCCATGTAGATGTGAAATGGGTGCTCTAAAAACACACCTACACAAAAAGAGCAGTTAAGAACTCTGCTTTAATATGCCATTTCTCAGCTTTGCTGTTTCTGTAGGGAGGGTGTGGTGAACTGCACACTCTGTCTATATATTTTTTTCCTTCATCTTGTCACTGTTGTGCATACTGCCAAGGCTTAGTTCATTTATTGTGCATTAGCTACACACCTGGGAGCTACTTTTCTGACATAGGTAGTTTCTGTTGCTGTTTGAAACAAAATACTTTCAGTGCCTCAGATAAGCACCTTTTCTTGTAGGGTATGATCAACTTGGTGCTTGAATGTATCGATCGCTTACATGTATACAGCAGTGCAGCGCATTTTGCTGATGTGGCTGGGAAGGAGGCAGGAGAGACTTGGAAATCCATTCTAAACTCATTGTATGAATTACTAGGTAAGATATATATTTGAGTAACTGGGATTATTGCCATCCAAACACATGCCCTCTGAAAAATCAAAATGCTGACATTTTGCATAGCTTCTCTTATATCTTATGTTCATGCTACTAGTTCAATTAAAATAGAATGCATATACTCAGATTAATTTCATTTTCAGCCCAAATAAAAATATATGAATAACTTAGTGCTATTTGATAGTTTCTTAAATATATTGGCATAAAGGAAGTTAGAAATGTATTACTCCAGAAGAAAATTTGAAGTTCTCACAGTTACTCTAGTAATACAGAAATATAGTGTATGTATTAGTTACTTGGGAATGCAGGTGGCACAGTGGTTTAAACTGCTGTACTTTTTGAAAGGTCGCCAGTTCGAGTCTGCACAACGGGGGGGGGGGGGTGAGTTGCTGTTGCTTTGTCCCAGCCCCTGTCAACCTTGCAGTTCGAAAACATACACATGCAAATAGATAAAAAGGTACCACATTGGTGGGAAGGTAACAGCGTTCCATGCACTTTGGTGTTTAGTCATGCTGGCCACATGACCACAGAAACTGTCTGCGGACAAACGCTGGCTCCCTTGGCTAGGAAACGGAGATGAGCGCTGTCCCCTAGAGTCCGACATGACTGGACTTAACATCAAGGGGAAACCTTTACCTTTAACTTTATTAGTTACTTTCCGCATAAGTATGTAAGATTTGTGATAAACTGTTTTTCAGTTCCTTGATTAATAATATTTTTTCCTTCTATTTTCAATGGTAGCTAAAGAAATATATTTTCCTTTCCTAATAGATTAGGTCCTCAGGGAATGTTTATGTTCCACAATTAATTGTAGATTTTACCTGACCTTTAATAAAATTGACTACAGCTACAGCTGTCATGCTTCTAAATGATGCATTTATTAAAATTATTTGTTGGTAGTGTATTTTCAGATCTGAAGCTTCAGCTGGATAAGACAGAAATATGGTTTGTCTATGAAATATGGTTAGGATTGGGATTCTCCTCTCCCTTCCTTGCTATACTCTGGCATACTGTCACAGCATTTTGAATGGTGTGACAGTATCTCTCCTCAGGGAGAGGAGAGATTCTGCAAAAGTTTCCTGGGCCGAAAAATAAATTTTAGGGGCAGGCTAGCAGCTTTATATGTTAATACCAAGACCTGGTAGATGACCGGTTAGCTGATACACAGACAGTGCCATTCCCTAAGTGATGGCTACATAAACTAATGCTCTGTTTATACTCACATTGCTAGAGCAGAACAACTTCAAAGGAAGTCCCACAGAGTACATACATAATACAACAAAACAGTTGTTATGTTAATCCAGTATGTGATAGTAATCCAGTAGTAGATCACAGTGGCCCAGACTTCCCTGTCTGTGAACGGCTTACTAGATTTATCAACTGAAGTTGCTAAATGGCACTCCTCACTGCAGACATTACATGAGTCTCTCGTACAAATCAAGGAACACATGTGTTGCTATGTCAGCTTAGGGGCAAAGCTTTGGGTTTGAGACTGTTATTGATAGCCAAATGCCTAAATCTGCAATATTGGAGACCTAGATTCCTCTAGAGATTTGGGTGAATGATTTGATAGATCATAAAGCAAAGAAAAAGTGGTATACAGCAAAAGAAAGAAAGAAGAAAAAAAGAATGTCTGTGCATTTGTCCTACTCAGTTGCTGATTGATGATCTTGTAGCCTGACTCCTAATAACCACAGCTTGGGACAGGCAGACTTGATTTGGCCCATGAGCTTGAAATCTCACATTCGTATGTCATGGCATAAAAATAGGATACTTAATGTTTAGGGTAGGATGCTTGGAAACACAGAATAAAAATCATCCTGCTTTGTAATAACATGACAAAAAGAATCACATGTGAGTATCAGTTCTAGTGTCTACCATGACCATGTTCTGGGTACCTTAAGCCAAAACTTTTGGCATAATAAACAGGATGTGAAGGGACAGGCTTATGTCACTCCAGTCCAACCAGCCATAATGAGTTCGTTGCTGCAGAAACAACTTATCATATAGCTGACAAATGATCAGACTCATGTGGGTTGTCACCCCCCCTCCTTCCCCTTTGGTCTGCTAGCTGGCATCTCAGGGTACTCACATTGCTCTTCCCACTGCAGTTGGCAGCCATTCTAACTCAGCTTGTTTTCCTGGCAGCTTTTCCCATTCTTTTCAGTTTACTCTTCGCAATTCCATTTTTTACAGCCACTGACAGCACTTCCAAAGTGCCCAGGCAGCATTCTGGAGAGGCTGTCAGTGGTTCACTGGCCTGTTTTTAAAAAAGTTTTGAGCCTCAGTGTACGCAAATAATTCCATTTTAAAAAATTTACTTCAATAGTCCGAATTCCACAATTCCACATCTGTGCATTTCTGTTGTTGCAGACACAGGGAGCCTTGCTTGGGTAATGTACTGAGGGTTTCTTGCTGTCAAAAAGTGCCCATTTCTGATACTCTTAAGTGCTTGGGAAGATGGAAAAGTGCAGCCTTTTTACTGGAATGTGAAGGTTTGACAGGTAGCTGTCAGAACTCCTTTTAAAAGACTTTCTTTTTGACAGGACATCCCATGCATTTTTCATAGGGATTTTGGTGAGTTTAGCAAGAGCGACAAGGGTTTTTTTTTTTTGCTGCTCTTCCTGAACATCTTACTTGGCATTGCCCACAATATACAGTGGGGACTGTTGAGTCACATGACAACCCACCATGGGTAGAACAAACCATGGCTTCTCAGAATGACTTGTTGGAACAAAACAAGCCACCCTGAGGAACACAGTGTGGGTTCAGACAACAGAACAACTAAGTATGGGTTGATTCCCTTTTGTCATGTTACATGAACCAGGGCAACAGGTAGCATACTCTCACTCCCCTGCTGGTCCATTAGCCTTTCTGGGTAAACTGAGCCATGGAGGAATTATTTATTCATTTATTAAAATTGTTTAAAAGCCATCTGTTAGCAGCGTGCTCTCTAGGTGTCCATTATAGTATAAAATAGGTACCCATGGCATCCAAACCCAGGATTATAGATTAATGTGACTAGGGAAAAAAACCAGGATTTGTAAACAAACAGCCTTAAAGCTGTTTTATAATCCCTGCTTGTTTGGGTATGCTAAGCCATAATCTCAGATTTAGAAATACAAAAAACTATCCTGTCCTGCTTCGTTTACCTACTCATATGATGGAGCTACATGCACAAATGCAGTGTTTGGTCACAGCCTGGTTTATTAAGCTGTATTTCTGGTTTTAAAGTGTGTGAATGGGGCTAATATGAGGATTTCTAAAATAATAAATCTCTATTCTTTTCCAGCGGCTTTGATTAGGGGGAATCGTAAAAACTGTGCCCAGTTTTCAGGATCTCTTGATTGGCTCATCAGTCGATTGGAGAGACTGGAAGCCTCTTCTGGTATGTTTTTCAGCATTACCAATACGCATGTTACTTCTTAAAAGTGTAGTATGAAAACTTAGTATAGGAGTAATTCAGTTGCAGTTTTGAGGCATGAAACAAGTAGCAAAACACATATAATTAAAAAAAGGATGGCAGTAAAATTAAAATGGAAGAATGACAAAGCATGAGGATGCAACATTAAAATTTTGGTAGAGCAAAATAGCACTGATTGCCTGTCTAAAGGAAAATGCAGAAGGACCCAATCTCACCAGCCTTGCTAGAGTGTTCCACAATTGGGGTACTGCTGCCTCCCAGCAACATAGCTGCTGCAACCAGTGGAACATTTAACAGCCTCCAATCCTTGTGATTTCATTGTATGAGTATTCTTGAAGGTTGTTTTTGCTTTTATTTCTTAAGCTTTAATTGAAAACTATCTCAGATGAAAAATGGCAGTGCCTCTTTGCTGGCAATTTAAAAGAAATGCACAAGGTAATAGATACAATACAACTGGAAAAAGCAATGGGGAGAAAAGAAGAACACATATAAACTCAGGCACCACTTATAACGTGCTAATTGGTTTCATGGATGTATGTGATTTTGGTAGATGCAGTGGAGATTGGTAGCTTCAGTGATGACGGGCTTCTGGATTTTACCCTGAACTTTGAAGGAGCTCTTCAAGGAGATGACCCTATTTTGCAGATAGGTTTCAATATTATGGATAGCTCTTTTGAAATCTAGAGTAAGAGCTAGAATAGATAAGTAGACTGAGTAATGTTGGAGCCACCAGCTTCCACTGAAGTGATATTGTATAGAGCATTACTTTGTGTAGGAAAGTTGGAATATGGCTGAGATTTCCTTATTTTTGGCAGTTGGGTATTGCTGTGCACTATTTGCCTTATGTTTGATTTATGTTACAAACCATGCTGTTCCGAAGCATGCGGAAAGGTCTGGAAAACCCCCCAGAGGCAGAGCCAGGTGCAACTGAGGGTTGGAAGGAATGGAAGCACCAGAGGCAAAGGTAGGAACAGGAACAGGCAGGAATGAGGACTTCGCAGGCAGATCCAGAGGCAGAAACTGCATCAGGAACACAAAGCAGCCATCATAAAGAACTGAGTAGCTTGTTAAATAGCCTCCTGTGGCTTCCAGCTGTTCTTCATGATTGTATTGGTTCTGATCCCTCAGGCATCCCTCAGGCATCTACAGGTCTGATCTTTATCCTGCAAGTACTTGCAAAGTAAAGCAGGTTGCGTATTTTATCAAGCAACTGAGAGGGCTATGTTGCTCTGCAGATTCTCTGCATAGTTTGTATGCAGAGAATTATGCTGGCTTCCTCTGTGAAGTCAGAAAATCACCCTTGGAAAAGGGGAAAATGGGGCATTCCAGTAAGAGGAGAGGTGACTGGAGGGACAGGGTTACAATTGTCCAGCCTCCCTTCCTCCCATCCTGAAGTGCCCTTGGTATAAAAAACAAATATTGAAGGATGGTATCTAGGTTGCTCCTCTTAACTCGTCAGCAGAGCATAGGAATCTTGGAAAAGTCTGAGTCTGGGGGTTTCTGAGCAGTGAGGGTGCAATCTTATGGAGCACAATCAGTTTTTATAAATCAGTATGATCAAAATGACACCTGAACAGCTGAATTTTATTTAAACAAATAAAATTATTTTTGCTAGATGATGTTTTTGGTGATTTCTAAACTAGAGACTATGTGCAACTAGCTAAACTTAGATTCAGCTTGAATTTTGGATAGAAAAAGGGGGGGGGGGTTTAAAACTAGCTATTAAAAAGCTGTTTTTGTCTTACAAATAACATTGCCATCTACTAACCCTAACTCCAACTCTAAGTTTTGAGTTCATATAATCAAACATTTAAAAAGAAACAATATTTTATGAGCTTGCTAGGGTTTTAGTAAAACTGGGCAGATAAATGGTTTAAATAAATAAATAAACACATGTTTTATATCAGTGTTCATATCAGTAGACTTTGAATAAACCTTTCCATACAGATAGGAATTTTGAACGGGTAAGAACAATACAAAAATATGAAAGGGCCTCAATTCTCCTTTGTCTGAACTAAATCAGATTATGTCCTAAGTAAACAAAGTTAGGATTGTCGTCCTATTAAAGTTTCAACATCACCTGAAACTTCTTCACTTTCCCTGAATTATGCCAGTTATGCCAGAAAAAATATTTATAAAGTTTCTGTTTACTCACCTATATTTAACCAGAATATTTTAACAAAAATACTGTTTTAAACTTAATTGCTTAAGTTCATTATTTTATTCTAAAGGGCAATAGCTTATAACTTGCTAGAAACTGGAAAATGGTTCTACCATGAGTTATGAAGCCAAGTACAGTGAAGTGTGCTGTAATTCGGTTTTTAAACTCATCAGAGAACTATGATTTACTTAATTAAAAATGTAATTGGCCTGAGGGCTTTAAGATAAAAATCAAATTAATAGTTTTGGTTTTTTTTAAAGTTTTCATCTCTCAAGTTTAAAGGAAGGAATGTTGGAGACATTTTGAAAAGTACCATGATGATTTGTTTGCCCTTGGGACACTGGGTATAATTTTGGGAAATATGTAGAAAGTAAATGGCTTTTGAATATAATAAGTGATCAAAATGTAAAATACTTAGGCTAGTTTAGCTTTTATCTGTAACTATAATTAGTTTCAGGTAATTAGCTTATCTGTTTGATGAAGAAATAATACATTTACTTTTGTACCCTTGTTAATAAGTATATTTTTATGACTTTCTAGCATCTGGCAACAGGAAGAGTCCTGTTGGTCAATAGATTATTTCTTCACTTATTTCATCTGGCCAGTGAAACTTCAAATAGTACGTTAAAGATCAGTGGTTCAAGGATTACTCTGAAGTAAGGTTTGGTTGATAGACTAGATTAGTTTTTGCAAAGAAAGCATATACAAGAGCTTTTATTTCTGCTTCTTTCTCTTTTTGGTGCACATGAAAATATAATTGCTTTCCTTATGGTTTGGACTAAAGGAAGAAAAGTCAACATACTATCTACCTTTATTGATCTGTGCCATCTTAGATTGAAGCCTTCTTTGCATTGCATCTAGCCACAAGAATTGGCTGTAATTAACTGTGTGCTTTATGTGTTCTATTGCTGAAACAGAGATCTTATAAAGCAATCATGCACAGACCTAGGGGAACTTTGTTTAATACAGCGCTTCAGGAATCTGATTGAAGTCTAATGATACCTAATGGCAGTGACTGCTGCTTTATTTGTCTGATTAATCCTGGTTAATTGAGAGGTCACAGGTGTTTTAGTGCTTTCTACTTTTTGCTATTTCTATTTCATGCAGTTATTCTACTTATGTTGTAGGAGAATTGTTCATGCTCCCCTAGTTGTGATATATAGAAATGTGTTTACTATTCTTCTTGTTTATCTTCTCCTGGAATGTGGCTTTAAAGCAGTAAATTCTAATTTTTCAGAACATTCCTTATTGTGGTAAGAGATATTCATCTGGAATTTTATTTATTGAGTATACAATCCTGTTCTTATTCATAGAGAAATAAATTCTGTAACTCCCATGGCTATGGAATACTGGGAGTTGCAGGACGTCCTTCAATCTGAATTTGCATAGAATGCATGCTGGGCTATTCTATGCATTTTATGGACAAATAGTTATTCATATGCTGCATATGACTTGTGTTTGTTTTAACGCAAGGCAACTTCGAAGTGTGTTTATAAGACTAGCTTGTATTACTAAGAGTTTGCTATAAATGACTTCTGGTTTGTATGCAGTGAGGAAGAACAGGTGAAACTAAACACTAGTCGATACCTCTTGGCCATGCAGGAGGGGATGGGGTGTGGAATGTTTTTCCTGTGTAGGGCTGTTGATCTACATGAAAAACTATTGATGGGCAGAGCCTGTAGGAATGCATAGCTCTTTCTCTCTGCTTCCTCAATGCTTCTGCAAAGTGTAGTAATATGCAGAATGGTGATCTAGAAAGCAAGAATTGGCTCAAGCCTTCAGCATGCGGATGCCCTTTGGATGCCCTTCCTCACACATAAGACTACATGTGACCATTGTCTGTTGAGGAAATTAAAGCTGAATTAAGTATCTTCCTGTGGTACTTACAATTCAGCAATTGGCAGCAAGAATGAACGTGTATATTTAATGCATTATCCCATCTTCTTTTCTCCAAACAATATAATTATGGAAGGGAAAGGATTATTGTGACTACCATTGAATACATGGACCATACTGTGTGATTTTGAAAGACTATGGAGAATAAAAAGTGGTCTTCTTATATTTTCAGGAATTCTTGAGGTTTTACACTGTATATTGGTGGAAAGTCCAGAAGCTTTAAATATTATTAAAGAAGGACATATTAAATCAATCATATGTCTTTTGGACAAACATGGAAGAAACCATAAGGTATGCAAGGCTGAAATGACACTAGACAGGAGATTCATTGTAATGTATAGCAAATTCTATTAGTCATCCACTGTAAAACAATGAATATACTTTAGCATTTTATACTTACTGTTTTTAAATAGCACTATAGGGACTGAAAACCTGTATAAACACCATCATAATTTCTTTTCCAGGTGTTAGATGTTTTGTGTTCTCTGTGTGTATGTCATGGAGTAGCTGTGCGATCCAATCAACATCTCATCTGTGACAATCTTCTACCGGGAAGAGACCTCCTTCTCCAGACACGCCTTGTTAACCATGTGAGCAGGTAAGAAAACAGAATGGAATGTCATTGGGCATGCAGACTCTTGAACAAAGGTTTCATACATAAGCATGACTATTTGTTAAGAGATGATGTGTCTCTTTTTTCCTTTTTGTTTCCTTTTTTACATGAAATGTAGTAACCTCAATAGGTTTTCTAGAGACAATATCAAACAGGCAACTACTGCTTCATAAAATGTTTTATTGCTTGTTACTTCGCTTACTTGATTTTTTTACTTATTATATTTATATTCTGCCTTTTTTCATTTGAGAAATTCAAGGTGGCTTACATAATTCGCTTCCTCTCAATCTTGTCCTAACAACAACAGCCCAGTGAAGTAGGTTGGACTGAAAGTCTGTGAGGGCCCAAAGGCTCCCAGTTAACTCCATGGCTCCAGTCTCCTGAGTTCCAGTCCCACACTCTTAACCACTATACAATTTAAATGTTGTGAACCACTCAGAGAGCTTCAGCTATGGACAGTATAGAAATGTAATGTATTAATAATAATATACCACACTGGCTCTTGAAATTTGCAGAATATGTACTTGATTTTTTTCTAATTTGCCTGAGAAGCTGTGAGTCCAAGAATCAACAGGTGGGTTAAAATACTTTAAACAAACTGTATACATCTTTGATTTTGATTTTTATCTTTTTGGTTTATGTTCAGCATGAGACCCAATATTTTCCTTGGAATCAGTGAGGGCTCTGCTCAGTACAGAAAATGGTATTATGAGCTAGTGGTTGACTATGTGGAACCATTTACAACAGCAGAAGCTACTCATCTTCGTGTGGGTTGGGCTTCAACAGAAGGCTATTCACCTTATCCTGTGGGAGGAGAAGAATGGGGAGGTAATGGTGTTGGCGATGACCTATACTCCTATGGTTTTGATGGACTTCATCTCTGGTCAGGTAAGACAAATAAAATATCATTAGTGAGTTCTTTTAAGGTGCAAACACTGTGTAGATGTATCTTTAAAGGTAAAATATGAATTTAGTATTTCCAGATAGAATTTTAGAGGGGCAAAAATGCTTAATTTAGAGCAGAATTCATGCTTTGTCTACAGAAAGCCCTGGATACAGTCCCTGGCATGTCCAGATAAGATTATAGAAGCTTTCTGTTTGAAACTTGTCTGACATTTATGAGATGGATAGACCAATGGTCTGACTCAGTATAAGGGAGTTTCTTATGACATAGTGCTCATTTGAGCGATTCCTTTTTGTCACTTGTATTGATCCTTTTATATTCTCTGAAAGTAGATTTTCTTACAGATCTTAACTTAGTTCTAATTATCACTATACTTCTGCCATAGGTTGTGTGGCAAGAGCTGTGAATTCTCCTTACCAGCATCTACTAAGAACTGATGATGTAATCAGCTGCTGCCTTGACTTGAGCGCTCCAAGCATTTCATTTCGGATAAATGGGCAGCCAGTCCAGGGGATGTTTGAGAATTTCAACATAGATGGTCTTTTTTTCCCAGTTGTCAGCTTCTCTGCAGGGATAAAGTTTGTACCTGTATCCTATTACTTTCTGCAAATGTTTTGTCCTATATATGAAAAAAGAAATGCTAAGATTTCTGATTTATTTACAGGACTTATTCTAAAAGTCAAACTAGATGTGCCACTGCAGTTCTCTCATGATTGGATTTCTGAACCTTTTTATTCCCTCTTAAAAACCATTATGGGAAGGTGAAGGGCCTTATGGAAGAAGGAAGGATTAGCAAAAACAGGAAGCCTATGTAGGCTGATCAGTACTGATTTAAAGAGCCCATGCTTGTTTCTGTAGCCTTAAGCTCCTATGTGGCTGAGAAGTAGAGATAGATGAGAAAGCCATTTCCTGGAATTTGGGGAATGTGGCAGAGGTCACCAAAGGTCCTTGATAGAATAGATCCCCAAGATCTTATTGGGATCAGAGTCCTCTTTGAGACAATGCTGTGTCTCCATAATCAGGACCATGGCACTGTGGATCTTAGTTACCATGAAACTTGCTGTATTTGCTTTGCTTGGGTAAACAGAGAATAATCATGGTAGCAGGACAGATAGCAGCTTTTAGGGTGATTTATACTGGGTGAAATTAGGTCAAAGAGCTAACCCTTCCAGCATTGTAGTTCTAGTTGTATTCAGCCTACAGTGTACTCTCATGAATCTTTGGCATCTAGTCTACTTTGGCTTGTCAAACTGATAATTCGGAAAACAGTTCTGAAGATATCTGACATTTATATCCATGGTTAGCCACTTTTTAATTTCAATTCAGTGTGATCAATCAATCTTTTAGAATTGAATCTTACTTGCTAATATATTGTTCTATTATTTAATTATCTATCAGATAAACATTAAAGTTTCTTCAACATTTGTCTGTCTGGGAAAAATCACTATAGGTGTAGCTTTTGAGGGCTAAAAGAGACTTTATTCATCATATACACATAGATAACCTGATCTCATTCATACATTAGCTGGCACATTTTTAAAAATGCCTATAAACCCATTCCTGAATACAGTAACTAAGGACTAAGCATTATTGAATAGAGTGAAATTTATTTCTGGCTAATATGTAAAGGAGTTTGCTGTTAGAGTTATCCTTAGATTACTTGGTACATAAAATATAATATGAGTTAAGGAGTAGTGAACGTAAATTTACTACAGGTAACCAAGAATGACTAGAGTGTTATTGGAGGCCAGTAGAAAGGCAAATAGCATGATATAAAACTAAGTTACTCTAAATTAAATGCTGCACAGATGCAGCATATATGAAGTGTAACTTTGAATTAAATGTTTTATCTAAGAGTCACTCTATAGACATAGAATTTTTAAATTGTTGTTTTATAGGGTACGCTTTTTACTTGGAGGCCGTCATGGGGAATTTAAATTCCTTCCACCTCCAGGATATGCTCCTTGTTTTGAAGCTATTCTGCCAAAAGAAAAGTTGAAGGTGGAACACAGCAGAGAATATAAACAAGACCGCAACTGCACAAGAGATCTACTGGGTCCAAATATCTCTTTGTCACAAGCAGCTTTCACTCCAGTACCTGTAGATACCAGTCAGGTAAGTAGAATCTTCACTTCCCTTGGAAAATGTGTTTTGTATAATGTATTAAAATCAGGAATTCCAGAAAACCGTTTTTTTCCAAATTTTGTGCCATGCTTTAGTGCTAAGTGTGTGTCATACTCCATTATGGTATAGATTAATTCTCTCCCATAGGAGCTAGTAGAACGAAATTCATTAAAAAAATCACTGGGGAAGGGGAAAAAGCAAAAACATTAATCCTCTTTCTCCTTTGCTCTAATAGCATGGTCCAGATGAAGCTCTGAGTACAACAACTCATCCTTTGGTTCTTGTCAATACGACAAGCAATTGCTTTGCATCAGTGCACTCATGTACATTATAGGGATTGGGCCCACTCTTCCTATAATACAGCATCCAAAGGATGTTGACTAGATTCTGATTCAGAATTGGAGGAGGGGCTTGAATTCTCAGCTAACTTGTTAAAGTCAGCGGTTCTACAGATAAGCTAGGCAGCTACTGAGAATTTCTTGTGGGTTCTGACTGCATGGGAAAAATATAATGAACAAGCTGGTAAGAGGGTAGACCAATTGAGAAGTGTCAGGCATTTCAGATGATTGGCCCATAAGTAGCAGGATCCACCTTGGAGTCAGCAGTTCTTGGTTTGGAATTACCTTGAGGGATTCAGGCTGGAATCAGTTTTGTATCATTAAGCTACATTTCCCTAATGGCTAGCATTCTAACTTTGTTATTTACTGTGGTAATACTGATCTTTTGCATCACAAAGCCAGCCTAGCTTTCCATCATTAACATAATAAAGACTTTATTTTGAAAGTATTGTTAATGGGCTTGGAAGGAAGTGGAGAAGATCTGCCGCAATATATGTGGCCCTTCAGAGGTCATTCACATTAAGTTCAGTGTGGCTTACTCTCAGTGGGTATAAGATTGTAGCCTTAATTTGTGAAAATATGTAGACTTCAGCAAGGATTTTATCTTATTCTGTTGGATTATGTTGTTGGTTTTATTTTTTCTTAATTGCTCTCAGTGTTGTTTTATTTTTAACAGACTCGCTCTTCTATTTTAGATTGTCTTGCCTCCACACCTGGAACGAATTAGAGA
The DNA here is from genome assembly GCF_004798865.1 of Varanus komodoensis. Lineage (NCBI taxonomy): Eukaryota > Metazoa > Chordata > Lepidosauria > Squamata > Varanidae > Varanus > Varanus komodoensis. The sequence goes on along the minus strand of NW_025335268.1, from coordinate 24,667,465 downwards.
AAAGCTAGCTGAAAATATCCATGAACTGTGGGTTATGAATAAAATTGAACTTGGATGGCAGTATGGTCCTGTATGTATCTTTTCAAATGTTGTACTTTATCCTTAAAAAAAGGGAAACTCCATGCTAGCAATATAGAATAAAAAGCCAGTATCTTCTCCACAGCAATGTATTTATATATTTTATAAAACTTTTGAATAGTTTAAACAGCATCCATGCTTTTTACAGAGCAAAGATTTTCAATTAAGCTTTCATGCAGAAAAAAGTCTATATGTGAATCAGTCTTAATACCCTGCCAAAGCTGGATCATAGACAGTTGTCCAAGGGGAGTCAGGTATTGGGATCCACAGGTTGTGTCAAGGGTCAGGGTTGAGTGATTGTGCTTAAAACATTGCTTTCTTGTTGCGGCATGGGGTTGGTCCTTGAAATGAGCACTGCCATATTGCATTAATATTGCTTCCTATTGCAGCGGTGGTGGGTGGTTTTACTCCTTTTTTTGTAGGATTGAGCATATTGGATACAGATTTCACCAACTTGAAGATTAATCTTTCCTATCTTACAGGTCAGAGATGACAACAAGCGTCAGCATCCATGTTTAGTAGAGTTTGCAAAGCTGCCAGAACAAGAACGAAATTACAACCTCCAAATGTCATTAGAAACACTGAAGTAAGTTGGCAGCACATTCAGTCTAATCACAAGCACCTTTAGATTTATGTAAACAAATTGGTTTGGGTGCATGAAGTTTGCTTTATATATTAGCAAAAAACCCACAAGTTTTGTTGCTTGCATTACTCCTGCTTCTGTAATAGGAGTAGCAAATGCACCCATAATTTTCCATTTGAGAAATTTTGCTATTTACAAGTGTATTTTATTTAAAAGGATATTCTAGGGTTAAACTTTCACTTTTTATCTGTTTAATCTTACTGATGCTTTGCATGGCAAAACAATTTGTGGGTAAGGTTTTGTTCTTCGTCGTGGCCTCTGTGCATCACACATATGGGTACTGCGCCTGCGCAGTGCCTTTGGCCGGAAGAATGATAGCTAACGATTTTTGGCGGGAAGCTCCGCTCCCCCTCCCCCTCCCCCTTGTGGCCTATAAAGAGCGGAGCGTTCGCCATTTTGTTCAGTCTTTGCGACCGCCGTTCGCTGTGCCTCGTACCGCTTTTGACTTTCGCTTTGGCTATTCTTGGTTCTCTCCTTATATATTGCCCTTATACTACTTTCCCCTTACTTCGTTTCCCGCTTCTGTGTAGTTTTTCTCTTGTTATTTCTTCTTCAATCTATCAAAAAAAAAAAAAAACAAAAATATATATTTACCCTCTGCACTATCTCTCTTTTTCTTCTTTTCTTCGATGGCGCAGCGAGTGGCTTTCCGCAAATGTGCGGACTGCGGGTCAAAAATGGCACCTACTGATCCGCACGACCTATGCCTCCTCTGCCTTGGGGAGGGGCATAGGACGGATAAGTGCGTTCATTGCCTAGCCTTCTCAAAGCAGGCTAGGAAGAACCGCGAGAACTGGCTTCAGGGGCTCCTTTGGGATAGGGCTCTGATGCAATCAGACCCGCTCGTCTCTATCCCAAAACCTGGCTCCACTTCTGTGTCTTCACCCTCACACCCTTCGGATGAAGGTGCGTCCGCTTTGGTGGCCCCCTCTGCTTCACAAAAAAGAGGAATGAGAAGCGGAAGCATGCCGAAGAGAAGCCGGCAGGCCATAAGAAGGCCAGAAAGGAGAAGGCCTCTAAGCCTCCAAAGAAGGCTAAGTCCACGGACCGTTCCCGACATAGGGACTCAGAGCCGACAGGACCCTCGGTACCGGTGGCGGTTACGATACCGACCCCGCCTGAACCGATCCTTCAGGAGGCCATGCGGGTTACCCCTCAGGGGTCTCCCCGACGTGCGGTCGACCTCCTGCCTGCACCCCTTCCAACTCTACGGGGGTCTATCTCGGATGGGGAAATCCAGGACTCCCCTCCTAGAGCGAGGTCACTGACACCAATGCCCGCAGTGACATTGGAGACAGATGCTGGCCTGTCCCCACCAGGGAATCGGAGGAGCCGCTCGGTAGAGCAATGCCCGGAGAGTTGGCGTCATCCCTACTATCAGCCTTGGGGAGACCCGCTCTCTGTGGGGTACTACCCTGCTCCCAGGGCGCGATCCTCACCTCCGCCCTGTGACCAACCGCAGTCTGTGGATTCGAGGAGGGTGCCACCTCGATCCCCGCAAAGCGGAAGCAGCCGCTCCTTCTCGCCGGCGGAGTCATCATCTTCTGCCCCACCATACTGCGGTGCTGATTCGGATGACTCTGAAGTAGACTCAACCTCCCTGGACGTCGTGGTGACATCCCAGGATCCTGCGTCACCCGATGAGTCACACGTCTCCTTCGTGGAGCTGATGTCGAGGCTTGTCCAGTCCCTGGACATCGACGCTGCCCAGTGCCCGGGACCGTTGACGGACAAGTTTTACGACGTTGTCCACAGGGAGCAACCGACTTCCATTGTTCTGCCGCTTATAACTACCCTGCGGCAGGCGATGACGTAGCCCTGGGACCTACCTTCACATCCTCAGCCAACGTCCAGGAGATATGAGTCTATGTACAGGGTCCGGGAAGAAGACATCCCCTTCCTGCTAAAGCACCCAAACCAAACTCGGCGGTCGTCGAATCCTCACAAGGCAGAGAGGTGAGGGGACATATGGCGCCGAGGGATAAGGAGGGCCGGAAAATAGATTCCCTGGCCAGGCGAGTCTATGCTGCCTCGGGCTTAGGACTTCACATTTCCAACTACGAGGCGACGTTGGCGCGATATCAATATTTTATTATGCAGCGCCTCTACAATGTCGCCTCCACCCTCCCAGACCACCAGGGTGACCTTGCGAAGGTCCTAATCAAAGAAGCCATGCAGGTCGCAGTGCAGCAGTTGTCCACGGCACGTCACCACGTGGACACTGACTCCCGGGCCTTGGTCGGTGCTGTTTCCCTCCGGAGACACGCATGGCTTCGGAATTGTAATTTCCCGGAGGAAACCAAGCGGCGAATAGAAGAGATGCCTTTTGATGGTTCCGGGCTCTTCCATTCACGTACCGACCACAAACTCAAGAAACTGCATGAGTCAAGAATGACGGCGCGCAGGATGGAGATCCAGTCACACAGCAGACATAAGTGGTTCTGGAATCGGCCATCCTACAGGCAGTCATACCAGCAGAGACAGCTGCCGCAACACCGCCAGCAACAACAGCATCAACAGCGCCGCCGCCCTCAGCCCCAGCAGTGCTTCCAACAGGGCCACCGTCGTTTCGACAATCGGAGGCAGTGCTGACGGGACTGGCGAACCACTCCTCATACTCCTCTAATACCCACCCCCCTCTCATCTGGGGATCGGTTCCAAAGCTGACTCCCCATTTGGGAGTCCATCACATCTGACCGGTGGGTATTATCCATCGTTCAACATGGCTATCGAATAGAATTCGACATCGTTCCTCCATCGAGTCCGATCCAGTCTACTTCATGTTCGCCAGTACTTCTCGACGAAATACATCAACTTCTCCTTAAAGGAGCGATTCGTCAAGTATTTCCATCTGACGGACTTCACGGATTCTATTCCAGATACTTTACAGTCCCCAAGCGGGATGGTGGTCTACGTCTGATTTTGGATTTACGGGACTTGAATAAGCTTATTATACCGAGAAAGTTTTGTATGACCACCCTTCAAAACATTTTGCCGTTGTTCAGGAGAGGGGATTGGTTCGCCTCACTGGACATGAAGGACGCCCACTTTCATATTTCAATTCATCCAACTTACAGGCGTTTCCTCCATTTTGCTGTTGCAAACCAACTTTATGAGTTCACAGTTTTACCCTTTGGACTGGCTACGGCTCCGAGAGTTTTTACCAAATGCATGGCTCCTATCTGTGCCTTCCTACGCCTTCAGGGCATACAAATTTACCCGTACCTCAATGACTGGCTGTTGGTCTCGCAATCCAGAGAAGGGCTCCTAGACACCATCCATACAACCCGTACCTTACTAGATAGTCTGGGCCTACGTATTAATACAGAGAAATCTCTTCTTCTGACACAGACACTCACCTTCATTGGAGCCTGCTTGGATTCGATGTTGGAGAAAGCCTTCCTCCCTCAGGACAGACAGCAGACTCTCGCTCGCCATAGCCATCGAATCCAATGAGAGGGAACGGTTACGGCGAGATCCATTCAGAGGGTCCTGGGGTATATGGCCTCCTCAGTTGCCGTAGTTCTACATGCCAGACTTTGGCTTCACCCACTACAACTATTCTTCAACAAGGTGTATCATCCACAAAGAGACCCACAGTCGAAACAGATTCGGATCCCATCTTCCGTGCTCCACTCCCTGTGCTGGTGGCTGAAACCGACCAGTCTCGTGATGGGAGTCCCCTTCAGGGCGCGACCTCCTTTGATAACTCTCGCATCTCTCCCATCACCGACGCATCTCTCCTAGGATGGGGGGCGATATGCTCTGGCCTGTCTACCCAGGGAACGTGGACTCGTCTAGAATCCACGAATCATATCAACTTCCTAGAGCTGCTGGCAGTCTTCAAAGCCCTTTGTTCTTTCAAAGACCTCCTTCATCATCGGATCGTTCAGATAACTTCGGACAATATGGCGACCGTTTTTTATCTGAACAAGCAAGGAGGGACGAAGTCACCGACCTTAGCCAGGCTTTCTATGAGAATTTGGGACTGGTGCATTCAGAGACACATTACTCTGATGGCCGTTCATCTGGGTGGCACAGACAACGTGCACGCGGATCTTCTCAGCAGACACATCTTCACTTCTCACGAGTGGGAACTGGATCCTCGTACGCGCAACCACCTTTTCAGGTGCTGGGGGTTCCCCGATGTGGACTTATTCGCTACTCGATGGAACAGGGTATGCAAGACTTACTGTTCTAGAGCAGGAATCGGACAAGCATCCCTAGGGGACGCATTCATGATCCCTTGGGACAACATCAACTTCTATGCTTTCCCTCCAATCCCTCTTCTGATGAGGGTCATAGCAAAGATAGTGAGTGACCGTGCATCGGGGATACTAGTTGCGCCTTGGTGGCCACGTCAAGCGTGGTTTGCGAAACTGCTCGACATCTCCCGTGGGGAGTTTCTTCATCTTCCGGCACTTCCATATCTTATAACGCAAATGGGCGGCACACTTCGTCACCCAGACTTGCTCTCATTGAACCTGACAGCGTGGCGGATTCGATGATTGACCTTCCATTGGGGCCGACGATGGATTCTGGAGCCTCGAATCTGACAGCTTCTATTAACCCATTGGTGTTGATGATTACTTCGACTGCTTCGGTTCCAATTCTCGAATCCAACCATGCGGGTGCCTCTCACTGCCACAGTCTCTCCGTACCATCGGGTTCGAGACAGACCCCATCGAATTCGAACCCAACGCTCTTGCACCCTGAGATTCAGCATATTATCGACTCTGCCCTAAAGCTGTCCACAAGGAAGTCATATATGGCTAAATGGAAACGTTTTTCCACCTTCTCCGAGTCTCATTTGTTCTCCCCACTTGTCTCATCAATCGAACAAATTCTTCAGTTCCTTCTGGAGTTGCATCACTCTGGACTGAAGCCGTCTTCTATTAAAGTGTATACGGCCGCAATAGCCTATTACCATGGCTTAGTCAACGGGTCACCCCTATTTTCTCATCCTATCCTCAAGAGATTTTTGAAAGGACTGTATAATCTTAATCCATCAATTAGACCGATTATGCCCACGTGGAGCCTTTCTGTAGTTCTACAGGCCCTTATGAAGGCCCCCTTTGAACCTTTGGCGACTGTGGATCTCTGATTAGTTTCGTGGAAGACGGGCGTTCCTTGTAGCCCGGAGGGCCAGTGAACTTTGTGCGCTCCGTGTCCACCCTCCTTATCTAAACTTCCACAGAGAAAAGGTCGTTTTATGTCTCGACCCATCTTTCTTGCCCAAAGTCTCTACACCTTTCCATACAGGACAAGACATTGTACTGCCTGCCTTTTTTCCATCGCCATTGAATCCCTTGGAAAGATCCTTGCACTCCCTTGACGTTCGGCGTTGTTTAGCCTTTTATCGGTCGCGAACGGAGTCTATTCGGTGATCCAATAAACTGTTCATCAAATATTCGGCTAGAGATCAGGGTGACATAGTCACTCCACAAAGACTTTCTAAATGGATAGTCCACAGTATTGTCTTGTGTTATCAGTTAGCTAAGCTCAAATTGCCTTTAGTTCCTTGAGGCCATTCTACTAGAGCTGTCGCTACATCTTCTGCATTCGCATCCGGGGTTCCGATTGATGACATCTGCAGAGCCGCTACTTGGGCGAATCCCTGCACTTTCGCCAAGCATTACCATCTCGATGTTCGGGCTCGACGGGACTGCTCCTTTGGTAGAGCTGTTCTCTCCTCCGTCCTTCGATGAGAACACCTTCCCTCCTCCTTTGATGGTAAGCTTGTTAATCTACCCGTATGTGTGATGCACAGAGGCCACGACGAAGAAAAGCAAGGTGCTTACCTATAACTGATGTTCTTCGAGTGGCCATCTGTGCAGTCACACAACCCGCCCGCCGGCCCCGCTCGGTGTCGGTGAGTGGATGCATCGACAACTCAATGTCGATGAGAGAGGGCACTTTTGGAATCGACCATCTCCTTTACGGTACCGACAAAAAAAAAAAAAAATCCATTAAGATACTGTACGGTCGCAAAGACTGAACAAAATGGCGGACGCTCTGCTCTTTATAGGCCACAAGGGGGAGGGGAAGCGGAGCTTCCCACCAAAAATCGTTAGCTATCAATCTTCTGGCCAAAGGCACTGCGCAGGCACAGTACCCATATGTGTGACTGCACAGATGGCCACTCGAAGAACATCAGTTACAGGTAAGCAACCTGCTTTTTTTTGTAGAATTGATATGGAAAATGTATTTTCAGATTTTAACTGTTGTAACTTGATTGTTAAAATAAGTAATACCTTTCATAAATACGACCAAAAAACTATTTGAATAGCTGTACCTAAAAGTCATCTTATGGATTCTAGGCATTTTTTTTTAGTCTTGTAAATACCCTCTGCCCAGCAAGCAGTTATAACTTTGCCTTTTAACATACTGTTTTATGTCTCTAAAAGTTATTAATTTTCTTTCTAGAACACTGCTGGCATTAGGGTGTCATGTTGGAATTGCTGATGAGCATGCTGAAGAAAAGGTGAAGAAACTAAAACTTCCAAAGAAGTAAGCTTAAATACAAAAACATTAGTGGAAAATTACATGCTACAGTATGGTAAAAGTTTTTTCTCCTGGAGTTGTGTCCTTACTGTAACATAATTGCCACCATTTTTGGTGAAATTGGCTTTTTTATGATGCTCCTTGTACAAGTAATAAGCCTATTCCTATGCTTCAGTTGCTTTGTTGGGTGGAAAAGAGCCATGTGTCACTGTTTTATCCCATTTCTTATCTATGTGTATTTTAGCCTGTGATGATATGTTTAATTTCTGCCTGAGATAGTCATATTGTAGGAATGTTATGTAGAACACACGAGATTCCATTCACTTACTTAGAAATCTTTGGTCATTTAATAGATATTTCTATTCTAGCAGAAATAAATAAATTAATAGCATTATGATGCAATAAAAAGCATCTACAGAAATACTGCATTCTGTTGTTTTTCTGCAGACTAATGTTATTTTTAAAATATTTAAAAGAGAATTCACTTGAATGTTTACTTTTTACATTTGACAGTTTCTTGTTGTCCAGTGGATACAAGCCTGCACCTATGGATCTGAGTTGTATCAAGCTGACCCCATCTCAGGAATCCATGGTTGATAAACTTGCGGAGAATGCTCACAATGTATGGGCAAGGGATCGTATCAGACAGGGTTGGACATATGGAATCCAGCAGGTAAGATCAGATACGAATGCGTGAAAATTAACTCACAACTACAGATCTTGTGGAACTGAATTTTATTTTGAGGGTAGCAAATCCAATAAATGACTGTTGGAAGTCAAACGTATTATCTGTGTTGAATTCATATATTTCCAATAAATGTAACAAATGTAGAAGCCATTGCTTTGCTTACGAAATGTAAAATAGGCCTGCTAAAGTGAGCGATATTACTTTGGAATGAATAATAAATGCAGTTGTGAACTATTTTGGGAAGGTGTAGTGGGTTCCTTGGGTAAACAGGTGATAAAGGAGAATTCTGTTTTATTGTGCAATATAGAACACAAATATAAAGTGGAACCCCCCTGTATAAGAACTGCTCTTATTTGTGGGAAGAAATCAGACATTTTTCCTGATGATTTAAGTGACAGACAGAAGAGGTAGTAGAGAGGGGTTTTTTTGTTGTTATTCAATTTTAATACAAGCACAACAAACAAAAGTATGAATTTTTGCCAACTGCTTCCATTTGGCTCACTTTTAATGCTCACTTTTAATTAAGCAAGCAATCTTTAAATTTGAATAGGTTATTCAGGGCCATGCTGTATATGATTTGCTTGGCATGTCTAATCAAACATTAGTGCATGATGATTGAAGATTGGCTGGAGAGTTATTTGAAGCACCTAAGAGAGACTGAACAGTACTTTACCCAGCCTTGGTCCTCAACAGTCCATTCTCTACAAACCCTTTTCCTCCAGAAAATTCAGATGATACAAGTGTGCCTACCACAGCAGGGGGAAAAAGCTATGGAGAAAAGTGGAGGGCAGGAGCTCTTTTGGTGCTTGAAATGGCACTGACTCAGCTTTTATCAAGCATTGTAAATATGGGTGTACTGCCATCAACTGTTGTTTGGAGCTCAGTTTCCAAGACATGGAATCTGTGCATGTGCATATGGGTATATTTGAGAAGGGTTATAGTACAGAAGGAACGTGTGAAGCATGGTGGATTATTATGAGCACTAATTTTTCTTTACATAAAAACAAAGAAATCCAAATTTGCCTTACATAATCAAATTTATGACAAATATTATTGTATGAATTCACTGAACACAATAAATAAATATAGTATTAAAAATAAGCCTGTTCCATTCTGCTAAGCATTTTACAGTGGCTAAATTTAATTTTGATAAATATGACCTTGAGAGTATGTTAGGACAAAGTCATTTTCAGAATCTACTGTAGCTTTCCAAAGGAATGACTATACCTCGGCAATTTTTCTTTTTGTTTGTGATATAAGACCTGAAGAATATAAATATACATGCATGTTTCATTTTTTATGAACAATATTCTTGTTATAGCATTAACTTGCTTACTTGCATCATACTTAAGTTGTTGCTACTTATTTTTATGTTATTTTCATAATGGGAAATACCTAATACTGCTGCAGTGCCTGCTAGCACAAAAGATTAACATTTCCTGAAGCAACCCTAAAATACCCAGAGCTTCTCATTTTCAAAACAGGACAGGGCAATAGCCATTGCTTCAGTAAGCTCCACTGACATGACCTGGCCCCTTCTGAAAAGAAATGCATAGATTAACAGAACAGCTGGATTAGAAAGGACCAAGAAGGCTGAGTCCCCTGCTAGTGCAGGAAGCCAGTTACACCATTCCTATCAAAAAACTATGTAAATGCTTCTTGAATGCATCCAGTGTGGAAGAGTACACAACCCCTCTTGGGAGCTGGTTCCACTATCGTACCGCTCTCACAGGCAAGAAGTTCTTCCTTGTTTCTAGCCTGCACCTGGTGTACCTAAACTATCATTTAGGCTTCCAGAATTATCATGCTATTGGTTGATCCCACTGGTGAACAGGCGGCTTTGGAATACTACCCACTATATCTGTATTATACCTACATCATGGTGGCGACTGAAGTCATTGGAGATTTCTGTGCCTGTTTACACAATTAATACCAAGATAGATATATATTTGAACATCTCCCAACGGTGTTGTGATAGCTATTATGGCTTAAGCAGATTGTAAAAAAAGTTGCAAATAACATTTGATAGGCAGGAAGCTATTTTAAGGCTGTAATCCTATATACACTTATCTGGAAGTAAACCTCACTGAGTTTGATGGAGCTTTCTTCTAACTAGACATTCATAGGATCCTGCTATAACATATATATTTTAAGCCAGCTGTAGTGTAATTGAAAGATTTGGCTGCAGGAATGTTATTCAAATCAAGATGTGAGTAAGAAAACGATTCATTTATAATTTCTTACCAGAAAACCTCTTTTCACATTTCCCAGCAAGTAGCAATGCCTTTCAGTGCACTGTAACAACCAATTTTTAAACTAAAATGCCAGGGCTTGCAGTTTTCAACCTTTACTTGAAAGTCAAGGTTGCAACAGCTTATGCATTGTTTGTGTCTATATGAAGAATCCTATTCAGTGTTCTCAAAAGTCAGATTAGCCTTTTCACCTCTGTTAGTCTGGGAGCTTTCCATTCTGTAGTTCCCTGCATTTTCCTGCTTGCTTATGTCAAAAGTATTTCTACTTCTCTGTCAATACTGGCTATTTTCACATGATTGCAACCCACCAATGAAAATGTTAGCACTGTATGTAGTGAGACTACAATATGAAATAGCAGCAAGGATGTTAAGTAGCAATCTTGGAAATAAATTAGCTTTCTAAGGGCACATTCCTGTTTAGAAAGAAGTCTACAACTTCCCTCATGCAGCATTTTGTCATACTTGGAGGTATAGAGCTATTTTTTCTTTCTAAACATGCATAGAATTGCACCCAAAACACTAAAATGTTTGCAGGCATTTCCAGAGTTCTTATGAACACTAAGTTATTGATGTAAGTTTGGGAATTGACAAGTTGTAAGCTGAGATTTACTTGTGATTTTGTAATGTGATCTTAAACTGTTCAGATTTTATTAGTACGTTTTTCATTGTCTACCAGAAACCAAAGGGAGGAAATAAATGTTGAACTGAGGGAAGAGAATGGGTGAAGAAGGAATTTTCTGTGACTTAAAATGTTTTCTTAATGTTCATTATTTAGTGGTGAGTGGAAACCATCTGAATGTGTTTATTTGTATTCTGTCAGTCAGGAGAACCCTGAATGAGTTCTGGTTAGCTCTGACGGATATTAAGCCCAAGTTATACAAAGGAATTTCAGTATTAATTGATAGTCTGCCTTAACATTTAATTTAGAAATCACTACGGTAATCAGATGCATTTTGGATGAGATCCCTAGGTCACCATGCTCTTTAAAATTGGATGCTACTCTTATGTTTTAAAATAACTTTTGTACACAGTGCTCTGAGATTAGCCCACTAGTTTGCAAGTTGATTCAAAGAAATTAACAGATTATTTAAATACGTGTTGCTGGGTTAAGTCTGGGTTGTGTAGATATCATATGAGGTTTCTAGAATAATTCAGATTTCATAGATCTGAAATAGCACTCCAGCTTTGGAGCTGGAAATCCATGCTCCAGTACCTTTCTGCATGGAAAGTTCCACTTTGGCTGCTTCTCTGAGGCTAGGAAATCAGTAAATGAGGTGTTCCCAAGAGGAAAGAGACCAGAACACCAGGTTATTAGGTATTCTGGAAGCACTCTGGCCTTCCCTCCCCTTCTAAAGCACCTCAGCTAGAAAACTCAAAATGGCTTTCTAGGTAAAATGCAAAGTGAGAATTGTGAAGAAGTAGTGATTGTTTCCACTGCTGTTCCCACTATGCACTGGATTCTTGTAAGCCTCTGAGTTAGGAAGCTTATATGTATCAAGGGCATAAACAATAAGATTGTACCCTTAACCTTTAAACAATTCAGAGTTTCCAGGTTCTTGCATCATTAAAGAACTAAGGAACTCATGTGCTTCACAAAATAAACAATTCAGGAACTGACACTTGAGGCAAGTCAGCTGAGTCAATATGTTTATGATCAGAGTTATACATGTGTGCACACAATTCTGTACCATGCATATTTTGGGGTAGATTTGTTATAAAATAAATTTCCTGTAGTTTCAGGTGCATTTTAAATGTTTCAGAAATTGGTTAAGAATACCCAGATAAATCAGAATAACCAAAACACAGAGGAAGAAAGGCAGGCATTTGGATAAATGATCAACCAAAATCTTGAGAACTCCTTGCAATGTCATTCCAGTGCATGCAGCCCTTCTCTAAAGGTGCCCACCCTTTGTTGAATCCCAACTCCCAAGAATTCTGTCAAGAATGTTCTTCCCCACCATCCGCCCTTGGTATATGCTAAGTGAACGGATAAGGCAGAATTTCTGCTGTGCACCAGCTATTGATGAGATACCAGGACTTCTAAACCCCTGATGCTATACCCCATCTTTTCTGGTACCTGCTATAGAAATCTTTGCTCTCCCAAGCCTGGCAAACCTGCCAAAGTAAGTAGAGTTGATTGCAGTTCTTCCAAGAACACATTACACGTTTCCTGAGAAAAGTGAACACCTTATTCAACTGCTGTAACTTCATTGCAATGTGATAATGGAGAATTTTTCCTGCCCGGTGTCTCTCTACAGATTAAGCAGCTGTTCCATTTGTGATCACAAGAACAGCAGGACAAGTTCAGCATGCATCTAAGCAAGATCATTTTCTCCCTTATATAAGAAAATCACTTCCAGGTGCAGACATGGTCTTGTCTTAATAAAATAGAATAGCAGCTGAGTCCATGCCTTACTTTTTTCAACAATCTTGGAGGCTTGGCTATTAGTCTGATGCCAGTTTGTATCCCTAGATTTGAGCCGCTAGACCTTTCTGCTCATAAGATACTGCTTTGTCTGCTGAACAGCATTTTAAAGGATTTAAGGCACAGCCTGGTACCATAATGTTAATCATAAGGAGAAATCTCACTGGCCTTGAAAGGGAAACAAGCAGGGCATGGCTCCTGTCTTTAGAATCATTCCCAAAAGAGATATCAGTAAGCTGGGTCATGGAGTTTCTCTTAGAAATCCTACTGTGGTGGGGAGATATATTTTTAAGGTATGTTTTATGTATAGTTTTAATGGTAAATATATTAATATGATTAGGGAACACTCTCTGTCATAAACACAGGGCATTTTCCAACTTCATCTTCTGTTCTTTTCAACTTCATCTTCATGTTCTGTATAATTGCTTGAAGCTGCTTTCTGTGCATAGCACTAGTCAGGTTTGTCGTTTCTTACAGAACATCATTATTCTTTTTTTAGCTCAGTAGACAAACTTGTTCAACTATTTTTTCTTTCCATATCTAACATGTTTGTCAGATTTTCATGCTCAATTTTATTGATGAAGTTCCTTTTTGTAGTCTTAAAATAATGCTTTTCTTTTTATATGAGAAAACTAACATTTCTACTAATGAGTCTTTCTCTTTCAGTCTGATCCTATGTATGCTTTTGTTATATGGCACTGAATTCAGTAGGGAGTCTAATCCAGTCTAATTGTGTTGTTATCAGTAGTTATTTTAAAGCCCTAAACGGCTTAAAGCCCTAAACGGCTTGGGTCCTGGTTACCTGAAGGAGCGCTTACGTCCATATATGCCCAGCCGCCCCTTGAGATCAGCGGGAGAGGCCCTTCTCCGGGAACCCTCCGGGAAGGAAATTAGGAGGGTGGCTACTCGGAGGAGGGCTTTCTCTGCGGTGGCGCCCAACTTATGGAACACGCTCCCCAGAGAGGTCCGCCTGGCGCCGTCGTTATTTGCTTTTCGGCGCCAGGCGAAAACCTTTTTATTTAAGCGGTATTTTAACTGTTAGTATCAACTGATTTTATCTGGCCAGGGCGGCTTATTTTATATTGTATTTTTTGGATTTTTAATGTTTATATTAATTTATTGTTGTAAGCCGCCCCGAGGCTTCGGCGAATGGGGCGGCATAAAAATGTTTTAATAAATAAATAAATAAATAAATAAAAATATTTTATTGCTGTACAGCCCAATAGCTGAAGCTCTTTGGGCAGTGTACAACAGTGCATAAAATACAATATAAATGCAATATAAAAATACAGATAACAGTAAAACATTATAAAAATTGCACTGTAAAATTTAAACATCAGATTTAAAGCTGAATTTAAAAGGCTGCAACAGCTAATGCAAATTAAATTACAATGCCTGTTAAGCCGCAAACATAATGCCGTATTGTACTAATTCAAGCTAATTGAATACAGTGGTTAGGAGTGCAGGTCTGGGATTCAGGTGATCTGGGTGCTGCTGTAAGGATAAGATTGAGAGGGGGAAAACATAAAAAATCCATGCTGGATCAGACAAAGATCCATCTAATCCAGCACTAGGTACACAAAGGGGAAACCAGCTGCCCAGAAGATCTCTCAAGAAGGATGGGTGCAAAACTTCCTCTTGCCCATGCTCCTCAGCAACTAATATATGCAGGCATGCCACCTCTGGTAGAGGAGGTAGGGCATAACCAGCAAGCCTTGTAACCACAAATAGCCTCTTCTTTCATGTATTTGTCCCATCCCTTTTCAAAGGCATCCAGGTATCACCATTTCCTATGGCAGCAATTTTCATAGTTTAACTATACACTTTGTGAAGAAGTGCTTCGTTTTGTCCTCCCTAAACCTCCCACCAATCACCTTGATGGGATAACCCCAATTTCAGGTGTTATGGGAGAGAGAAAAATGGAGTGTCCCTCTTCACTTTATCTGTACTGTGAATTATTTTATACATGTTTATCATGTCTCCCCTTAACTCGCCTTTTATCTAAGGTGAACAGTCCTAGTAGAAGCCACTCCTCATAGGGGAGCTGGTCCTGACCATTTTTGTTTTTCTTTCTGTACTTTTTCAATTCAGTGATGTCCTTTTTCTGGTAAAGCAACAAGAACTGGACACAATATTCCAAGTGGGGAGGGAAGTAAGATTTTTAAAGTTCTATTTTCTATTCCCTTCCTAATTATGCATTGCACAGAGTTTACCTTCTTTGCAGCAGCTGAGCACTAGTCCAACATTTTCACTAACCTGCCCACCACTAGCCCAAGATCCAGTGCAGATCCAGTGCAAGTTGCAATTTTTTGGCCCCAACATGGATTAGTCTGCACTTGTTTATAATGAACTGCATTTGTAGGAGAATTATCTTTCTGCGATGGGGGCGGCATAAAAATGTTAATAAATAAATAAATAATTATTATTTAACGTTTCTATGCCTCCCCTTGCCAAAGCCTCGGGGCGGCTTACAACACAATAAAATATATTGAAATACAATAGAACATAATAAATTACCATTAAATACAAAAATACAAAAAATACACTGAGTTCCAAACATAATAATATAAAATTAAAAATAACAGTATAAAATAAGTAAATAAATAATATAGGAGGAGAAAAGAGAAGGAAGAAGAAGTTGCCCTGCCCAGATCATATATTTTAACAATTAAAATGACGCTTAAATAAAAAGGTCTTTACCTGGCGCTGAAAAACCAGTAACGACGGTGCCAGGCAGACCTCTTTGGGGAGTGAATTCCATAGGTTGGGCGCCACCACAGAGAAAGCCCTCCTCCGAGTACTTACTCTCCTAATTTCTTTCATGGAGGGTTCCCGGAGAAGGGACTCTCCTGCAGATCTCAAGGGCGGTCAGGCATATACGGACGTAAGCGCTCGTTCAGGTAGCCAGGACCCA
>NW_025335268.1:24630998-24651861 GCF_004798865.1 Varanus komodoensis | reverse complement strand
TGTGAGCATAACGCCCCGTCCCCGTCAGCAACCTGGCAGCTCTATTTTGCACCAATTGAAGTGTTCGGACCGTCTTCAGGGGAAGCCCCACGTAAAGCGCGTTACACAAGTCTAGGCGGGAAGTCACCAGCGCGTGTGTCACCATCGCCAGGCAGTCGTATTCCAGGTAGGGGCGCAGCTGATTAATCAGCCGAAGCTGAAGGAAGGCACTCCTCGCCACCGCTGTCACCTGAGCTTCCAAAGAAAGCTCCGGGTCGAGGAGTACTCCTAAGCTGCGGACCTTGTCCCTAAGAGGGAGTGTTGCACCATTCAGGACCAGGTCAAATCCACCCTCTCCGAAACCCGATCCGCCAACCAACACAGGACCTCCGTAAATAAAGCAAGCAAGCTTTCTTGAGTTCCTTGGAGGGAAAAAAGCCAGGATACAAATATGAATAAATAAATGCCTTTCATAGACACTCTTAACTTGGTACCAAGTTTCTGTCTGATCAAATACACATGTACTTTGTGTTCATATATCTAAACTCAAGTATAAAATGCTTTGAGATGTTGTTGTAAAAGTAAGTGCAGGGCTTTTTTTTTGTCATAGAACGTACCAGAACGGTGTTCCGGCACCTTTTTTTCCAATGGATTTTATGAAGTGATTTTGCATTGTAGCAGATCAGCAGCAAGCATCATTAACATAGTGCCTGCAGGCTGCTTTTGTGTCTGCTCTCTCCTATCTGATAGTGAGATAGTGAGGGCTGCTCTCAGCTTGGGCTGCTCCCCTGCTCGGCTTGGGATTGGTGTGTGTGATCGCGCGCTTACTGCCGGCGATGTGCGTTCTGGCACTTTTTTTTTTTTTTTTTACAGAAAAAGCACTGAGTAAGTATATATATAAATTGCAGTCATGCATATATAAAATTACACAAGTTGAATATTAATTTAATAATATTTTCATTTTAAATATAAATTACATATGCAACAAGTAATTCAGTTTTATGTATAAGAATCTTCTTTCCCTGGGTTTCCAGAATAAGGTATGCATTTTTATATACAGTAAGTTTCATATGCAACAGCCATATGGTGACCAAAGATGTAAACACACACACACATAACTAACTTTTCCATGAGCTTTTATAAAAAATATTTTTAATCAATTGAAGTAAGAAATAAAAATTCAGACTTTTAACTTTATACTCGTATGTATAATTTGCCTTTTTGAAGCTCAGACTTGAAGATATAGCAGCCAGAGTGAATCTAAAGAAGCATCAGCAGAATGAATTCATGCCTAGCATTGTTCTTCAAACTGTCTTCTGGAAACTATTAGCTGTTATATTGCTTATTTAATGCTCATGCTTTTTAATGTGCTTGTTTAATGCTAGTAACCATTAGAAAGTTTACAAAATCTATAAAATGGATCTTCACAATTTATGTTTCTTTCTGTTCTGTAGGATGTAAAGAACCGTCGAAACCCTCGCCTTGTCCCCTACGCTCTTCTAGATGATCGCACTAAGAAATCAAACAAAGATAGTCTCCGAGAAGCTGTTCGTACCCTCATTGGCTATGGCTATAACCTTGAGGCTCCAGATCAAGACCATGGTATTGAAACGTTCTTCTAATCAGTACATGAAGCTAATACATGAAACTAATGTTAGGAATGATTTTATTATAATTGTGCAACTCTTACAAACCATTTCCTGGTACAGACTAGAGGAAATTAGGAATGTTCCATTGCATCTGGTAAAGTGTACTGGTCGAGAATGTTAGCTGTCATTTCTCAGCTCAGTCATAAGCTCGCTGTGTGACCTTAGGCAAACCACTATCCCAAAAACCTCCAACTGCAGTATGAGGTAGTGGTACTGTCCTAACAGGATGGTTGTAAGGAAGTCTGATAATAACGTATGTAGAATGCTTTGAATGTTCTAAAGGGCTTTATCATTTTTAAATATTGTTAAAGTTAACCATGAATTATATAGACTTATCAATTTAGTTATTGTCATAATAGTGCAATGTTGTACAAGTCTAATGAGAAGTAAATCACATGAAGTTCAGTGGGTCTTGTTCCAATGTAAGGGTGTTGCAGCCTAAATGTACTAGAGGAATGCACAAGAACCAACAGGTAGAAATGACAGTGGACAAGCTGTAAATAGAAATAAAGCACTCATTAAAAAACAAATATCATAATTCGTAATTGTGCTTCACAGTTGCCAGGTGTTTGGCTGCAGCTTTAAACCATTTATTGATAATCATTTCCCCTGAATATTTAGTGCAGACATCCTTTTCCTCATGTTTTCCATGCAATGTGCATTGTTCTGAGAGCATCTGCTAAAGAATGGTTTTAAAAACGTTAAACAAACAAATGTGGAGACTTGAATGACTAGAGAGG
Organism: Varanus komodoensis; assembly: GCF_004798865.1. Classification (NCBI taxonomy): domain Eukaryota; kingdom Metazoa; phylum Chordata; class Lepidosauria; order Squamata; family Varanidae; genus Varanus; species Varanus komodoensis. The sequence goes on along the minus strand of NW_025335268.1, from coordinate 24,649,493 downwards.
GTCTTTCTTATTGGGAGTGACTGGCTACTTCACAAAGAAAAAGTGAGTGGATGAGTGAACAAGAGGCAGGCAGAAAGCTGCAGCTGAGATAATTAGAACTGCTAGTGACCCTTGGACCTTGAAGTGACGAACAAAGACCTGTATCATGGGGCTACATCCTAAGCGCTGGTACTCCCTGTTGATTTCGGGAGCCAGGTGGAGTTAAGGACATTTTTTATTCTCTCATTGATATCAGTGGGATATACATTCATTAACTTTTACTGGCTTATTCGTTTAGAATTATTCTTTCCTCAAGTGTTAAAAGTGCTTTCCCCTCATTGTCTTAGGAACTCTTACCATGACTTTACAAAATAGGTAATTAATAGTCTCCCCATATTATAGATGGTGAACTGAGACTGCTTGAACCAGGAGTGTGGGATACTTCTTCCTGTTGAGGTTTGCCTGTCTCAACTGGTGCTGCATTCCAGCAGGTTAGAGACAGAGCAAAGGACAGGAGGCGACAAGAACAGAACATGCACATTAATTCTGTCTCACAGACAGAATCCTAAACCTGTCTCTGGCCTTTTTCTCCCCTCCTGCACCCTCAGGCCTCCTAGACTCCTGGTCATCCTCTTATTCCCATAGAGGTGGGGTGGAGGATAGGGATAGAGATGGGAAGTTGGCTAGTCTAATGCCCTTTCCCCAGAGCTAGGCAGAAGTGTTGAGCAGCAAGCCTGCATGACCATGAAAAGCACCAGCAAGATGTCTTTACACTTCCTTGGCCCTGGTTGGCTTTCTGAGCTCCCATGTTTTCCTGCCTGCCCGCCTAGCTCCAATTTGTTTGCCTCTTCTTCCTGTTTTCCAGAAGAAATCAAGAGGAACAGACAGGTCATCAGTCAAATATGAGAGCTCAGAAAGCTCTCCTTGAATATAGCAGCTGGAGCATCATTAGATGGGGCATGACCTGGGAAGATCGCCATAGTCATAGTTCCAGTTTTGAGCTACAGTCTGGAGGTTCCTCACACCTGGTTTAAACTGTGGTTTAGCAAAACCCCCAAGTTGAGCAGTAGCTTTCTTATGTTGACCTCTCTTCAATTTGTCACTCCAGAACCAGTGAAATGATAGTACTACAGCTGAAAGCAGGAATAAAATAAGAAAAAGGTGATTTCTTGTGTTTGAGTAGTAGTTGTTTTTATTAGCTTGGCACACTTTCTAAGCTTACCTTGTAAATTACATGATTTTATAATGTTTCATTTATATAACCAAAATATTATATTTTAAACTTTTCAGCTACAAAACCAGATGTGTTCTGTGGTATGATGGAAAGGTTTAGAATCTTCCGCACAGAGAAGACATATGCTGTGAAAAATGGGAAGTGGTACTTTGAGTATGAAGCAGTGACAGCAGGAGATATGAGGGTTGGTTGGGCCAAGCCAGGTTGTCAACCAGAACAAGAACTTGGGTCAGATGAACAAGCATTTGTGTTTGATGGATTCAAGGTATTCATGCATTTATTTTACCACTTGTTGGAAGTAGAAAAAGAGAACAGATTAATCATGTGTGCTGGAAATGTTCTTTAGCTCAATGGAAATGGAAAATAATGAAATACATTATAGGAAAGATTTTAGGTTATGAAATTCCATTGGACTCAGTAATATTTCTTTTGAGAATTAATGAGGTGTGAGTGGGTTTGGAGCACAAACCCACTAATCAGCATCTTGTTTTTGGTACTGTTGAGAATGAGACAGATAGCTTCTCTGGATGCACATGCTCAAGGCCTGCTGGCTGGACTTCGGAGGAGGAGGCGGAGGAAAGGGGGAAGTGCTTGGAATATGGGCCCATTCCAGATGTTGAAAATGAGAGAAGTGGAGAAGTTAATCTCAAGACCAGACTCCCTAGATGGGTAGGCAGCCTTTGGGAATAACAAGATGTACAGTTATTGGGAGGAGACTTAGAACAGGGGAGTTTCTCAGATACAGTGAGGCAGGTATGGCTCTTGACTCATTGACACAACATCGGCAGAAGAGGACAGCCCAATTAGAGGGTGGGCATACAGAGAAGAGGTGTGCTTGTTTTCAGAAGGCCCCTTCCAAAAGGAGTCCAGGCATGCTCATAAGGGTAGTTTCTGGTGGTTAATACTAGATTGGGTTCCGTTAACTGCTTTGTGCATGTGCAGAGATTCATTCTGAGTGCTTGTGTTTCTGGAAAATGCTTTGGTCAATTAATATTTTGCAAGAAAGGTCTGTGGCTTTGAATGTGCAATGAGAAGAACTTCACTCATGACAGGTTCTGCTAAGATAATGTCAACATATTAATAGATTGATAGAATAGTAGGGTCAGAAGGGGACAAGAAGGGCATTGGGTTCAGCTCCCTGCTAGTGCAGGATGCCAAGTCTTACCATCCCACTCATATGCCTGTCCAGTTTTGCCTTGAGTGCCTCTAGTGTGGGAAGGCTGATGACCTCTCTTGGCAGCTGGTTCCACTGTCGTACTGCTCTGACAGGAAGTTTTTCCTGCTGTCTATCTTGAATCTGGTGTGCCACAGAGAACTGGACATTGCAAACAAATTGTTCTGTGAAAGATCAGCATGACAAAATTCAGTCTTAGCAGTGAGGGCTAAATTAAATTTCAAGGAACAGGCAGACTTGAGAGATCTTATTTGTTCTTTACTGGAATCTTGAGGTTGATTAGTGAAAGTCTGGTCATGATGAAAAATAGTGATTGGAGGGACAAGCCAGATGCAAATTGCCCAAGGCACTTGCCTATGGAGATGATGTCTATGTATAAATATGAGCTACATCTGAGTTATTCTTGATAAGGGGATCTGGCAGAAGCAATTGCTTAGCAATTGCTGCTAAGCAAATAGGAATTACAAACACTTGCCAATTAATTAGTAATCTAATTGATTTATTGATTTATTTTTATCCATCTCGGATACTAAATACTTGGGAGTTAAAGGCAGAGATAATGAGATGGTGTGATAAATACTACTCTGTTCTGACAGTTGTCAAAAGAAGAATAATTTAAGTGAGTGCATCAATAAAATGTATCTTTTATTTATTTATTTATTAAAACATTTTTATGCCGCCCCATTTGCTGAAGCCTCGGGGCGACTTACAACAATTTTCAGCAAATTTTCCGCAAATTTTCAGCAAATTGGATACTCTTTTGCATCAAGAAGCATTTTCTATTTAGTTGGTATTAAATCAAACACACACACCCCTTTAATAAAGTTCATAATTATTAAAAGTGAGACCTGAAGCATGAGATTGCATTATAAGAATGTTCTTGTTCAGGATTACACATGGCATGGAATGGGAATCATCTAGTTCTGTTCTGGCCTCTTGAAGGGAGGACATGTGAATTTGAAGTAGTATCCCATGGGAAGTGATTTAAGCTTTCAATTTCTTTGGAAGGAGATAATCTTAGATTTCTGCCAAACACAGATGCACATACAATCCAAAAAACAAAAGAACCTCCCAGAATATAAGTCACTTAATTAACTTTAATTATGGTTGTTAGAATAATAGAATTGCTCCCCGAATAGTGTTGAACACCAATCAGAAGGTGGAGCCCTATAAAGTTGACCTATATGTAATAATGGTCTTGAAATTTAAGATCTCTACACTTTGGAACATGCTTTTGAAAAAGATTTCTAGAGTTGGGGGAATCAGGCTCCAAGATATAGCAAACTAATACATACAAACTAATTCACAGAACAGGTTTGGAAAAAAGCCATTTTGGCTTGTGATAGAACTGTATTATTTCAATAGAAGTATTATTTTCTTCTACGTTTTGTTTTGAAGTGATAATTTGTCCTCCAGATTATTTGATGTATTTTATACTGCTTTCATAAAACTAATTGTAGGATTTGCAGTCAACAGCACTCATAGGCATTGTTTCAGAATGTTAAAATGGTAATACTTATTGTAGTATTATGTTAATTTTGGTTATGGGCTGTTTAGTTATATGCTGATGGCATAGAATTCCTAATTTACTTTGTTTTGTATGAAATTTTTATTGTCCAGGCCCAACGGTGGCACCAAGGAAATGAGCATTTTGGTCGGTCTTGGATGACGGGGGATATTGTGGGATGTATGGTTGATCTGAATGAGCGCACCATGATGTTCACTCTAAATGGTGAAATCCTTCTTGATGACTCAGGCTCCGAACTGGCATTCAAGGATTTTGAGGTTGGTGATGGTAAGTTCTTGAATGGTTTTATATTGCTTTATTGTTTTGGTGCCAGGCTTTTCTGTACTGTTAGGTGGGAAAGTATTTTAATATGTTAAGAATGTAATACAAGTATATGTATCTTAATATTCTTTAAAAATGAATCAAATGGGGTACTTCCTTTTTCCTCTGGGGAGGAAAGAAATGTTTTGTTTTGTTACAGTGGAGGCATGTTCCTCTGTAAAGGCATTTTTAACAATTATTGAACTCAAATGAAAACATGGGGGAAAAAACTATGACAATTAAAAAAATCATTTCAGTATAAATACAATAAAATATCGGTGAAAAATAAAACCATAAATGTAAAATGCTGTTGCCCATTACAGCAAACAGTGATTTTTTTAAATGAGCTTCACAAAGTAGTCATGTACACATATTGTATTTTGATCCTTATGATTTTCTCACCTCATCAAGGTGCTTAAATATTACCCTGGTGAAACTGCAACCCAAAAAACAATATAACTGTTAATCAATTCTTATATATTAAAGTCACAATAAAAAATGCAACACCTGAAGAACCATGGGTTCTGTTATCAATCCCCCTTCAGTAAACATTTCCATTAAAATGTAATCTAAAAATTTGAGAGAAAATTTGGCAGGAGATTTCAGAGCCTCTCTAAATGTGACTCTGTTCCCTAGTGTAAAGTACCTTGAATTTATTAACCTATTTATTACATACTTTGATGATAAAATTTCCATACACAGAATATGATGGCCAAGTTGACTGAAAGACAAATCACATATAAATAGTAAATTCTATTTTAAGACACTGTAATGTCTAATGAGAGCCATTGTGAAGTAGCATGGGACTGGGATTTAGGCAGTCTGGGTTCTAGTTTCAGCTTGGCCATGGAGCCAACTGGATGACTTTGGGCTAGGCGCAGTGTCTCACCCCAACCTGTCTCACAGGTTTGTTGTTCTGGGGATAAAATTGGGAGGAAGAAGAGAATTATGTAAGCTGCTTTGAAATCATAGTAAGGAAAAAGGAGGATATATATCAAACAAACAAACAAATAAATAAATACTACTCCACAATGCTGTGTATTGGAGGAGTATTGAGAACTTTAGTCCTGTACCACCATTATGGCTCCGGAGCAGCTAAGGAAGGGATTAATTCAAATTTGCATTGGAAAAATGAGTTCAAGCAGATTTATACCAGATCAGAATATTTTTTATTCTACTTCATTTTTCTGCTTTACCCAGCAGTGGCTCCCAGCTAGGAGTTTTTCACATTGAGCACATCAAGTACCACTAGATACTTTTTAAAACTGGGATTTAAATGTGCTCTTCTGCCGTGAGAGAATTTCATTTATGCTGAAACCTGGCTTAAGTCAATGGCAGCATTTTCCATTATTTGACAGAGCCAGTAGTTCAGTAAGATCTGGTACCAAACTATTGCTTTGCTGAAGAATCTATACCTAAGAATAACATTTTATATGAAAACCTTACTATGTGAGGTACAGTGGGTACTATATGTTCTACTTTTTTTCTAACCAGATACAATGACAGCATCATTACAAAGGTTGTTGCTCGTCTTAGACTGTGTGGGCCATTAATTGGAAAAACACAGTTAAATAAAGGTAAATATGTGAACATTTATGGTTCATGAATTGCATCTGTCTTTTTTTGGCAGGCTTCATACCTGCGTGTAGCCTGGGATTGTCACAAGCGGGCAGAATGAACTTTGGCAAAGATGTTAGCACCCTGAAATATTTCACTATTTGTGGTTTACAAGAAGGCTATGAACCTTTTGCAGTGAATACAAACCGGGATATTACCATATGGCTGAGCAAGAGATTACCTCAGTTTCTTCCAGTACCACCAAGTCATGAACATATTGAGGTTTGATATATCTTCAGTTAATTTTGTGCTAGTAAACTGAAAATTAACTAAGGTGGTAATCCTACACCTACCTACCCATGAGTAAGCCCCATTGAACCCAGTGTGACTTCTGGCTAACCTTGCATAGGATTAGTGAGAGTAGCCTGAGAACTGCCATCTCAGTGAGTGCAAGAAATATGTATGCATAGGTTAAATACCTACATCTACTTTCCTACCAACTATAATGACCGATTCAGGATTCAGAGTGTATAGCAGCAAGTTCACTTGTGCCTTACTTCCTGTCTCAGAAAACATGAAGTGCAAATACTCTTTCATACTATCTGAAGCAATGATAGTGATATTAAATGAGAGATTTTGCCATTTGTAGAAAGGAATGGCTGCTAAAAATGTTCCCTCATACATTTTGTTCTGACCCTTAACTACTTGTTTAGTTCCCAGCCAGTGTCTGTGACGTGCTGTGTTTCATTTTCTCCTGTTCGTCTTAATGAAATCTTCCAATAAAAAGTATGCATGCTTGTGCGCTTGCACACAAATGCATGCACACACACAAACAAACATGCAATGAAAATGGAGTTGAAACTTTATGGCAAAATTGAATTGTTAATATGGTAGAATATAGAGAGTCCAAAGTGACAAAGGTTGGCAAAAAAGAGTTTTATGTATTTTACATATCTTTTTGGGTATATAACTCCTGAAGTGCTGGAGGATTAAAATAAACTGAAACCATTTCATGCTCATTTTTGTTCAGCACTCCAGAGGTTTTTGAAATAAAAAGTGAATGAAATATACTTACATCCATAATAAGAATAGAATTGTATATTTTTATTTTATCATGGTAAAATACAACTTTAAGAAGGGCCAAAACTACATTGGTAACTTATTGACCCCGATATTAGAATAGTAAAGTGTTGCTAAATTTGTAAGCATGTTTTCATACTCTAATAAGCATTTTGTACTAACACTAATTTACTTACCATAAGATACATGAATTATTTAATATTAATATTGTACTGGTATTCATTTGGAAACAATTAAAAACCTGTGACTGTAATTGGCATTTAATTTTATGTTTTCCATTAATTTTACATTTTAGTTTTTGCATTTGGTAGGTTACAAGAATAGATGGAACAGCAGATAGCTCCCCGTGCTTGAAGGTCACGCAGAAGTCCTTTGGTTCTCAAAACAGCAAAACAGAAATTATGTTCTATCGTCTTAGCATGCCTATTGAATGTGCAGAAGTATTCTCCAAACTTCCTGGAGGAGGAGTACCAAGTTCCAGCCTTTTTGGCCCAAAGAATGAATTGGATGAGTACGATGCAGATTCTGACTTTGAGGTCCTTATGAAGACTGCCCATGGTCATCTCATACCTGATCGTGTAGAAAAAGAAGCAGTAAAAACAGAGTTCAATAACCATAAAGACTATGCACAGGAGAAACCTTCACGCCTCAAGCAAAGGTCAAGTGGCTTGTTCTCTTTGGGGTTTTTGACCATATTGTTTACCTTCAGGGGCAGATAAATGTATGACCTCCTTTTCATACTGTAAATTAATTTTTGTGTAAACAAGCAATAAGGACAGGGACAACTGATTTTAAACTGAGTTTTGATTTTTAGTTGTAAACATTTAACCACCCTGTGCCCCAGCTTTCCATTTATAAAACAGATAGAAATGAAACAGATATAAATAAAATATTCCCATGATGCTGTTGAAAAACCATCTAACACAACCATCATATCATCAGGTTAAAAGCAGCAAAAATATATCCTTTTGTTCTGACAGTGTCGTGTAATATGTGAAATTACTGTATTCTGTCAAAGGGCATAGAAAATACAAAATCTGCATTGACAGACTTAGCAGATTTGCTATGTTAAAACACATGCCCCATTTTTCAGTGCAAATGGCATTACCAGAAGGACTACAAAAAATGAATGCAGGCTGATAAAAATAAAACAAAATGGTATATTGGGACAGCACAGCAGATCAGAGGTCCCTGTATTGTTCTAATGTGCTATTTACTGATTTTGTTATTAACTATTTCTATAGGTTGTCTAGGACTATCACTGGGATCAATGAATACATTTTGAATTTTGGGAGCTTCTTGTTGTTTGTGTGGAGATAAAATGGCTGGTATGGGAAAAAATCCGCATTAATAAAATGGTTGCCATGTCCAGTCACAAAAGACTCTCATTATCCAGATATTAAACTGGTGAGGCTAAGACAAAAATGCCAAAGAACCTAAGCACAAGGCAAACAGCGTCACATTCTTCCAGGTTTTTTTAAAATGAGAAATACACTAAATTTCAGGAATGGCAGGGAGCCTGGTGAGCAAGAAAAGAAGTGTCTGCAAACACACTAGTGCCCATGGGCATCACTGTGGATGACCCGGTAGCAGACTGTATAGAAGATGCAGCAGACTGAAAGGATTACAAATAGTCATAGTGTAAAGTATGACACACAATATTCCATCTTGGTTCTGGTAAGCTGGGGTGAACACCTGGTCCATGGGCCATATGCAACTCCTGCAGAGTGATCTGTGCCACATCCCAAAATTCAGCCCCACCCCCACAAAAACTCTAAAAGAAAAAAAAATTGGCAAACAAAATGATATACAGAATTGCTATGGAGTGCTTAACGGGTCCGCTTAACTAATTTTGACACTTTCGGTGCTTCTTAGCAGTACCAAACATCATTTTGTTTTTGTTTTTTAAAATGCTTTTGATACCTCCCCCCACCCCTGGTTTTCTGAAGTGGTTTGGGACTTTCAGTCACTCACTCCCATCTGGGCACTAGGTATACTAGGCAGCGTGATGCAGAGGAGCATGGATGTGTTACAGCTCTCTCTTTCCTGCCTCTACTTTTCTGTAAACCATTTAAAGCAATGATCATTATTTTTCATGCATGCTGCAGCTAGTGCCCTCAAGGCCACTTTGGGACCTATATGGTATAGCTAGCCAGTTATGTTACTCTCAGTCCTGTGGGTTTCTTCTGCACGATAGCTAAGTGGCTCGCCGCTCTTGCTTTCTCCTGTTCTGTTCTCAACAAGGCTTATCTTAGTGGCAGGTCTCCTGACTCCTCAGCCTTGAAGCCTTCTTTGGTAGCCCACAGTAGCTGGGCCCTCAAAGCAAACACCAAGCAAACCCAAATATGTCCTGCTTAGAGTAACCAGCACAGAGAGAGAGGTGTGAAGTTGTATGGAAAGAGCTTAGGAGCTGCCAATGATTTGCAGATTTTGTAGTGAAGAATGCTAGTTTAAAGTATAAATGTTTTTTTTTCCAAGTGACTTCATTACCTAATTATTTGGCTAAAAGTCTAATACTATAAGAATGCATTTTTTGGCTTTATGAGAAATATTTTGATAACTTGGATGACTGGGATATTTGTTAACCACTGATTGATTGCCTTTAAAAAACATTGCTCTTACAGTGTGGATAACTCTGAACAGCTCTAATCAAATGGAACCTTTTGCTGTGAGCTGTCCAGAGACAAAAGTGATTGGACGGGCTAGAAATATCCCAAATAAATAAATAAACCTATAGTATTATGTTTACCTAATGGATATATTCAGAATTTACAAAAATTGTGATTTTTTTTCTTAAATTACAGGTTTATGTTGAGAAGGACAAAACCAGACTATAGCACTAGTCACTCTGCAAGGCTCACTGAAGATGTCTTAGCAGATGAACGAGATGATTATGATTACTTGATGCAAACATCTACAGTATGTGGACTTAATGTTAATATTTGTGCTGTTTGCTTTTTCAGAGGATTTTCAAATGTTCTTGATTTAGGTTTAAATCCATCATTGTGTGAGTGGACCTATGCCTGTGCAATAGGACCTCTCTTGTTCTCCTCCACCTGCAGCTACCTATGTGCTTCACAAATTTGTCCGTCTCAGAGAACTGCTCCAGAGGGTCCCCCAACTCTCTGGAACTGATTTTAGCATGTGGGATACATGGACAGTGAAAATGTGGAGGGGAATACAGATCCTCCAGTAGTTTCCATTCCACTTGCAGATGTTCAGAATCAAATAGAAACCTTTATATTACACACGATTTGAAAAGATCACAGGCATTAGCAGGATATACTTTTAAAAAGTTGTATCTTAAGTACAGCCCACTTATTCCTGAACATCAGCCACTAAATTACTTTTCTTTATAGCCTGGCTCCTCATTGAGACACTATGCTAAAATGCAGTCCAGTTAGACTTTGAATCCATTTTTAAAGCCATCACCCCTTTCCCTAATACACCAACATTTTTTTCATGAATAAGTTGCCTATTTTACCAGAACTGCAATGTTAATTTCAATGGAGCTTCCAGTACTACTGTCGTCAATCACTTTCATAAATAAGATAATATGGATATTTAAAGCCAATCTGGTATCACATAGCAAACAATTAAAAATATTTAATGATGATGAGCATTTAATGAGCATTGTGATGTGGAATGGAATTACTTTTTGCCACAACTTAAATGAGTACCACATAATTCAACTGATTAACCACAGGGGGAAAAGACCGTATGGAGGAAAAATGAAATAGAAAATGCAAAACCAGTTTTGTCTGAGTGCAGATTATAAAGCTCTGAAGATTTTTGTACAAGAAAATAATTCTGAATCAAAATGAAATGTTAATATTATGGTTGCATATTCAACTCTTGACAGTACTATTACTCTGTGCGTATCTTTCCTGGACAAGAGCCTGCTAATGTCTGGGTGGGCTGGATTACATCTGACTTTCATCAATATGATACAAGCTTTGATTTGGACAGAGTCCGTACTGTTACAGTAACCCTAGGAGATGAAAAAGGAAAAGTTCATGAGAGGTCAGTTTTTATCTTCCTTTAGTTAAAAATATGTGAATTCCAATCCTTGCTTCACATCAGTGAACGTATTGTCAAGCCCACAGTGTTGACCAGTAATGCTTCTATCTTGGCTGATTTGAGGTATCGTTACACTAATTAAATACCAGATATCAAGTTGATGATCAATCCAGTTGAAGGAATCAAAATCTAGTGCATTGGCCCTAGATGCAAGCCTGTCAGTCCAGCAGCGATGCTAGTTAAGTAAGCACATAGATTTCTGTTTTTAAAGGAGGACACAAGTGTTGTATTTTTAAGCCAAGGAAATATGTATAAAATATGGCTGCAGATTGTGTAACTGGCATAAATTCTGGCCGCTATTTGCATACATTCTTTGAATCGGGAAATACAAAATACATGTGGATGTTGTGGGAATTTGCCATTTGATACGGGAAGAGAATGCAGAAGAGAATGAAGAACTCATATAAATACAGATCTTCATGTGTATCCTGAAACCCTTTTGAATGTTGGATCATGGTTTGTATCTCACCAGTTTTCAATCTTTTTCAATGCAGTATCAAACGAAGCAACTGCTATATGGTATGTGCAGGAGAAAGCATGAGTCCGGGACAAGGACGCAATAACAATGGGCTAGAGATTGGTTGTTCGGTTGATGCTGGAACTGGTATTCTGTCCTTCACAGCTAATGGCAAAGAATTAAGCACATATTATCAGGTAATTATTTTTAGATAATACATAAATAATTTATTTTTAAGATGCATGACTTAGACATCATCACTACCACCATCATCTCCATTGCCACCATCATAACTTTTGAGTATAAATGAAAAGGATTGGTCATTCTCACAAATTTCATTTTCAAAAGTGGTTGTTTCATGAGCTTTGCATTTTGAAAATAATAAATTTCTGTTCAATCATTATATAGGTTGAACCAAGTACTAAATTATTTCCTGCAGTATTTGCACAAGCTACAAGTCCCAATGTTTTCCAGTTTGAGTTGGGAAGAATAAAGGTAGGTTTAAAACTTTTTTTTATGTTAAGTTTCAAATTTTTCTGGTAGAATGTTTTCTTGCATTGGAATTTTCTCTCAGGTGCACATCACATCAAAGCAAAGTTAGGTACTGTGGAGTAGGGTTATATAAATTTCTTTAACTGATACATGCATTTTGTGCACATTTTCCCGTACTCCACAATTCTTTGTTTATGTCTTTTTATTGAAGAACTCCATTTCAAAATTCAGAAAGTGCAACTTTGAAAGAGTAACTGAAATTTTTCTTCATGAGGGCTCAGAAGTGTGAGATTGTGTGTTATAATGTTTACCAATCAAATTTCTTCCTTATCCCTACTTCAGAAAGGTTGGGCTCTTTCTCTTTATCTCCTTCCCTCTCTTTCTCTCCCCACTTTCTCTCATGATTACTATATAGAAATGTTGGCCTCTCTTATAGGAAGCTGCCCTATACTGAGGCAAGCCATAGGCCCATCTAGTTCTAGATTGTGAACTTTGACTGGCAGCGGTTTTCCAGGATTTCAGGCAGGATTCTCCCTTATCTGGAAATGATGTGGATTAATTCTGGGGCCTTTACTTGCAAAATAAGCCACCAGGGAATTTTATGATGAAACTTTGACCTCTGTTGTCTTCTGGCAAGACTACCAGACACCCTTTGGAAAGGTGAAGACAAGGGCCTTGATTCCAATTATATGTTTGCCTCTTTATGCTTAGTGTCACTTTTCCAAGAAACTATGGGTGCCCCATAATCCTTTTTAATACTGATTTTACCATAGGTCCTTGTCTACATATGCTTGTTAAAAGTTAGCTGAATTTCCTTTGCTTTCTGCAAAGAACCAAGACTTAGACAATAAGAACTTGTGTAAAGTTTCAACATAAATTCATAAACCTCTATTCCTGAGGAGTTTCAGAATATTTGGGGCATTTTTTGATTCCTTCTCCTACAACCACCATAAATTCCTCTGTCAGTTGTTATGGTAACTTGAGTGAGGTACAGAAGATAATGAGTTCAGACAGGTAGTACTTGGTAGTGTTAGCATTGAAATGTACCATGCAGAAAATAGATCATTTGCAACAAAGAATGGACTTTCTAGTTGAATAAGTGTGAAATGACAAGTAATATCAATAAGCTGGAAGTTCTCACTGGAACTTGGATGAGCAATTTCAGAAGTTCTGATTGTGATAGCCCATCTAGTGATGTCTGAGGAATCTGGTTTGGGAGTGGATTTCCTTTTCTTAGCTTCTTGGAGCCTAGCATACTTTCTCTCTGCCTGAAGTCTGTTTTGCACTGAACATTTATATGGGTGTCCAACAGGAAATACTTGTGTATTTCACAGCAGAAAACTTACAGGCATCAATATGGGCGTGATTTATTAAAAGGTTCTAAAGCCCAACACATTTCAGTGCTTGCTGTAGTTTGACTTCTTGTTTTCCTGCACTGATGCTGTTACTTTCTCTTCACCAAAGCAATGTATGTCATGGTGAGTGAGGTATGAGCTTCAGTTTAGAAAAGAATGTTGTATTCTACATATTAAAATGATCTGTATGCCTTTCTGAATCTTGTCTTTAATCTAAGTATTTGCTGAATGTTTGTTTTGTATTTCATCATCTGCTAGAATCTTAAATTTGGCAACTCTACTTTGCTCTTTCTAGAATGTAATGCCATTGTCAGCTGGTTTATTCAAAAGTGAACATAAAAACCCAGTTCCTCAGTGCCCTCCCCGTCTCCATGTCCAATTTCTGACGCACGTGCTTTGGAGCAGAGTGCCAAACCATTTTCTGAAGGTCGATATATCGCGTGTCAGTGAACGTCAAGGATGGTCAGTAGAGTGCCTGGAACCTTTGCAGTTCATGACCCTTCACATCCCAGAAGAAAACAGGTACGGCTGCTTTGCTTTCACAAATTAAGTTGAAATAGAGTGGTGCTGTTAATGGAAGTGTGTGAGAGACACATCATACTTCTGGAGATAGTCTTCTTTTTCTGTATTTTATTTTTTTGAAGATTTTATATCTCACTTTTTAATGGAATAATTCTGCAAGTGGCTTGTATAATACATCCTCTGATAACTCGTATACACGATTCAGCAACTTTAGTCCTCTAGATGATGGATTTTGCCAGACTATGCCTCTTTTTAGTTCTATGGTACCAAATATAGTTGGAGCCAAATGTTCTTCTTAGCAGGGCACCAGGAAGCCAGTTCCTTTCATCTGCCCTTCCTCTGGGCATTGGATTTGGACACTCTTGTTTTCCCTTTGCCATGATGTTCTTCTTGAGAGCCAGGGGTGTAACTCCCAGTAGTGCTTAGAAGAAGGTACAATGAGATTCACAGGGAAAGGATCATAGTAAACTGCCTTCTCCTGAATCCAACAATTGGTTTATCTAGCTCAGTAGTGAACGCTCCAGCTGGCAGTGGCTATCCATGGTTTCAAACACTAATCCTACATGGAGGTGCCAGAACTGAATATAGGTTTCTTTGCTTGCAATGTAAGTGCCCTTCACTGAGCTACTGTCCTTTTCCAATGCAATGCTGTACCACTTTCTTCTAAGATACAAACATTACGGGACAGTAATTTTGTTTAATAGGCTAGGTGGGGGCTGTAAGCAACATCACTGATCCACCACAATTGAGAGAACTGTGAGAGAAAGTTCATGCATTGGTGGGCTTTTGACTTTTTCCCTTCTCCATGAAACACTTTCCTTTAGCACTTGGAAAGATGTTTCTGAAAACCAGGGGAATTCCAAAGCAGTTTTTCACATGGCATGGGTAGCAGCTATCCAAAGAAAAAAGGTCAGGAGTTTACTGAGCTTGCCCTGGTGCTTAGGCATACTTAAAGATGCTCTCTAAATATGGCCCTTATCAGGTTACCAGTTAATTAATCATATATAGAAATAGCAAACTTGCATCCTGAGTACCTAGTATTATGTTGCTAAAGTGGCGTCATCTGAGCACTACAAGTGAGGTATTGGCAGACTTGGAGGAACCCCGAAAGCTGCAGAAATACAAAAATAAAAGTTTACTTAGTGGGGATGGGTAAGTCAGAACAGCTCAGTGGGGATGGAGACACAAAACATTGACTGACTAGGGAAAAATGGAAAGCCCAAGGTTGAGGGAGTGGTATTGAAATTGGTGGCTGGAAATCAGGGAGCATTCCATACTGCAGTATTTTGTTTCAGGTGCCATTTGCATTCACGGTATCTCTAATATTAGTAAATGTTATCGGGCTGGCTTCAGCGGTAGGCATGGCTGGTTTACCTGTCAAGAGGGGCCACTGGAAAGGCCCCCTAGATTTGCTTTTCCTTTTCACCACTTCACACAGCTGATTCACCTGCTGCTTTCTCTGACCCAGGCAGTAGGGGTAGTAAAAAGAAGGCGCAGTCAGCACCAGCTCCCTGCCTGCCAGGCAAATGGATGCAGTAATGGGAAAAGGGATGAGAAGCAACAATAACAGGTGATAATACCAGTGAGAAGGCAGACTTGCTGAGGGAAGGGGACCATGGAGGATGCCTTGCCCAAGAGAGTCAGCATTGCTCAATCATATAAGTGAAAGAACCATATCAGTACCCGTGTGAATTCACAAGGCCCCAGTGATATTATGTAAGACTACAATAGCAACAACTACATTTTTCCTAAGTAGTTTTGCTGTTTTTAACCATCTGGTGTCTCTCTTCTGCAGATCTGTGGACATTTTAGAGCTGTCAGAACAAGAAGAATTGTTAAAATTTCACTACCATACTCTCAGGTTGTACTCAGCTGTTTGTGCTCTTGGGAACAATCGAGTTGCCTATGCAATGTGCAGCCATGTTGATGAATCACAGCTTCTATATGCAATTGAGAACAAATATATGCCTGGTTTGTTACGTGCAGGTTATTATGACCTTCTCATTGACATTCACCTTAATACCTATGCCACCGCAAGGCTGATGATGAATAATGAATTTATTGTTCCAATGACAGATGAGACCAAAAGCATCACTTTGTTTCCTAATGAAAACAAAAAGCATGGCTTGCCTGGCATTGGACTCAGCACTTCGCTGCGGCCTAGAATACAGTTTACCTCTCCCAGTTTTGTAAAAATTAACAGTGAATGTTACCAATACAGTCCTGAATTTCCTTTGGAAATTTTAAAGTCTAAAACAATAGAGATGCTGACAGAGGCCGTTCAAGAGGGCAGCCTTCATGTCAGAGATCCTGTAGGTGGTACTACCGAGTTTCTATTTGTTCCTTTGATCAAGCTTTTTTACACTTTACTAATAATGGGAGTCTTCCACAATGAAGATCTGAAGCACATCTTACAGCTGATTGAACCTAGTGTTTTTAAGGAGGATGCAAGCCATGAAGATGGGACTCAAGCACTAGTGAAGGAACTAGTTACAGAGGGACTAAATTCAGAGACAGGAGGGGATGAAATAAGAGGAGAAAAGATCCCAGAAGAAGGCCTTCTTCAAATGAAACTTCCAGAGCCTGTGAAACTACAGGTAATAATAAAATAATACATTGACAATTTTGTGGCTGCCTTTCCTCATTTATTTTTTTCCCATGTCAGGCTTGTGTTTTAAGTGCTAGATTAGATAAATAAGGGGATAGAGACAGAGAAGAAAAAAACAGGTGAACAGAATTTTGCTATAGAGTACTTTGCCAAGGTTTTCTGCTTTACTTCCTTCATTCTGTACTATATATCTGAATATTTCTCACCCACCTCCTTCCCTCATTATACCTAACATTCCTAGCTGTTTCTTTTCTACAACCTGTCATCCTGGAGTGATGGCAAAGGTTGCAGAAAAATTTCAGTGTGGCAGTCAAAAAGATAATCTCTCTCTCTCTGTCTCTGTCTCTGTCTCTCTCTCTCTCTCTCTGTCTCTCTCTCTCTCTCTCTCTCTCTCTCACTCTCTCTCTCTCTCTCTCTCTCTCTCTCACACACACACACACACACACACACACACACACGAGTGAGGGAGGGGGAGGGAGGGAGGAAGCACTGTGGATAACTCTGGTACTCCCAACAAATTTCTGGGCACTCTATTGCCTCTACAGTAAAGAAGTTCAGGGGTGGAGGAAGTTATGAAAAAAATACTTTTGTGAAATTCTCTGGAAGCAGAAAACAAAGACCAGATTTCTGTGTGAAACAGAACAAGATACAACACACATACAACAGAGATAGGAAAGTTCTTCTCAAGGGAGAAGTCTTCAGGCTTAACCAGTATGGGAGGTAACCGATCTTCCTCTGAGCCCTGCTCCTTTGAGGGTATGGTGTAGGGGACAAGTTTCTCTATTTTTTGAAAGATGCAGTTGTTAATGAATGTTCTGAGGGAAAACCAGACTACTTCTTACTTTTAAAGTAGGTAAAGGGCATAGCTTAGTGGCAGTGCATACGTTTTATAACCAGAAGGACTCACATTCTGTTGCTGGAGTTTTGAAGCAATGCTGAAAAACTCCCGCCTGGGACACTGGAAGGCTACTGACAATAAGAGTAAAGCAATCTGGAGCCTCCAGATATGTTGAACTTCAGCCCCCTTCAGCCCCAAGTGGCATTGTCAATCCTGAGGAATCCTCAGAGTTGTAACTAATGCATCTGGATGGCACCAGATTGGGGTAGGCTGATGTAAAAAGTACTGAATTTGGCTTGATAGAAGATAGCTTCCTATGCTTCTGCGCAGTGGTACAATGTTAAATTATGATGTGCTGAAGCTCCACTTAATCACTACAGACACATAGTTTTTCTATTATGTATATGCAGAGAAGCTTCTTAAAAGCTTCTTTATGAGACACAGGCATCCTAACTAATCTTCATACTGATCTTTGTACTGTTGGCTTCCGATTGCATAGGTTCCACTTGTAAAGATCATACAGATTTAACGAAATGTGTTCAGCCAGCTAAAGTGCAGTCTTTAGATTTTAATCCGAAAGTAATCAATCTTGCAAGAAAGTGTTATCATTTAAACCACTAGTGTGAAGTAGGAGCTTCACCCAAGGAAAGCAAGGAAGAATGCTGTCTCTGCTTTTGCAGTTCCCTCACTTTGTGACCCTTTCTATCACTTGTCATAGATAATAGTAAAATTTGAAAGCCTCACAATCATATTGTTTACTTGTGAGAGCAAGGAGTATCCTTAATTATTCTGACAGATGTCATTGTTCCTGCTCTGAAGATTGCTCAGCAGCTGTTTTCCTCTTGTTTTCCCTCTGCTATGCCATGTTTCTATGACTAGTTTCTGTTTCCCAATAAAATGAGGTTGGAGAGGCATTCTTCCCAGCCTCTATCTCCATCAGCTGTTAATGCCTGCCTCATTTTCCTTTCCTCTGGCCATGTTTTTTTCCTTTGACCTTCTCTCTTGTTCCCATAGTTACTTACCATGAAGGATACCTGGTGCAGCACCCTCAACTCTTGAGTCAGTGACTCAAACTCTCCCCTCCAATCTCTGATTCATCACTAGCCCCCAGTCTGGGCACTGGATTTAACACTGATCCATCTGAAACAACCACACAAAGCTAGTGAAAATAATTTATTTTAGAAGTGAAGGGAAACATAGAAACATAGAAAACAGAGCGAGTCAGAAGGGGTCTCCCGGGCCATCTAGTCTGACCTCCGGCACCAGCCGGCTCCGCTCATGACATGTCCAC
>NW_025335268.1:24604492-24630898 GCF_004798865.1 Varanus komodoensis | reverse complement strand
CGAAGGGGTCTCCCGGGCCATCTAGTCTGACCTCCGGCACCAGCCGGCTCCGCTCATGACATGTCCACCATGTGGACGTCCAGCCTATCCTTGAACACCCACACCGATGGGGCCTCAATGACCTCTCGCGGAAGCCCATTCCACACCCTCGGGGTCCTGACTGTCAGGAAGTGCTTCCTGGCATCCAAACGAAACCTTGGCTCCCTGAGCTTTGCTCTGTTGGAGCACGTCCTGCCTTCCTCTGCAGGGGAGAACAGGTCTCTACTCATCTCCATGTGACATCCCCTCACATACCTGTATGTCGCCAACATATCCCCTCTGAGTCTTCTCCAGGCTGAAGAGACCCAGTTCCCAGTCTTGCCTCATATGGCATCCCCTGCAAACCGGCCACCAACCCTGTGGCCCTATGCTGCACTGACTCCAACCTGGCTATATCCTTTCTGTAATGAGGGGTCCAAAACGGAACACAGTACTCCAGTTGCGGGCGCACTAGAGTCGTGTAGAGTGGTAGTAATACCTCTCTTGATCTCAAAGCCACACTTCTGGCTATGCAACCAAGGGTGGCGTTCGCCCTCTTGACCACCACATCACACTGCTGGCTCATGTTTAGCCTGCAGTCAACCAGTACCCCGAGGTCCCTTTCACAAGTGCTGCTCTCCAGCCACTTATCACCTAACCTGTACTTATGACAGCTATTCCTATGCCCCAAGTGCAAGACCGTGCACTTATCCACATTGAACGCCATCCTGTTGTCTGCTGCCCACTTCCATAGTCTGTCCAGATCCTTTTGGATCTGGAGTACCTGCTCCTCAGTTGTGGCCACTGCTCCAGTTTTAGTGCCGTCTGCGAATTTGATCAGCAGACTGTTCACCCCTTCTTCCATGTTGTTAATGAAAAGATTAAACAGGATCAGCCCCAGGACAGAGCCCTGGGGGACCCCGCTTGTCACTGGCTGCCATTCCTACTATTTCCCACTAATGGTTACCCTCTGCTTTCGGTCAGTCAACCATGCCCTAATCCACCGGACAGTGCTTTGGTGAATCCCAAAACTCCTCAGTTTCTCCACCAGGATATCATGGGGCACTTTGTCAAAGGCCTTGCTGAAATCCAGGTAAACCACATCCACTGCATCCCCTCCATCTAGCCATCATAAAACCTTGTCATAGAATTCCACAAGATTTGTCTGGCAGGACCTATTTTTGCGGAAGCCATGTTGTGTGGCTGTCAGCCTCCCTTCCCTATCTAGCATCATTAGATCTCTCTCTATTATGAGCCTTTCCACTGTTTTTCCTACAATGGACGTAAGGCTAACCGGTCTATAATTCCCCATGTCCTTTCTACTACCCTTTTTGAAAATTGGGACCACTGATGCCACCCTCGAGTCCTCTGGAACTTCACCCGTTCTACACGAGGTCTCAAAAATGGAGGTCAGCGGGCTTGAGAGAACCCCTGCCAACTCTCTAAGTACTCTCGGGTGTAACCCGTCAGGGCCTGGCGCCTTTCTAATGTCCAGTGCCCTGAGGAGCCACTCGACTTCAAGGGGGGGTGACTCTAATCTGTGCCCCTAAGTCCCCAGCCTCATCTAATCTCCTATGCGGATATCCCCCGTCCTGCTTTGGGGAGAACACAGAGGCAAAATAGTCATTTAGCATCTGTGCCTGTTCCCTCATATCAGTCACTGGATCTCCTTCCTCCTTATTTAGTGGTCCCACCACTTGTCTCCCCTTCCTCTTCCTATTTACATGCTGAAAGAAGCCCTTTTTATTGCTCTTGATATTCTTGGCAAGTCTCAGCTCGTAATCAGCCATTGCCCTGCAAGAATCCTTCTGCAACGGGCCTCCTCCTCCCGGTATATCCTTTTGTCTGTTTTCCCCAGTACCCATTTCCTGCAGAGGTTCCTCTTTCGGCTAATCCCTCTAACCACCTCCTTTTGCATCCATGGCGGCACTCTCCTCCGCCTCCCCACCTTACTGACTAGAGGTATCGACAAGGCTTGCGCCTCCAAAACCTCCCTTTTGAGTGCTATCTACCCCTCCTCAACTCACTTACCTTCCAGTAACCTATCCCAGCCCAGTCTGGCCTTCAGTTGGCCAAAGTTGGCCCTCTTGAAATCCCAGCTTCTAGTGCTCGACCTGCTGTCCGTCCGCAGTCCCCTGATCTCAAAGCAAAGGATGGAGTGATCACTCACATTCAGAGCTCCCCTAATCTGTACTTCATCTATCAGCTCCTCCCTATTGGTCGAGACCAAGTCAAGGATGTTTCCCCCCCTCATTGCCTCTTGGACCCTCTGTGTGAAAAATGCTCCCTCAATAGCTTCTAGGAAGCAACGTGACCTGGCTGTCACTGCCGAGTGAGTCTCCCAAGTAATATCCGGGAGACTGAAATCTCCCCTAATTACTGTGTCTCTCCCCCGAGATATCCTTAGAATCTGGCCTGTCAGGACATCATCCAGGGTCTCAAGAAAACAAAGGGATAGGCTTTGAAAGAGAACAGGAACTGTGAATAAAAGGATCCATGGTAACTTTCTAAAATTAATACTGTAATTTCTGAGTGTACGCAGACTCTTTAACCCCACTGCCTAGAAATGAAAATAGCAGAACTGTCTGTACTCCGTATTGCTTCAGTAACAGTCTCCCTTGAATAGAGATCCAGCAGTGCTGGTCAAGCAGAAAGTTCCCAGGCAAATTCTTTTCTGTAGAGAAGCAAAAAACCCATTCCTGGACATAGGGTGATTTCCAATAATCGGTCTTGGGATGACCTAGCATCTCCCACCTGGTTTTCATCCCAACTGCAGGCAATCAAGCTCTTAAAAGGTTAATTCTATTTCTTTTATTTATTAGATTTATATCCTATCTTCATCTCTGGTATCTCCAGTTGAAATTTACTTTTTCAACTTTTACTTTTAGTTTTATTCGTATAAGTGTATAATTATATTTTCAAAAGGATGGGGTTTAGGTTTTTCTTTCAAAAAATAAAGCAGGTGCTTGGGAAAGGGGAAAAGCTTGGGAAAATAAACAGGAAAAGATACAAACAGAGTATTTCAAGCAGGACGTTTAGAGAAAAAGAAGTCCAGACATAAAGAGGAAGATTTTCTGAAGCTCAAATGACTAGAGCATATGAATGGTGCCTAATGATAGATTATAGGTGGACTTAGAGGAAATCTCTTCATAAAGAAGACAAATGTTGTTACAGCAATAATAAGAATGAAAATTAACATGAAAGGCATAATTCAGAACAGAATTAAAGGCTTAAACTGAGAGAAAGGAATGTAGAGAGTGGATCTTTTCAGTGTTCAAATTGGAGGTAAGTAACTAAAAGAAAACCTTAGAGAAATGGCAAGACTGAGTTTGGGTTATGTTAAATGGAAAAATAATGAATGGTACAGCTTAAAAACTGAACGCAAAAATATGCAAATAAATAAAAGTAAAAAAGTAGTGATAACCATCCATATCATCAGTATTAAAAGGAATGATGATATTTGCAAAGAGGTTACTCCTAATTTATGTATTTTGAAATTTATTTTCATATTGTTTTAGATGTGTCATTTGCTCCAGTACCTTTGCGACTGTCAGATACGCCACCGAATAGAAGCCATTGTAGCATTTTCAGATGACTTTGTAGCAAAGCTTCAAGAGAATCAGCGTTTCCGGTATAATGAAGTTATGCAGGCCTTAAATATGTCTGCAGCACTGACAGCCAAGAAAACAAAGGAGTTTCGGTCTCCACCACAGGAACAAGTATGTCTTGGCATAGATAATGCTTCTAAATATCGCTTTTGTTTAGGTTAAGAGATAATCCATATGATTTTGTTCTTCCTGGACCACACTGAAGGTAGACACGAGACAAAAATAATTTTCTTGGCAGATAAGCAGTCTGTTTCAGTAAGGGCCTGTTGTGACTGTTCACAAGCAGGGTATAATGGTGATGGCTTTAGGCAAATATATGATGATCTCTGTATATCAAGGTTTCATTATATCTTCATCTTTTGTTGCCTTTCATTTGAATGGTTTTTAAAAATGTTTTCCTTGAACTATGGATTGTGTGTAGCATTTATTGCCCAGATATAACAATTAGCATATCAGAAATGAAAGTATTCTGGAAGCTTTTTCTCTTGCACACTAGTTTTCATTTATAGATTTTTGTGCACAGGGATTTTGTGCATTTCAATATTTTCTATGGCAGGTGTTTTTCGTTAAGGTACAGTGGATTTCCCTGTTCTGCTGTTGTTCCTTGGTTCAGTGGGCTCCATGTTAGAAATCATGGGCATTAATTATTGAACATACAAACATCCATGCAGAATTTTCCACACTTTATGGGTCTTATGCAGCAGTGCCCACTGGCATAAGAAACATTGTCAGAACTCCCTGTCAGCCCTTGTGTTTACCCCAAACAGGAGAGGAATATCTCCAAATCTGCTCTGGAATATTGGAAGACTGCTAATGTTACCTTTTATTTCCTACCTTATTTCTGCTAATGTCACCCTTTATTTCCTATCCTGTTTCCTACTCTTTTCCCTCTTTGTCTGTGCGTGTGTTCCATTCACCTCATCTTTCACCATTATCTGAGTCTAGCTATATTACATTAAAATGTTTTCTCTTACTCGGTTCATCACTCCATAAATTTCCTTTAAACTAAAATGTTTATTGTTTCTTTTGAAGATCAATATGCTGCTGAATTTTAAGGATGATAAAAATGATTGCCCTTGTCCAGAAGGAATAAGAGATCACCTCTTGGATTTCCATGAGGATTTGATGGCACATTGTGGTAAACTTTCACTTTCTGCTTGTTACTTCTCCAAACACTAAAAACAATAAAAGAATCTCAACAATTTTATTAGCAGAGTTACAGTATATTGAAGTATGTTTGTTACACAAATGGCTTTGCACTGGATCCTGATAGGCATTCTCACCTGTATTCAAACTATAATTTTAAATTTTAAACCTCATAAAATGTACTGATAGAAAGGAATATCTGAATAAATATTGTATTCCTTGAACAGAGTGTTAATGTTGCAGGGTAACAGATGCAGCATAAATCACATGGATTATTTCAGTCTTCGCCTGCTCTTATCCTCCACACATGCATCCTCACAGCAACGGTGCTTTGATGGACTCTAACCACAGGCAGTTTATTCTGGAGGGAAAAGGGGGAAATACCATGGACATTAAAATTGCCTGCCTTTCTTGTATAGGAAACTTAGCTTGTTAGATAAAATACTGCTTTTATAAAAGTGGCAAGATGTAGGTGGATTAGTTAAATATGGGTTACTGGAGTGTGTCTTTTGCAAACACAGTCTAAAACTATCAGCTCTTTGGAGAAAAAAAAATCATGGCTTAATTTACAGGTAGCTAATAGTAAGAAATTTTTGAAACTGAACAAATTTCAGCACCGCAGTGTGGCATGGTCGGTCAAAAGCCAGAGCCAACACTGCTGGCAATAATTACAGTCTCCATTGCTGCCTCTGCTCCCACTTCCTCTGAATCCCAACTGCAGCCATCAGCTTTATTTTTCTTGAATGTGTTATGCTAGAAATTACCATTCTGGTGTGTTGTGGGTAACAAAATAAAAAAAATAGCAACTCCAGAGCTACTGAGCAGGACATCCACCCAAGGCAGCATAGTTGCTGATGGTCATGGAGATGGTCACTCAGGACAGAGGAAGGCCCAAGGGGGCACTCTGCCAGAGCTCCCTCCAAACTCTGGAGGTGGCCATGAAGCTAAGAACTGATTATCCCTTTTATCTCCTGTTTTTAATGCTGTTTATAAAAATCTGAATTTTTATCTCTAGGAATTCAGCTGGATGAAGATGGGATTCTGGATGGAAACAGTGACCTAACTATTAAAGGTCGGTTGTTGTACCTCCTGGAAAGAGTCACACATCTGAAAAAGAAACAAGCAGAGAAACTAGTTGATGATGATGCAAAGAAACCATGTAAGTTAAATAAAACTAGGTTAGTACCATGAAAACCATTCATTTTATCAATTAGCATTGAAACTGTTTATCTGAATCTTAACTGTAACTTGATAATTTCCCCTAATTTCAGTACCATAATCTCTTGCAGAGCACCTATTTATAAATTAAGTTCAGTTTAATGCATTTTCTCTTAGAGATTGTAATGTTCATTATGCATGTTTTTGGGAACAATCCTATACTTGAGATCAGCCTACTGAAGGCCATAAGATCTGGCAGCAACCCTGCTATACCAGTGGAACTCATGACATACTGATGGCATATCTTATGCTGGTGGAACACTTCACTAGGGAAAAGGATCCATAGGAGCACACTTGGGCTATATCTTATGCTCTGCCAGGCCAAAAGCTGTGCCCTTGTCAGTGGGAGAACTGTGTACCAGCCTCTGTTTACCCTCCCACTGACTTCAACAGAGGAAAAACTGTGGTGTAATCCAGTGCCTGGTCACAGCACACCACCACCAGTATGTGAGTACTACACAGTGGAGACCATTGCTCCAATGATCAGCCTTAGGTTGTGCATACCAGGAGCTTATAAGAAAGGAAAATTTTCACAAAAAGGAAACACTGCACAAAACATCCTACCTACTGAACATACATGGTAAATAGAACGCATTGCTAACCCTTCTCTGCCTAGAACCAGAAACAAGCACGTAGCCTTGGGAAGTTGGACACAAACCCCAACCTCACTCCTGGTACAAAATAGGCTTCTTTGAGATACATAAATGCTCCACTCCAGCAACTGAAGTGCAAGGGCAGAGTACTGCAAAAAGATAAGCAAAGGAAAAGGATACCCATGTTGCAAGGCTGAGCTGCTGGAACAGTCTGCTTTGTCACTGGCACCACCTTTGCTGCACGCAGATAGTCCAGCTTGTCCTTACTGTGTTGCTCCAATTCTCTCCCACTCCCAACAGAAGGGATCAGTACTGGTCACACAGGGGAGGCCCTCATCCCAGTGCACAGCTGTGTTCTCCCTTGGAAAAGGCCAGGAACTCTGTTCCAGCATTTGCCACTGCTGGCCAAACACTCACAAGCGCCTTTGCTTTGCAGGATTGCAGCCTGGCCACATGGAACAGAACAAGCTGTCACTGCACACATAGAATCCCACTGCAACCCCCAAAATGGAAGGGGTGAGTGTAATCACAGTCACTACAGTCTACCCCTTCCCCCCAGTGCAGGGTATGGGAGAGAGATTGAGGCATAAACACTGGATTATCACTCAGGTGCCACCACTCACTCCTTCCTTTGTTCCCTCACACGTCAAGGTGCATCCAGCTCTGGCAAATCATTGTTTATTGCCTACATACATGGACACACTCTGCTTTCTTTTGCCCTCCACAGTCCACTGCTTGGCAAGTACCAAAGATGAGACTGAGGAGGTCACTATCCTTTGCAGACTATGAGGGAAGCCAAGCCCATTTCCATTGGGAAGTGGGAGCCAGTGTGGTGTACTGGTTAAGAGGGTGGGACTGAGATTCAGGACATCTGGACTCTAGTCCCTGTTGAGAGGACTAGCCATGGAAGCAACTGTGTGAGTGTCACACTCATAGTTGTGAGGATAAGATTGATAGGAGGAGGAACAAAATTATGGAAGCTGCCTTGAGTTTCTTGACAGGAAAAAGTGGGGTGTAAATATCAGACAGACAGACAGACAGAGTGGTCAGGACACAGGAAACTCTACCTGGAGGGGTTGCTGACCTACACACAGCAAGCAGGCTTCTGCATCCTGACATGGCAGCTGATCAGGCAACAGGTGAAGATGCTCCTCATGACTCCACCTCCGTGGTGGGAACATCACGCTGCTCCTCTGTCCTCTCATGCTGCTGTCAAAGATAACAGAAGCCCTACTTGGAAGATATCTTCCTTTGATTTTCCACCCTAGATAATGTACAATATGCTGTTACTTTGTTTCTATTGCCACCTACATTTTTCCTCTCTTTGTCAGGGGTTAGTTGATAGACAGGAATCCCATTCTCACTCCTATGAACAAGCAAAGCAATGGGTCAATAGCAGCGGTAGAGAAACATATTCCAGGGAGTTCCTAGTCACAACTCTGGACACTTGACCATGAGCCAAAAAAATAAGGTTTCAGGGGTCTGAGGGCAGCTCCCCCTTCTCGGCAGGTACAAGTAACAGAATGGGTCAGTGTGTGAAGGACCAGTGAAGCCATTGGTAGTGGAGAAAGGTGTTAGTTACCACTTAACAAAGAGGGAAGGCCAGCACATAATTGATAGGGAGCAATAATAATAAGGGGAGCACCAGAGCAATAAGT
The DNA here is from genome assembly GCF_004798865.1 of Varanus komodoensis. Taxonomy (NCBI): domain Eukaryota; kingdom Metazoa; phylum Chordata; class Lepidosauria; order Squamata; family Varanidae; genus Varanus; species Varanus komodoensis. The sequence continues at coordinate 24,622,657 of NW_025335268.1, read as the reverse complement.
TATAGAGTTCTAGGAGCAGCCAGACCAGTGGGAGTGCTGCACCAATGTAGAACTCGCCCGTCTAGGGAAAAGCCTCTGCCTTACCTGCTGAGGAAATCTGTACAACATTCAGGAAAAGACCACAGAAAGAAAACAGTACGAAAAATAAGTCTCCCTTCAAATACAAGGATTAGCACCTGGGGAGCAGGGAGGGAGACTAGGCTGTAAGTATTAAGCAAGAACAAGGGAGTTATATATAAAGAAAGCAGCATGGGATGAGGTCTGTTGTGCCACATCTGCCCCTTGTAGGTTGTTGTCCACGCACTGGAGCTCAGGGTTCACAACAGCAGTCTCCTCTGGCATAGCTGCACACCAGCTGAACCTGTGACTTCTCTTTTTACACTTTAAAAATGCTTCAAGCAACATGTTTTCTCTTTCATGCCTGGGCTGAGCGTTCATATGATACAGCATCAATTCCACTGATGTAGCAGTGGTATATCTTATTCTCTGGCACTGTAGAAGTATAGGATTGCATTGACCTTTGCCTTACTTTGTTTCAAACAGTTAATGTTATTGAAACCACTAATTGCATACATTTTTTAATTTTTAGCTTAAGAAATCTTCATTTAGCTTTTTCTGTATTGCTTTTTAACAGACTTGAATTGTATGTTTCTAGAGCAAAAAAACCATTGAAGGATTAGTAATCTATTTAGGAACATTTTAACAAGTGAATGTGACAGTAATCTTAGTACAGTTTGGCTTTGCTCCTTTCTCCACAAGATCATTTAAAAAAAAAAAAAGCTTTACATTGTATTATTTATTGCTTTGCTTTTCTAAGAAAATCCAGTGAAATAATTCTTCTGAATTTATAATTCTAATTGGTATAGCATATTGCATTTTATTAATTGTTATTAAAGGGGGAAAATTGCCATATATTTGTCTTAATGCTTTCTACATCTAGCAACTCTCCAACAGTTGATATCAGAGACTATGGTACGGTGGGCTCAAGAATCAGTAATAGAAGATCCAGAGTTGGTGAGGGCCATGTTTGTTTTGCTACACCGACAGTATGATGGAGTTGGTGGCCTAGTTCGAGCTTTGCCAAAGACATACACTATAAATGGTGTTTCTGTGGAAGATACAATCAACTTGCTTGCATCTCTTGGCCAGATACGTTCTCTCCTCAGTGTCAGAATGGGCAAGGAAGAAGAGAAGCTTATGATTCGTGGATTAGGGTAAGACCTCTCTTTCTTTACTAACACTTAATTTAAAATAATTTGTTTCACTGTTAAATACTAGATCACACCACATTGTGGCTTGGCTCATACAACTTGACAACTGGGGATGTATGACATTGGGAATTCCATTTTGTTTTGGCCTGCAGTGTTTCTGTTCCAACAAGTGTCAGTGGACTACACCAGATTTTTGAGTTTTGCCATTTGCACATACTGTAATTTGTGCATTTTTAAAAAACAGTCTTTCAAAAGTGCACACCTGTACATCTACGGTGATCTGAAATGCAAAACCTTGTCTGGTCAGTGTCTTCAAAAGTCTTATATTTATAATTCCAATGACAAAGAAAGATGTGTAGTAATATACTTAACCTTTTTCAATCATGTAATTACTCAGGTGCTTAATTGCTGAGGTATTTTATATATTTGAATTGATAGTTGGCAGTTACATTTCATCTCTCTAGGTGTATGCTTTTTAAAAGGATAATTTTATCAATCCATTTTTCTGAACTGATAAAAGATTAATTGTAGGAGAAACTTCTTAGTGGAAATGATGGATCCAGAGCAAGATTAGATTTGTTACTGACTTCACAGCTAGATTCATATCATGAGATAACAACATTTTTTGGTATTCTGTCTAGGTGATGTTCTGGGACTTTTATAAAACTTTTAGTTGGCACTGTATATAGAATTACAGCCTAGATATTTTTCTTTACAGAACATGTCTAGATGTCTGTGCACATTATTAAAACATGTTATTTGGCAGGGAACGAAATGAAAAAGTTTACTAGTTATAAGTTTAGACTTTTTTTCCTTTTACATTGTAGGGATATTATGAATAACAAGGTTTTTTATCAACATCCTAATCTGATGAGGGCACTGGGGATGCACGAAACTGTAATGGAAGTAATGGTGAATGTACTTGGAGGAGGGGAGTCAAAGGTAATACACTAGAAGATAATGCTTCAATATAATTGAGGACTATAATCATAATTGTTTCAATTAATGAACTAAGCTATATTCAAGACATGAAACAGTTTGACACTTGTTCTATAATTAGGTTAGTAAGCCCAAGGAACTGATGATAGCATGCAACAATGAGTATTTGTAGGTTTTGACCAGAGGAATCAAAATTTATATAAACCTTTATATGTTTGGACATGGATTTTGCTCCCAGTTAATTGGTGAATAAAATCTCTAGTCATTGCATATCTGATCTAAATTCTGGCAGAAGTATGAAAGGCACAGTTCTAGATCTAGGAATATAAGTATTATATTGCAGCAAAAAGAGGATGAATTCTTTATTTAAGATAGAAGTACATCATTTTTGTGAGTGTACATATACATATGTATTACTTAGTCTAAAAGATGGATGTTTTGCTACATTCTCATATCAAGAAAGAAAAGTACCTAAACCTAAATTCATTGAAAGCTTCTTGACTGCATGTGCAGTTCAAAGTAAAACACATCAGGGATTTTGTTTACAAAGATATATGCTTTTATTTAGAGAATCAGTGACAAAGTGGATGCGCATTTGTACTGGTTGGAATAGTATAGACTTTTGTTTCTTGACAGGGAGGAAAATGTGTAGAAGGAACAACAGTACAGTTGTGTGTTTTTTCAAATGAGAAATTCTAACATTTGCTTATGAAAGATACAATAAAATGCATTTTAAAAAAAGCACAAACAATTCCATGTTTGTTTGTTTTATGCACCATCCTACTTTCTTAACATGATATTGTTTGTCTAGGAAATCACCTTTCCTAAGATGGTGGCAAATTGCTGTCGTTTTCTATGTTATTTTTGCCGCATCAGTAGACAGAATCAAAAGGCTATGTTTGATCATCTTAGCTATCTTTTGGAAAACAGTAGTGTTGGGCTTGGTAAGTATTTATAAAATTGATTCTGCTGCTCCATTTCATAACTCATGTACTTTATAACAATTTTATGATGACTTTGGAGCCCAAAGGTTGTAGATCATATCTTTTGTGACTCTTGAAAGACTCAGTCCAAAGCCTCCAGCATATTAGTTAGTGATATATAAAAGCTTCCCATAAAATATTAATATTATTGTTTATCCAATGCATATACTATACTGCCTGCTTAGAACAGATGTATTTGCTAGTCCATTATGACTCCTCAATTTGATACCCAAAATTTATGCAGATTAGATATGTAAAATAAATAAAATCATATCAATACAAGGATACTGATTAAAAACAAAAAGTATGACTAAAATGTGTGACATAGGAATTTTGTATAGAATATGTTGAATAATGATTTTTCCTTAACTATAGCAACATTTATAAAATTATCTTACTTTTATCTATATTGAATACATTTTAAATTTTCGAAATGTTCCATTAACAGCATCCCCTTCTATGCGTGGATCAACACCTTTAGATGTTGCAGCAGCATCTGTAATGGATAATAATGAACTTGCACTAGCATTGCGGGAGCCTGATTTAGAGAAGGTAAGTCATCTTATGGAAAGCTGACAGTGGAGTTGTGTCCAGTGGTGTAATTCCACTGATGGAACAACTTCCACCAAAAAAAACAGAAGTGAACTCTGCATCCTTCTTGGAGATTTTCAGATGGTGCAAGTGACTGCAGGGGTGTGGAAAGATGAGGAAAGTCCCATTGCACTGGCAGACTTCCATTAGTACAATGCATGCTTATTGTAAGTATGCATTTACACCTAAAAATACAGGAACAGCAGTTTGGACTGTATTAGACGTGTAATTTACATATCATATAACATCAGAGTCTACTGCAAGACTCGTAATCCTCTCTACTGCCCAGCATTTTAACCACTAACTTGCTTGAGTTTTATTTTGCAGTAAATTCCTCTCTTGTTTAATTTTACCTTGTTCTTAGGTAGTTCGCTACCTGGCTGGATGTGGTTTGCAAAGCTGCCCTTTGCTGATTTCTAAAGGCTACCCAGATATTGGATGGAATCCAGTAGAAGGAGAGCGTTATTTGGATTTTCTTCGTTTTGCTGTTTTTTGCAATGGTACTGCAAGAGCCTATATCTTTTGTATACATTTTATTCTTAAAACATTATATGCATCTTTGAACATCAGAACTACAGTTATTAATGCAGCTAATTAAGGGCTGCTTATCAGAGTGTGTTGTGGAACCATCCTTTCTCATTACAGAACTTGAAAAGTCTGGGTGGAGAAACAAGCACTCTGTGTTTGAGCATGTGTGTGTGTGAGAGAGAGAGCGAGCGAGCGAGCGAGCACGCTGTGTGGGTATGTTCCCTCCCTTCAATTTCTGTTTGTTCTTCTTTGCTGATATGAATTGGAGGTGTGTGTGCACATGCACAAGGCTGTAAATCTTGAAGAGCTTTGGCAGAGTATTTCTATAATGAATGAACAAAGATAGCTATCCATGTGCAAAGCTAAACAATATACATGAATAATTAATTGCATGTCCAAGCATTTACCCAAGCTTATTGTACATCAAACTAAGCATGCAATAAAATTGTCTGTTTATAGTGAACAGTTTAGAGAAACAAAAAATGCAGTTCTTTGTACACGAGGATGCATGTAAACAAGCATTTTAGTTCCTACTTCTGCCTGCTTTAATTGTCCACTTTTATTCCTTATGAAGTGTTTACCATCCCAGCTCAATGTCCCCTTCTTCTTCTGTGCATGTGTATTTCCTTTCTTCCCACAAGAAGTCAAGTGACATCAGAAGTTCAAATGTCTTGTAAATGGCACATATGTAGTCATTGTTAACACCATTCCTTAAATTGGTCATGTGGCTTGGAATGTGGAATGGGTCCACTTGCTGCTGCAGAAGGACATGTGTGAGATGTCCTCCCTGCTCTGGTCTTGCCTTTCCTAATTGAAGCAGTTTGCATCTCCTTAGTTTTTTAGGAAGCTGAGATAGTTCTGTGTTTCAAATCCCCCCCCCCCCCCCCGCCCCGCCACTGCTGCTTCTTTTTTGTGAGTTTTCTGTTGCAGTTTATTTCAGGAAAAATGTTACACAATACAAAATTTCAGCAGTGTGAAGTATTATGTAACTTTTAAAAATGTGCATATAAGGGTTTTTCAAAAAGTTTCCGCACTTTTTAAAACTCTAAAATTTCAAAAACAAATTACATCACTTTTCTATATAGTCACCTTCCTTTGCAATGCATTTTTCCCAGTATCATACCAACTTTTTAATGCCATCACCAAAAATATATATAAATATATTTATAAAATATAAAAGTGCAGAAACTTTTTGAAGACCCCTTGTAGTTATGCACACTTTTAGGAAAAATACCTACCAAAAATAAACATTTCCTTTTGTTTTGTATCATTTTTAAATTGCAAACTCGTGTGCAAATGGGACAACATGACTTTGATCTCAAAGAACTGACCATCTTGGTGACACCAAGACTGTCAGATCTGTCATCCTTAAACTAGAAGCATAACAGTGGTCTGTACATTTTACCTAGGATTGGCTTTCTCTCTCCCATGCAGCTTTCACAGTGGCAGATCTCCAAATGTGTAAATTCTTGGTTCCAACTGGAACAGCTTCATGTTGCTAGCACTAGTTCAGCCAGCTTTGATGTTTATGACAGCACCTGGACTGTGGCTTTGCTAAATAGCTCACTTCCTACCTGATTGCAGGGGAGAGCGTTGAAGAGAATGCTAATGTGGTGGTCAGACTGCTCATACGGCGTCCTGAGTGTTTTGGGCCAGCACTGAGAGGAGAAGGTGGTAATGGCTTGCTTGCTGCCATGGAAGAAGCCATAAACATATCAGAAGACCCTACAAGAGATGGACCTTCACCAAGTAATGGTTCCAATAGAACACTGTAAGTATAAGGGAAGTGAAGGCAAGAGTTCTCCTGGACCTGTGTTGCAAACTCAATGAGGGGATTCACAGGTGTGGGTTTCCTATGTTGTGGTTTTGTTGGATTTTCTTGTATATCACTTTGAAAGCCCTTCTGGGCAGAAAAGCAATATGCAAGTACTTGAAATAAATGAAAATGACTTTATATTTGGCCCACAGGTATGCGTCAGTAACATAATATAGCGCCCCGACTATGGAATGCACTCCCTAGAGAGATCCGCCTGGCACCGTCATTATATGCTTTTCGGTGCCAGGTCAAGACCTTTTTATTTAACCAATATTTTAAAGTTAATTAATGTTAATGGTATTTTTATTTATTTAATTCATTTTAACCATGTTATTTTATACTCAGTCGTGGTGTAGCCAATTTATTTATTTGTTTAGGATTGGTGTGGGGTTTTAATGTTTGTAAACCACCCAGAGAGCCCTCTGGGCTATTGGGGTGGTATATAAATGCAATCAATCAAATCTCTGACAGCATATTCCTGTGATCATGGGGAGAGAGTTTTGGGAATTAATAGAATTATTTTTTATAGACTTTGCTAAGACCTCAGAAGGGGACAATGAGTTCCATCTGTAGCTGCTGTAGAAAGAACCAGGTGCAAGTTCAGGGAGTTGAAAAGGGGGATTTTTGGTGGGGAGTTGGAAAAGATGAGAGGCCAGGATATGTGGCATTTTGTTACCTCTCCAGCCCCAGCTCCCTATTTCTTATTGTGCAACTCTTCTGTATGGGGTCAGTGGCTCATCTTGTAGAAGAGCAACAGGGAGGATGAAGCAAAAATCCCCTCCATTGTGCCTTCCACTCTGCCCATCTTCTGCTGGCAGAAACATTGGTTCTTCCTCGTGGTTTCTGTACATCACACATATGGGCTCTGCACCTACATGAAGCCTGCTGCTGGGAAGATTCTAAATCGGAACAGTGGATAACAATTTTAAAAATGTGATTTTATCATATCACAAAAAAAGATGCAGGCCTGGGATGGAATTGAATTTTTTCTTGAATGTGACTTGTCCTATATTACTTCAAAATCAACAGCTTGCTTTATTTATGCATTTAGGGCATTTCTATTCCATCCTATACAAATGTCTCAGGTTGGCAATACAGAACAGTATTGCAACAGCGTACAAAATATAATTTAAATATCCAATGAAACCAATTTTAAAAACCACAACTAATCCTTAAAATACAGGGAAAATAAAAAGGTTTTGGCCTGGCCCCCAAATTAATAAAGTATTGACCCAGGCACACCTCTCTGGGGAGAGGGTTCCAAAACCAGTACACTACTGCAGAAAAGGTCCTTTTCTGAGTAGCCATTTTATCGACTTTACCATTCCTTATTGGAAATGGAATTACTTGTCTAGCACCGAAGAACTGAGGCCTTTGAATTGTGGTGCTGGAGGAGACTCCTGCGAGTCCCTTGGACTACAAGGCGATCAAACCGGTCAGTCCTAGAGGAGATCAGCCCTGACTGCTCTTTAGAAGGCCAGATACTGAAGATGAAACTCAAATACTTTGGCCACCTAATGAGAAGGAAGGACTCACTGGAGAAGAGCCTAATGCTGGGAACAATAGATGGCAAAAGAAGAAGTTGACGGCAGAGGATGAGGTGGCTATATGGAGTTGGTGTGAGCTTAAGTGGACTCCAGGGGATGGTGGAGGAACAGGAAGGCCTGGAGGAATGTTGTCCATGGGGTCGTGGTGGGTCGGACACAACTTCGCGACTAACAACAACAAAAAGAGAAATGCAGTATAATACCATTTACTTGGGAGCATGCCTTGCAAGCCTCCTAAATTCCAAAAAGATGGTGTTCTTTTTCTCCAAGTCATTATGATTTAAAGCTAACTAAATAGTTCACCTTGCACAAATGTTGCAGAAACATTTGTGGGACCATCTTTCCCTTGTGGAAGTGTGTGTGAAGCATATTTGGTTGCTTTTAGGGAGTGAACTTTTGAAGGCTGCACATACAAGTGAAAGATAATACAGGTGAAATATTTCAGCAATATTTTAATAAGTTTTAATATCATGACTTATATGTTTTTATTGCAGCCAGTGTTGGTCGATAATTTTATCTATGTTGTATTTTATTGTATTTTATCTATGTGAGCTGTCCTGAGGCTTTCTCAACAGGACGGCATAGAAATACTTTAAATAAATAAATAAATAAATAAATAAGGTAGTTGAGTTTAATTTTTTAAGGGAGAAGAATTTTTTTTTGTAACACTGCAACCATGAAATTTTAAATTTTGGCTGTGGTGCACAATGGGAACTACACTAGACTCCCATGAGGTGTTTTTCATTACAAAAGGAATTCTGCCATGTTGCTGAAGATAATTGCAAAGCTATCTCTCCCCCGCCCCCACCTTCTCCCACATTTTAAATTGAGAAACACAGCCTAAACTTCTTTATATTTAAAGTAAGTTTACCCCCACCTTAGGATTCCTAACAAGATTAATCAAATATATGGGGCATTTTTACTCCATTTTTACTCATTAAATGGATCCGAAAGCCTGGGGTGAGTACTGTGGCCTAGCGCTAATTATGATGCATTGCATTTTCTGTGCAAATAATTATTTAAAATATAAAACTGTGGGAGATGATCTATTAGATGCCCAGAAGGATCCACATAATGTTTGTGGTGGAAGTGTGCAGGAGGCTTCTGACATAGACTTTAGAGCTGCATTTCCCTCTTGGGGATGTGGGAAGTATGAAGTTTGTTTGGTGAATGTATTTAGTGATTAGATTTGCATACGTTCAACTAGCAAATGTCCTTGGAGCAGTTTACAATCATAAAACCAAACTGTAACAAACTAACCAAACCAACATATGAAACAACAATTAACAGCTATTCTATTCAACCTTAAAAACATAAGCAAATATTTAAAACCTTAAGTCAGCAACAAATTTAATAATTATAACAATAGAATAAAGATTAAATGCCTGCTTGAACAGGAAGGTCTTAATCTTATTTCTAAATTTCAGCAGTGAGGTAGCTCATAAGATGCTATATTTTATTAAAGCAGGCCAATGGCTCAGTAATGTAGTATAAACTCTAACTATAATTGGCTTCCAGGGTCTCCCTCAGGCCTTTCTCAACTGAAACCTGGGGTATTACCTGGATATGTCAGGGATTGGGACTGCTTTTGACTGAAGTCAAACTATCACAACAAATTGCACTCTGATCTTATGTTTGTGTTCTTCTGGGGGAAAAAAACAGAAGTGAAGTGGAAGAAGAAGATGATACTATTCACATGGGAAATGCCATCATGACCTTTTATGCTGCTTTGATCGATCTCCTAGGACGCTGTGCTCCAGAAATGCATGTAAGTTCTGTTGTTCACTAGCATTTATTACCTCTTTTAAATTCGATTCTCTGTTAACAAGCAGTGTCATAGCACACGTCTCATATTCTTTTTATTCCCATTGAAGTACTTCTGGGCTCATGGATGTATAAATTAAACAGCACCACCCATGTACAAGAGGGAACTACCAGCAGTCTCAGGGTAACCTCAAGGTTTGCAGGGAAAAAGAAAAAGAAACTCAGCTCCCCCCTGCAACTCTCATTTCCTAGTCAGTTGCATGGAATGTTGCTTAACGGGGGAAAAAACCCTGACAACTTGGTGGGTTGGAGAATGGAATAGAATAGTTGGAAAATAGGAGGAAAGAAGACACACACACACGGTACAGAAAAACTCTCATTGTCTGGATAGACATTTCTTGGTTCACAGTAAGAAACTGTTTTAAAATGTCTAGAGGAACACATCCAAGTGAAAGCTGCCCAAATGAATGGAGAATCCATAATTTTAATGTGGCTACCCACAACTGCAGTGAGAGCTGAGCAAGTCCAATGTTCATTGAATACTGACCAATGAAGAACAAGAAAAGAGGTGGGGGGAGGTGGAAGTATCTGGAAAGGAATGGAGTGACTACAACACTGCACAAAACTGTTCCAGGGACACTTGGTTGTCAGGCTCTGCTTGTCGGCTAAGACTGCTGATGTTTCCAGCTCAGTTACAGTTGAGTTACAAAATTGATTTTTGAGTAAATCAAGAACGGTATTTGATTTTTAATCTGAATCTTTTAAACACCACACCTATTTCACATAGAGGAAAAGGAAACCATTAACACCATTGTTTCTTTTGTTCCCAAGAACCAATTTTTACAACCATACTTCATTTCAGTATTGCAGGTTTCCCATCTAGTTCCAATAGACTCTGAGTGCTGTAAGCCAGCTGCCCATGAACACAAAGTTAAGATTTATGTGTGCCTTACTGGAGCTATCCCAATACTGTAGCTCTTTATTTTGATATTTTGCTTACATTATATACATGCACATCAATGTATATTTAACTAATTAAAATTCTGTAGGATATGCATATTCTGTGTATATTTTAAGATTGCTGGGTTCTGATGCCAGTGATGCTAATATTTGCATTTCTTCCTTGTTAGCTAATTCATGCTGGTAAAGGAGAAGCCATTAGAATCAGATCTATTCTGCGGTCTTTGATACCTTTGGAAGATTTGGTGGGCGTAATTAGCATTCCTTTCCACATGCCAACTATTGCAAAAGGTAAGGAATGCTTTGTTTCTGACAACTGAAAACAAATTAAAACCCAATAACTAAAATATTTTCTTCTCAGCGTCAGTTGTGCGGACATACATATTTACTTATTTATTTATTTTCTGGAATGTGAGAACCAATCCTGGCTTACACCTGAAGGTCAGTGCCAAATATTCAGTGATGTTGTTTGATTATAGCACAACACTTAGATCTCTCTATTGTAGTAGAGTGGGAGAACATGATTGTCATATAGCAGAATATAGTAATGACTCTGATAATGACATGTGCAAGAATTTCCTCATAGTTCTAACAATGAGAAGATCCAACTAAACCTGGAATGCAATGGGATTTGAATTATGTTTTAGATGTTAAAATGCCCTTTAATTAATTTGAATGTAGCATTGTGATGTAATTTGAATCCTTGGATGAACTCCGAATCATTGATTTTTCTTTCTTTCAGATGGTACTGTGGTGGAACCTGATATGTCAGAGGGGTTTTGCCCAGACCACAAGGCAGCAATGGTATTGTTCCTTGACAGGGTCTATGGAATTGAAGATCAGGATTTTCTTCTACACCTTCTAGAAGTTGGCTTTCTTCCCGATCTTCGTGCTGCTGCTTCACTAGATACGGTAACAAATAACATTTAATTGCCAGTTTCTCTCGCATAGGTTATCCATATATTTGGGGTTTTTGAAGAGGGTAAGTTAAAATTTTCCAGTCAACTTTAGGACAAAGTAGAGGCAAAATATGCCCCCCACCATACTGTTCTTAAGACCCCAGTGTGCCTAGATGCACCCTTTAGAAGAAGAAGATGCAAAATTGTGCTCCCATGAGGTTTCAGGAGTGTGATTTTGTATTAAAATAAATGCAAACAATATATTGAGATCAATGCAAAATTGCTGTGCACCTTGTTTTAAAGTGAAAATGCTGTTTCCCTTCTCAAAACCAACATTTGTTCAGTATTCAGCATTGGTGGGTGTGCTCAGTCCCTGGCAGGTATGAAACTTGCCCTCTGGGAATGTCCTATAAGCACTGTATATTATAAACAGTGTATCTTTTTTTGTATCATGGGCTTTATAGCTGAATTTTTGATCTAAAACTTTAGAAATTCCCTCTGTTCCCACATTATCTATTTTACAGTAGTTTATTACTGAAAGTTCTATCACTGGAACTGGTTTTTATCAGGAAAACACCTTTTAAAACTTAAATGGTGTGTGTGTAATACATAGTGGTGTACATTATCTTTTGTAATGGATTAGAAAAGTCTCATTCATCCATTATTTATGAAACAATTGCCAGACTAACAGATTTGTTCTAAGTTCTATATATTCCTTCATTATTTATTAGTTTAATTTGGAATTCATTCATAGCATTTTAATCTGAAATTCCATTCTGAATTGTATTTCAGAAAGCTCTCACATTGCAGTGAATGGGTGCAGGGGAGGGAGCTGAAGGCAGAGGGTGGACCAAGGGTAGGAGAGGTGGAGCAAAATACTAGCAGAGTTTAATGTAAAACTCTTACTTCAGTAACCAAGCCTTAAGAGAAGAATTTCAGTCTTTTACACTAGGGAGAACTGTCTGAAAGCCAGGAAATAATGCAGTGATCCATTATCAGGGGAAAGAGGATAGGGCCAGTAAAAGGAGGCGTAGCCATCTGGGGAACTGTGAAAGACCAAATGAGAACCTCATGCAGGCTAAATTCTGCACCTGCACAAACCCCAGATCCTGCCTGCTTGTAGTTTGCCCCATTGTTTGTCTAACCAAAAAGCTTCTTAACCTAGCCTGATGCAGAAGGAAAGTCTTCTATGCAGGTTGCTAGCTAAGCTGTGTCTCCCCTTGTTTCTTCATTGTGGTCTCTGTGTATCACACATATGCGCTCTGCACCTCCACAGGGTCTGTTTCAGGAAGATTTTCCTAGCTATGCTCGATTGCTTCCTTCACCTTTTCTGGTTTAATTTTTGAATCAAACTAAGCTTCCTGCTGGGTGGTCCAGGTGCCCAAATATGTAGCTGTGAACACCTGTTTTAATAAGAACCACAACAACCACAACCAGATGGACTTCTTTATAGGTGGCTCAGGTTTCCAGTGTAAATTAAAACACCTGAGTACATATTTGGTTGGCTTGATGTCTTGGAAAGAAATGTGATAGATAGATAGATAGATAGATAGATAGATAGATAGATTCAGATGGAAAGCAGAAAACTTGCAGGCAACAAAGTAACAGCTGGGGCTTCCCTTGAAAACAGTGCAGAAAGGAAAAATTGATGTGATTTTAATAAGTGAAGTTTTTAAAATAATGAAATTACATAGAATAAAGAAGCGAGTAAGCAAGCAAAAATCTTGCCTGCCCTGATGCCATCTTATTATTTCTCTTACCCTTTGAAAGGAAATATTAACAGAATGTAACTATGTTACTGTGTAACAACTTTTATTCTGCAAAACTTACCTATCTGAATAGCTTTACAATTTATTTTTTAGGTTGCTCTGAGTGCTACAGATATGGCCCTGGCTCTCAATCGGTACCTCTGCACTGCTGTTTTGCCTTTATTAACTAGATGTGCTCCTCTTTTTGCTGGCACAGAACACCATGCTTCCCTTATAGATTCCTTGCTACACACTGTATACCGACTCTCCAAGGGCTGCTCTCTTACCAAAGCTCAGCGGGACTCTATTGAAGAGTGCCTACTCTCCATTTGTGGGTAAGCATGCATCCTTAGATTGGAAAATAAACATTTAGAGCAAACATGTCCAATTGTAACTTTATTTACACTTAATAATATCAGTGTTTGTTATAACATTATATGGTATATCACCTCCCTACTAACTGGTTACTTTGAAATCATAACAGAACATGAAGCCAAAGTACAAAGACCACCTTTGGTGCTATCCCCACTGAAATGAATGGATGTTCATGGGTTCCTGAAAACTATTGCAGTACACTGTTCAGGAAACCAACAAGTATAGTCAGCAGTATAAACAGAATAGATTGTTGCATATTCTGCACTGTCTGAAAAGGGGGGCTGAAAAAACTTAACAGTGTAAGAGGTTTTTATTGCAACATCGAGGGCTAGAAATATTCTTGAAAAAGAAAAATTTGATACTTTTTAGGCATGTCAAGAAAGTTTACTGCATAAAATAACATTCACACAGCAAAGATAACGTTCTCAGAAACCTGAATATGTATTCAGCATATTGGATAACTTCCCCAGTTCACAGATCATCTGACTTTGCTCAGATGAAGGGTTAAGTATTTACTACTTTAAGTGTTTTAGAATCTAAATTCTCTTACTACCACAAAAAAGGAGAGCACTGAATTTACATCTTCCCATTTCTATTCATCTGGGATATATATTTTAATTTAAAACGCTACTGGTTAAACTACTGCAATAGCTACTTATCCCTGATTTGTGGGCTCACAGTGATGAGGAGCAAACAAACTTGTCCCGTAATCCACTCAAACTTTTCCTTTCACTTGCAGTCAACTGAGGCCTTCAATGATGCAACATTTGTTGAGAAGATTAGTGTTTGATATTCCTCTACTAAATGAACATGCAAAGATGCCGCTTAAAGTAAGTGTAATCTTTAACCTTCTCTTTCACAATATATAACCGGTGCACTTGCCTCATTCGCCAGAAGAGATGCAAATCTGATTATGAATGTAAGGTGATGCAAGGATTTCCTGCTTGCCAGTTACATGCAGTATAACTTTCAAAGTCCTGAATTTAGAATAGCTGAAGTAATTTGATGGGGTTTGTTCTGGATTAAAAGATTTATAAAATCCAGACCAGCGTTCTATTGTGGCGGGGGGGGGGGGTGGAGCAGGGGAGGATCAGATGTTGTTTTGCCAAAGAATAATGAACATTATGCATTGTCTTAATGACAAGAGAAGCAGATGACCCTGGAAATTCTATTCAGTAACTCAGACACAATACCCACTTGTGCAAATTTGACATGCAGACTTAAAAGCAGAGAGTAGTCATGGAATGGAAGCCTTGTGTCTGTCTATTCGTAAAAATCAACAAGATGAGGATATTCTTTTGCAGAAGTGGAACACTGAGATGTTAGCGTTGAGAGTAATCTGGGGTGACATGCTTTGATACCTGTAAATTATTTAAAATCTCTACCATACTCATATGCATTCATAATATAGCATTTCCTCAGGATAGTATTCTATATGCTGCCTTTACCTATATGCTAATATACAGTGGCCATCTGCTTTTTCAATTGATTTTAGTAGAACATACTTATAAGTCTATGAGCTTATAATTATTTTGATTATATCCAGTTGGTGTCAATCTGTTCAGAGAATGCTCTTTGATCCAGCAGAGGCTTCCATCACCAGAATGGGGAAGCTGGTTATTTTCAACAATTCCCCTTTCTGTTTGCACCACCCACCAACACTTCTTACATTGTTCTCAGAGGTCCCTTAGCCCTCTGGAGCAGACTTTGGAAACAGGGATGCAAGAGCTCTATGGGGCAGGGGAAATCAGGAACATTACCCCTCTCTTTGTTCCATTGACAGAACTTCCACTAATTCCTAGAGTGTTCTATCAGAGAACTGACAATGAACCTGTGTAATTTTAAAGTGAGCATAATCAAAGCTCATAGTGTATTCTTATAACCTGAGCTATCCTGCTCTTTTCAGTTGCTGACAAATCATTATGAAAGATGCTGGAAGTATTACTGTTTGCCAGGAGGATGGGGTAACTTTGGTGCAGCTTCAGAAGAGGAACTCCATTTATCCCGAAAGTTGTTCTGGGGTATTTTTGATGCCTTATCTCAAAAGGTAATTTTAAAGTTAATGGTATAATAATGAGACTAAAGTACATTCAAATTCCTTGATAACGTATGAGAAATAGACCTTTGTACAGCTCCTTTCTTAAACGCTTCTACTTTAAGCACACTTCAGTTTCTGTGAATTTAAGAAGTAACTCAAGTGAGAACTATAATTTGTGTTAGCAGCATAAAGTGGGTGTGAAGAACAACGGCTGCACATAACGTGGAAGTAGATTCTACATGGTCACAGTTTTTATTGGTTACTGTTCTTAAGGTCTGGCATATTCATTATCACATGCTGGGAGGAACAATCTTGATTGAGGGGGTGGCATGAATCTTGGGGCTACCACAGCATGTAGCAGTAATGTGAGCCCATCCTGTGACCTTGGTTTGTAGCAAGCCTGCCATCCCTCAAGCAGAGTTAGAATCTTGAATCAACACTTCAACATACCTTATGACAGGAATCCAGAACCTCCAGCCTGTAAACCTAATCTTAGCCCATGTAGACTCCATGTCTGGTCCCAAGAGCCCATTTGTCTTCCTCCAGAGGGTGGGCCTTTGCTCAGAAAGAGTGAACAGTCTGTGCTGCCCTAAGCCATGGACTCAGCTGCTTCTGGGGGTGTGGGAGTAGCTGCTGGCTCTGGATAATTGGGTTTGTGCAAAACGATCCATGCCTAAGAAGGCCATGCACACTGCATAAAGCCAGCCACCAGTGTAGGCAGATACCCTTTCTCCAGCCTCCATGTTGAGGGAGTCACATAGAAATGAAATGAAATGGGGTGGGGTGGGGGTGGAGTGATATCAGTGTCTCTACCCACTGTTGTGTTGGGATGATTTGTCATATCAAAATCAAAATCTGGGAATCAGAAATGACTACTGTTTTTCTTGTCACATGTCCTCCCTATGGCTGCTAAACTGGTTAGGATCTTTGGGTGAGGAGTAGGTCAAAAACCTTTTGGAAGTCCAAGTGAACGATGTTTACCAGATCAATCATCCACATGCTTACCGATGCCCTCAGTTAACTCCAAAGAGTTAATTATGTGTGAGTTTAACCTTTGCAGAAGCCATGCTGATTCTTATTCAGCTAGGCTTATCTTTCTATATTCTAATTAAAGTTAACATTATCACCACTTTCAACCAATTTATCTGGAACACATAAGTTATATTAACAGGTCTGTAATCTCCTGTATCCCTTTTTAAAATATGTTACATTGGCCATTCTCCAGCCTCTTGCTGTAGAACTGGATCTCAAGGACATCTTACAATTTCACATATGAGTTCTTTAAGATTTCTAGAATGAATGCCCTCTGGGTCAAGTAATGCATTACCTTAAAATTATCAATAGGGTCAAGAATCTTATTAATAATCATCTTGTGTCCCCACAGTTCCTCAGATGGCATTCCTGAAAATAATTGGTTTAGGCAGTTATCTGCCCTATATCTTCTGCAGATGAAGACAGAGGAAAATAATTCATTCAACTTCTTTACATTCTTTATATTTTCTTTTGGTACTTTTTAAACTGTGTTCTGATATAGCTAAAGAATGATTTGCTGTTGCTCTTGGTATTATTAGCAATCCACTCTGCAAAATCCTGTTTGTTTTTTGGTTTGGTTTGGTTTTGCATTTGTTACCTGCTTGGATCTCCTTTGTGCAGCCTTCTGCTCCCCTTGTGCTCTCATTTGGTTGAGGCTTCCATTTTTTAAAGGAACCCTTCTTTTCTTTAATAACTTCCTCAACCATGCTCAGTAACTATGCTGGTGACCTCTTGCACTTCATGCTGTCTTTCCTAAACTGTGAAATTATAGCTGAGATTCTATTATTGTGGTTTTGAGTAGATTTAAAGGACCCTAACCATCTTGACTCCCCATTTCAGCTTGACTTCTCCTTCTTTATTACCAGTTCCTTCATTTTAAAGTAAGCCAAATATGAGTGTTTTGTATTTTCTGGGCAATTTCCTGCTTGGATAGCACTGTGGTTCAACAACACTCACATCTTGTAATGGGTCCTGGATGGCACCACTTTGGATTAATCCAAGTTCGCCTTCCATCTTGTCCATTCCATGGCCAACTGTTCAAGAACACAGTCATTTAGAGTGTTGAAAAATACAACCTCTTTGGTGTGACTTGACTTTGTATTGAATCACTGAGGAAGCAATTAAAATCACCCTCTATTACGGCACTTGTTTCTTCGTATGCCTCTCTGATTTCCACTTTCCTTTCAAGATTTTCCTGAGTATTCTGGTTTGGGAGATGATTACATGTTCCTAGTACAACGTTACTTTTGGAGGCATTTCTGTAGAAGAACCTGCCTTTCTAATCTACTCAGTGATCATGGCATCCAGTCCTATCACTTCCTGGCCAATAGATAGGGAAGAAATGGAAGTAGTGACAGATTTTATTTTCCTGGGCGCCAAGATCACAGCAGGCAGTGACTACAGCCAAGAAATTAAAAGATACTTGCTCTTTGGGAGGGAAGCTATGGGAAATCTAGGCAGCATACTAAAAAGTAGAGACAAAAGTGCATATAGTCAAGGCTATGGTTTTCCCAGTTGCAATGTATGGCTGTGAAAGCTGGACCATAAGGAAGGCTGAGTGCCGAAGAATTGAGGCCTTTGAATTGTGGTGCTGGAGAAGACTCCTGCAAGTCCCTTGGACTGCAAGGCGATCGAACAATCTGTCCTAGAGGAGATCAACCCTGACTGCTCTTTAGAAGGCCAGATACTGAAGATGAAACTCAAATACTATGGCCACCTAATGAGAAGGAAGGA
>NW_025335268.1:24565595-24604392 GCF_004798865.1 Varanus komodoensis | reverse complement strand
ACCGAAGAATTGAGGCCTTTGAATTGTGGTGCTGGAGAAGACTCCTGCAAGTCCCTTGGACTGCAAGGCGATCGAACAATCTGTCCTAGAGGAGATCAACCCTGACTGCTCTTTAGAAGGCCAGATACTGAAGATGAAACTCAAATACTATGGCCACCTAATGAGAAGGAAGGACTCACTGGAGAAGAGCCTAATGCTGGGAACAATTGAGGGCAAAAGAAGAAGTTGAGGGCAGAGGATGAGGTGGCTAGATGGAGTCACTGAAGCAGTTGGTGTGAGCTTAAGTGGACTCCGGGGGATGGTGGATAGGAAGGCCTGGAGAAATGTTGTCCATGAGGTTGCGATGGGTCAGACATGACTTTGCAACTAACAACAACAAATCTACTCAGCACTAGTTTGTCTTTGACAGAGCAATATCTTTTCCAGTATGCTCTGTCCTCCCTATAGTTTTAATACTATAATACTGTACTGATGACTACATCTCACTGGTTCTCTCAATTCCATCAGTTTTTCACATTGCATTGCCCACTATAACCAGGTTTTTCTTTAAAATCAGGTACTATTCCAATTTTGGTTGAGAACTTTTAGCATTGCCATAGAAAGATTTTTATGTTATGTTCTTCAAGCACTTATTCCTCTTACAGTGGCTAATACGTTCACAACATGGATAACGTATGTTCACATCATTTTTCCTTCATCTCCATTTTGGCAACTGGAAATAGTTTTGTCTTCATTCCCTAGGGATGATTCTACCAGAATTAGATGCTTCCGAGCTCCTGCCAGCTTCTCCCCAGAGTTCAGTTTAAAAGCTGTTTTGTCACCATTTTTATGTTAGGTTAAGTGTCAGCAAACTAATTCATTTCTGATTCAAGTTGAGCCCATTCCTATTATATAGGTCCAGCTTGTCCCCAAATCACCACCACCACCACCATCATCTGCTACAATCACTGCATTGGATATATTATCCCACCTTTCTTTCTCTTACATGAGACCTAAGGTGGCTTCCAAGGTTCCCCTCATCTCCATTTTATCCTAACTCTGAGAGTTAGATTAGGCTGATAGACAGTGACTGGCCCAAAGTTTCCCAGTGCTTTTAATGACTAGCACCCAGATCTTCCAAATCCTAGTCCAGTGCTCTTAACCACTACAAATAACTCATAGAATGTTCCTTAGTGGCTAACAAATCTTAACCTCTTCTCTCTATGCTCTCGTCCACATATTGAGAATTCTTAGTTTTGCCTCTTTAGCTGGCCATGGATGTGGAACAGCTAGCTTTTCAGATAAAGCTACTTTAGTGGTCCTGGATTTCAGTTTTCTCCTTAGTAGCCTAAATTTGGCTTCCATGACTTCATGGCTACATTTCCCCATATCATTGGTACCAACTGACCATAACCACTGACTCTTACTATAGCACTATCTACAAAGCAGTATAGATATCTGCAGCTCTCACACAGCCTTCACTGTGCAATTTACATACTCGCCACAGACTCAGCTGCCTATAATTCTAATAATCAAATCTCCCACTACTACAACTCCTCTGCCTTCCTGGAGGTACATCATCAACATGAGAGGATATTTGTCTGACTTCTAAGGGATCATTCCTTCTACTTCAGAATGATTCTCTGTGATCACAGAGGAGCTGTAATCCAGAGACTGAAACAGTGCTATTAGGTTTCCAATGGCCTCACCCACTGATCTCTCTCAACTTCTCCAGATTAGCGCTCTTAGCTTCATGGGAATATGCTTATTTTCTGAGAGCCAGAAGCTTATTATACAAAACACATATTCAGGACAATTGTCTGTCTGGCATATAGTCAAAAATGTGGTACTTCCAAATGTGGTACTTCTGGCAATCTGCTGGAGGCTGTACCTGATGTTCTGCCAAGCTGCGAGAGCACCTTCTTAGATGCAGAAGAGACTGCTTTGTCTACAGTTCTGACCCTTTTGGAGGAAACTATTATGCTGCCATTTACATGGGTTATCATAAAAATGTGTTATTTTCATCCCTTAATTTCAGTGAACATTCTACAGTTCTATAAAGGTAAACAAGATGGGAAGCTGAGAACAACAAGGTTGCTTTCAAAATAGATAGTTCAGTTTGCTATGCAAGAAACTAAGGGCCAGACTAGAAATGATATTAAAGCCCTCTTTGGATTTAAAGGGCAGGTTTAGAGATGTTAATAATATCAGTGGGAGGGGGTTGGGATTTGAATATTATTAGGATCCTGGAAGGTGTGGAAAGTGGAATTTAAGCCATTCCTCCCTTGTTGTGGTCCTGTGAACAATCCTGCCCTTGAAGGTTCTGTTTGCATTGGAAAGTAAATTTCTATTGGCAGCAATGTGGAATCCCCCCACCCCACCCCCACACAGAGAACGATCAGCTACAAATTCTCCCAAAACCCACTTCACCAATACTATCATATTTTTTAAACTTATGTTAATTATAAAAAAGATCTAATGTCAAATCTAGTTTGGTGCTAATGTATCTTAATGTGAAAGGCATACTTCATCCTATAATAATGAAATAAGACTTTTCCTCATTGAATGAAGTAATCATGGTTAAAAATGCAAGAGATCATAGCTCAGCTAACATAGGGCTAATATTTTGTCAGCACAAATGGAGGATGTCTCAGTTCATTGTTGGGTCTCTGTTACACTTTTATTTCCAGAAATATGAACAGGAACTATTCAAGCTAGCTTTGCCCTGCTTGAGTGCCGTTGCAGGGGCTTTACCACCTGATTATATGGAATCTAATTATGTTGGTGTGATGGAAAAACAGGCCTCCATGGATTCAGATGGAAACTTTAATCCACAACCTGTTGATACTTCAAAGTAAGGATGTTTTTTAGCATGGATTATTTTGATTGTATGCACTGTTTGGGGCAGAAATGGACAATGCGAATGAAATGCATTCTTCCTTGCTTCAGCACTTTTCAAATATCTTCTTTTGCTTCTGGGAAGAAAGTGCCTATTCTAACCAATAAGTTATTGTCCTCAAACCATTTGTTTGTACAAGGGTGTTCTTGAACACAGGTATATTCAGATGCCTTATATGGGATAATTCATGCATTCAAAATGTTCTTTTGCTGTTGTTTTTAGTGGTTATAAAATATTCCTCATTTTCCTAACTGCTGTATCCTCAAGCATCTACCATGTCTAGTATGCTACCCCTTCCGTATCCTATCTTGAAAGTGCCCTAAAAATAATAAAGTAACAATATTATATTTAGATATTCAATGAGAGAACAGTATCATAATTTGACAAATAAATATAAATGTGATGGTATTATGAAGTGATAAAAATTGAACATTAAAAGAATGCACGATGCATTATTGTGAAATACTGATGTTTATCTGGTTTGTTCTCATGCAGCATTACAATTCCTGAAAAGCTAGACTACTTTCTTAACAAATATGCTGAACATTCCCATGATAAATGGTGCATGGAAAAGGTAAAGTATTTGTAGCTCTGTCTATATACATTTAACATCCTCTTGTCAAGGCATATCTACTGTATTACGAATCCACCTGAACATACCTTTTTTAGTACACATCATGGAATCTTGCTTATGCTACACTATTAGACTCATTCCATTACATTCCATCTTTAAATGCATATATACATATGAGTATTCCTTGTTTTACATTTCTAATTAGCTAACATGTTTCTTTTAATAAAGCTTTTTATATCTTTGTTGTCATTACATATTTTGATGATTGCATTTGCATCTAGATCTAGAAAACTGAAAACACATAATTGCCTGCTTTAGCAGTTTTGAGTAGCAGATCTACCAGCAGTGTAATTTGGTGTTGCAGGAAATGCCGGAGGTGGGGGAATGGGGCATCCACAATTACCAAGCAGGGTGTACTTACAGTACTTCTGTACCATGAATGCACTGCTTTATGGGTGGTCAGCTTTGTTAATTATTTATGCCCCGAGGAACTTTCTTTGGTGGTAAAAATGGTTTGTGAACAAGCATAAGTATACAGCCTCTTAGTTTCCTATATCAAGGTATCTCTTTATGGGCATCATTCAGTGTCATTTCCTGTATTCCTCTGGAATCAGACAATTAGGCCATTCTGTAGAGGATGGGAAGATCATGGAAACAAGGATTGCCTTCATGAAAATATTTTTCAAGACCAAGGGTTTTACCTCTGCTCATGAGGAGAAGGGACTGAGGAACTGCTAGGATTTCATGTTTCCCAGCAGATCCCTATGCCTCCCGGCCCCCACCCCCATGCTAAGTGTAACTTTAGAGCTGACCCAGTACAGAAAGAACTGCACTAGCTGAATAGGTAGAGGGAGTTAGCTTCAAATTCAGAGCTGTAGTCTCATGCTCAGAGTGCTTTCCTGAGGTGAGAGATGAAGTTTTGAATTTTTAAGTCTGTCAAGGCAAAGTGTACTGGCCATAGGATTGCGCACTTAGTTAATATTTACTGCAAGTGAGATTTGCAATGAAATGTTGCAATGTGCTGTGCTCCTGTTCTGTTTCCAGCTACTCCATTCTTTCTTTCCCATTTTCTGTTCCTCTCCCTCAGCACTAAATCAGCATCTGTATCCATTGAACATGTTCAGTACTCAGTGGACTTTAAGAATCCTTTCCTCCCCATTTGGATGTTTTTGTTGTAGTCCTGCAAACTTAGGGATTTCCCTAAGCCTGCTGATATCTCCCTCTTGTGCATCAATTGTGCTACTATTAGTATGTAAGATTAAAAGTTCTTAACTGCAGTATTTCAAATTTTCATGAGATATTGTATGTCTATTAAGAATATAAAATTATATTATTACTGGTATAACCCTATAGAATAATCAGGGCACAAGTATGCATCTATTTCATTTGGAGAGGGGTGGGCATAGTACACTGATAACATGCAAAAAGAACATCCATACCATAAATGGCATCAAGATTCCTGATCAACTTATCCCCCTCCCCCCCTTTTTTTTAACTTTGTCAGTTTGCAAATGGGTGGATATATGGTGAAACATACTCAGAATCTTCCAAAGTGCAGCCATTAATGAAACAATTTAAACTGTTATCAGAAAAGGTAAGAAGATTATATAAAATGTTTTGTTTGTAGTAAACATACTATCTTGATTATTGAAGGAAGCAACTAAATGTAGTGGTTTCTCAAGTAATGGACAAACTCACTGACTTTGTTTATGAATGCATTTTCCATTTATGAGAGTTATTTAAGAGTACCAGCCCTTTACACACTCAGATCTCAGACTTGGCCTGGAAAATCAAGTTGAGTAGATCATTCTACCTTCAGCTTTGGCAGGCCTCCTAGAGAAGATGGTGATGTCTACCATGACACCTTTTCCTTAGGCTTTTCTGCAGTGCAACCCGTAAATGTTTCCTCTGCCCTTTCAGAATTAAAAATCCTTGAGGATGATCCCACATGTTCAGATATCTCACATTGTACACACAGATCCTCATCTTGGTTGAACAGAAAGAACATGTTTGCTTTTGTCCAATCCATAGGACTTGCACATTCTAGATTTCTATCATACCCCCACATTTTATGTGAACTGAACCAGGCCCATTCAACAGCATTATACAATATTTTGGTATCCCTCACTGGAAAAAAACGGTCTCTATCCCTCTTGGAGAATGTATCGCTCTCGTATACCTTTCACCCAGTTTGCAGGTCTCAGGAAGCATTCTGACTTGCACAATTGTGTAGTGGTTTCTTTAGCTTTTTGGGAAAGAACTCTCTTGAAGAATTTGTGGCGATAGCTACATAACAACCCATAGCTTTATAAGGACTATGAATATGGATTAGCCATGCAGTACTTAAATCTGTCTTTAAGCCTTAGAGTTTCATTGTGTCAATAGTTAAAGCATAGGAGATTCCTTAATGCATCTTCACCATTTCAATTTAGAATGTTCTTATACCTACCACAAGGGAGAATGAAACTCCTCCTTAGTGAAGGAGATTATCTTGAAATGGAGTACAGCCTTGTCAATTAAAGCTGTGCCAATCCAATTCCCAGTAAACAAGATCTCAGCCTGTTCTGCTTGTACCTTCTCTGGTTTACTTACACACCAAGTATTTTGGCTCTTTCCTGGTTTTGACAATTGACTTAAGACACCTCTTTGCCATGAGAAGTTCAAAAACTTAATAAGATTTCCTTTTCTCCTAAATTGAATAGCATTATCTGAGGATGAACTGAAAAGAAAACTTGTTAGGTCCTAATGTTCTTCACACTGCTGCAAGGCTTTTTCCGCATTGTACTGAAGTACTAGTGTATTCCTTAAATGTTTACATTATATTCAACTTTAAACAAAAAAGTCTTTCCAGGTTTTCTTTTCTTCTAAATCTGTGTTGTTATGATTGTGTATATAACAATATAGTGTTGAATATAGTGATATGAAATGGCTGGTAGTGGGACAATTTGGCAATCACTAATTCATGTAGTGTGGTAACAAGTTCAAATTTAAAATAGCCATGTTATAAACTGATCACTTCGCTTGCACCACTTCTCTTAAATAGTGGTGACATTGGTAGTCCAACTTTAAGTAATATTCATTTCAGTGGCTCTGCATTAATTAGAACTACTCTGAATACTTCCCATTGATTGCAATGGATATTGTTTTAAAATGGGTGTGCATAGAAGAAAGCTAGATCTCTGTATTCATAGATTTTCCTCACTACATGCATGTACTGGATGATCTGCTGGTTATTCATGAACTTGAACGTGATACCAAGTTCAGTAAAAGATCTAGAGCTTACCTGATGAAGTTGCTGAGAGATTCATATAAGGCATGCTGAGGATTGGAACAGAAGCATAATATCTAAAAGGAAGTAACAGAATAGCCTCTCTCCAACTCAGTTACTGGTTGTCTAACAGAATGATCATATCTGTGCTTTTTCTAGGAAAAAGAAGTTTACAGATGGCCAATCAAAGAATCTCTGAAGACCATGCTTGCTTGGGGATGGCGGGTTGAAAGAACAAGGGAAGGAGATACTATGGCTTTGTATAATAGGCCACGTCGAATATCACAAACAAGTCAGGTACATCCTATGTCAGCCTGAAAGTGTTTCCTATATTTCTGCTTAGTGACTTCATCCCAAGTACCCTCTGGTCATTTAGTAATGGTAAAGGACTGGATCGCAGGCATGCCCTCACGGTGATGGTTTGTTTGCAGCACTACTTGCATTTTTGCCTGGGGGCACAAGCCTTTCTATGTATGAAGTTCTGAATGTTTCACATCGTATACTGTGCATTTGATGTTGTGTTGACATATTTGTATGTACCTTAAACCTTTCTGTCTTTAAAGAGGAAATTTACTCCTGGTAGAGTATTATTAGTACTGCACTGTTTTATAGAAAATGACACAATTTAGTTGATTAATTTGTATAGTGTTGAAAGTGGGGAGTCTGGAAAAAAAGAGATGTCAGTATTTATTTTTAATGTATATAGTTGCCTTTTCTAGTAGAATAATCTTTTCTTCAAGGAGCACAGCATCTAAATTCCACTTTGATAGGAACTTTGGCTTCAGTCACTGCTACTAAAATCACTGAAGCTAAAACTTTTACTGTCTCCTTGCAGTATTTGAAAGAGTATTGCATTAAGGATCAGCATGTTTTATCTTTTAGTCTAGCCTATATACCTTTGATTTTATAGGTTTCAGTTATTTATTTACATAAATGGAAAATTGGCATGCTGGAGTTCAAGTTGTACAAAACAATTCAGTTTTGTACTAATTAGTTTTTTAATATCTAGACCATGCCTAGCTTTCATTAATCTGCAGTCTTTTTCAGTGTAATGGAAAAACATATGTAGACTTGATAAATTGTGAATTACTCCTTCTTTTGTGATAGATGCATTAATAAACATCTTATCCTTTATAAGCAGTAAATTTTGTACCTAATGTGTTTGATCATTCATTTCTCTTTTACACATTTATTAATATTTATTCAGGTTTCTGTAGATACTGTCCATGGATATACTCCCCGTGCAATTGACATGAGTAATGTTACTCTCTCCAGAGAGCTGCATGTAAGTTATATCACTGCTAATGTGATGCAATTAACATTTAAGAAAGATTTTGTTTACTTTTCTTTGTATAATATAAATTCCCAGCCTATTCTCTGGTAGTTATCATTCATTCTGATGTCACACATCTCCTGTAAAATGTAGCTGTAAAATACTGCAAGAACATAACACAGATTTTTTAAAAAGTATATTTAGATTAAATAAATAAGTAGGATCAAAGCAAGTCACTGGATTAGAGCTATTGATGCAAACAAAAATTCTCTTTGAGTTCTTATTTCCAGCTATAGATAGAGGAAAATACTGTTGGTCAGCCCTGCCTACCATCTGAAGTAATGGCAGTGACATATACATAGGAATTTTGTTCTTAACTAGAGCTATTTCAACAAGATATTGAATACCTCATTTCAAGATATAAGAGATATCTATCTATCTATGAAAGCTATGAGAGAGAGCGTGCACGTGATAGTGCACACTGTGAAGCTGTCTTCCCTCCCTTCTCGATCGGAGAGAGAGAGCATGAGAGAATGAATGAATGAACGAACGAACGAGCATGTATAAAAGCTTAGATCTGTAAGGCTGTAAGGTTAATGTGTTAAACATGTTATTCAATGTGGACGAACTTGGAGGATTACAGACATCCAGTGGAAGATGGAAGGAGTGTGTAGGTAAGGATTTCATTGGGCCGCCTTACACTCTCCAAAACCTAAGCATTTTGCATCAGTGCACAAGCAGGAGAGGTTGAGGTGCTACTGCAGTACATTGTATTCTTCTCTTTCCTTTCCTCAAAGTGCTGACTCTGAGCTGCAGCCAATGTAGAAAGTGTTCCAGCATAGAATACATTTCTAAGATTATGGCCATCTAGATAGTGCCTACCAGTTATAGGCCTGTACCGTGAACTAATTATTTAGAAGAAAATCTTAAATATATTTATTCCATTTTTATGCCAAAATAGCTTTTAATAATACAATGTTATTATTTTGTAATAATATAATTTTGATAATCAGATAATACATTTAGTATTATAATTTATATATAATAATGTATAATAATATTTTTTCAAAACCACTAGCCTTTATGAAAAGCATCATCATACCCTTTTTTTCCATTTTCAGGCTATGGCTGAGATGATGGCTGAAAACTATCATAATATATGGGCAAAGAAAAAGAAAATGGAACTTGAAGCAAAAGGTAAAATTGAATATTGTATTGTTAAGCCGTCCTGAGACTTCAGTAAGGGGTGGTCTAGAAAAGTTTTAAATAGATAGAGAGATAGATAGATAAATAAAGCTTTCCAAATATGAAAGATCATCTTGGGTTATCAAACAATAGACACTGCTAAAGAATGACAGTACTTACATCCTCCATTTTGATGTCTTCATGGAAAAGCAGCCACAGGTTCAGTTATATACTGTAGATCATTTAATCATGTTCTGATTATAGCTATCTCTGTTGTGAACAGTACCTGCATATTTTGCTTATTTATCTCCATGGAGTGCTTTTATATATTGATGACACTGTGCAAACAATATAAACAAATCTTAGTAGCTGAAACATAAGTAGCATGCTGATTTGGCATAACTCTGGAGCTGATTTTTTTTTACTGGTCTCTGTACTGATTCTCCTACCCAAAAGCTTTTGCTTTTTTCTTAAAAACAACAACAACACCCAACAAAAAACACTTTTTGTAAACGTACAAGAGAGGCACTCCTCCAGGTTTATTCAGGGGAGAAAACTCATTTCAAGAAGAGTCATTTTTATGCATAGAAGGAGTCCAGTTCAGAAATTACAGGGGATTCATATACTGCTTCTGTTCGGATTAGGTTGAAGAGTCCAACAAGCTTATCTGTTTAAATGGAAGGAGGTGATATGCATCAGCCCCTCCTTTGGCTCAAGACTGGCTAGGTGGCAGTGTTGCTGGAGTAATTAGTGTGACAGCCAACTTTTGTTACCATCTGTAGCTCTGATTGGCCAATGCCACTTATCTGTACCATTTGTTTGTTCATTTTCATTTTATATTCTAGCTTTTTAATGTACAAAGTGGTTTCAGGACTTTGAGTTTACTAAACTATGATGACACCAATATGCTTTAACGTGTACAAACAAAACAGTAGTGCAAACATGAGTTTCTTCGCCAGGCACTTTATACAATTTCCTGCAAATACTCTCGAAAAGATATGCTTCCTATGTTATGTGAAATTAACCAAGTTAAACATAATCAGTTGCTGTGCACTCATTGTTTTCATGAGTTGTTTTGCATGAGCAGAAGAAAGTATGTTGTCTTCTGCATGGTTTATTGTTACACGTGTGACATGGCTGCCAGCAGTTGAAGAGCTTCATGTGGAAAGCAGTTTTATTTATTCTACGAGGACAGAGAAGCAGAACTAAGAAGGCCTGTGGATGAGATAAAGCTGAGCTGAGCCCCCTGCAAAGCCATATGACATTGAGTAGGCATGGCAGTGAGACAAAGCTTCACTGGCTCTGCCTACTTCCTGCAATCTACATTTAAATCTCACCTTGAAGGCTCTGCCTATGGTGGTGATGGGGGTATTTTCAGTATCTAAATGGCTCCCCAAGTGCCATCTGAAGGGCTAAGGGCTTACTCTTTGAATGAAATATATCATCCTTTGATGTTGTTTGTAATATATTCAAAGCAGCTGCCCTCAGTCTTACTTTTTGTCATTTCCCCAATTCATGGAAGTGGGAGGAGGAAACCATCCCTTACTTGTTCCCTATGATACACTGACAGCCAAAGAAAAGGCCAAGGACAGAGAGAAAGCTCAAGATATTTTGAAGTTTCTACAGATCAATGGATATGTCGTCTCCAGGTAGGTTCTGCCTCAGTAGTTTTAATGTCAGTGTATATTGCTTTATATAAAAGAAACTGCAGTACAGAATTTGGTTTTTTAAATGTCATTGCAATACCATTTTGCCCTAACTTGGAAATATACATTTTGCTTAGGAAATCTGAAATGTGTGCGGGTCCTTTTTCATTTGTGTTCCTGTTCCTGAGCCTTTCTTTAAAAAATAGTTTGTAGCCACACAGACTAAATACTGGTCACATTTGAAGGCAAGTGTGTACAGTTTTCTGGCTTGCTATGTTTGTCACAAACCAGAAGGGGAAGAAGAACTTGCAGTATTGCAGGGGAGGTGAGCAGGGAGTGCAGAAATCCATGATTGGCTACCATAGCCATTTTGTGATGTGCTTGAATCAAGCCAGATACAAAACCTGAAAGGACAGATAAGGTAACATATTGGCCAAAAAAAAAAAAGCAAAGAAAGAAAAAGATAATGGGCATATCAAGCATATATGTAATGTTAAATCTCTTTGTGATAATCTTGGTTTTTGTCTTAGTTTTGATTTTATTATCTCTGTTTTTGGGAAACTGAAATATTTTTTATTCCAGAGGTCTAAAGGATCTAGAGTTAGACACACCTTCCATTGAGAAACGGTTTGCGTACAGTTTTCTTCAGCAACTGATAAGATATGTAGATGAAGCCCATCAGTATATTCTGGAGTTTGGTAAGCCATTTTAAATAAGCATTTTATAGTATAGAATTAAAATGTTTTAATACCAGAAGCAAATGGCTTTAAAGAGTTATATTAAACTCAGTTGGTAGACTTTGATGAGACTTGAATCAACTTCATATCTCTTTGATCATGGCCTGTTGGGTTGCCTTATCCAAATGGACTTTTAACTTATTAAAGGAGTTAAAAGCTCAAATGTTTTCCATTTGGAGTTCAAACATAGATTTGAAAGCTAATCCAAGCCAATTTCTTTCTACTTTATTAAAAGAATTCAGTAAGCTACCCAAAAGATGCAGCAAAATAATAATAATAATAATAATAATAATAATAATAAGTTAATAGTTCTGTGATGGTTAATAGCTACTTTCTGCCAATAGAGGAGATGAATAATACGCACAACTTTCTAAGACAGTCAGGAAAAGGAACTTGGCAAAATTATAGCTGATGTCAAGAAAAATGGAAAAATCTTGAAAATCAAATGTTTAATTTTCAGGAATACCAATTGTCACAGATGCCTCCCCTCTCCTGCCCTATTTCCCAATCCATTCTTCAATTTCCCAGTCACTGTATGATGAGCCTTTCAACAGTGAAAACAAAAAAGAAGAGACATAATTTATTTTTCAAAAAATAATAATACGTTCTCCTGTACTTAGAGGATATTGTTAGTTTATTGTTAGATTCAATAAGGTAAGAGAAGGCTTTTATTTTTTTAAAAAACTAAGAAAGTGCTTTACTATTTAGAGAAATTGTTGATTTTGTAATTTCAGGTTCTTTGTTAATGAACAGACCCCATTTGTGCCATGGAATAGGAGCTGTGGCACGAAAGGAGGAGGCTGGCATGGCTAGAGGCTACACACTGGCAACTCAGCATGTGGGTGTGGAGCTTAGATCTGGGCTGCACTTTTTCCAGCTTCCTCAGCACAATTAGCGGTGCTAGTTGGTTTTGTGGTGGTGTGGGGAGAGCTGTGGAGGGAGCTGGTTGAGTAATCTTCCCTCTGGCTTGCTCTGCAACCATGAAAGGGGCCCATGGTTCTGGTCTCTCCTTCTCATCATGCTAAGCTATTGCAAATGTTACATGCCAGGGCATGGTCCACCCTGCCATAGAATCTCTTTCCTCCCACTCCCCGCCACCACTGCCATGGGAAGGCAATTATTAGAATTACTAGATTTTTACCCAAATTCATATTTGGGATGTGGGGAAGGGTGATAGAGAATAGAACTATATATTTAATGATACCTCTCTTGAACAAATTGTAGTCAGTTTTGCTGGATTGCATGAAGATTTGTTAGACCTTTGTTAGATATTCAGACTGATTAAAGTAATTTACTTACAAGTAGCTCATATTTTATTAAATTTGGTAGCTCTTGGCCAACCTGGACTTTCTACATTGTATGTTTATGTCCTTGTCCTGAATATTGAACATTAAATGAGGTAGAAGGAAGCAAGATATTAAGGGCTATGTGATGGAGATGGAGGCCAACCTTGTGATGATAATGGAGACAGTTCTTGGAAACTAAGGTGTTTGAACTGCAGAAGATGGATCTTCACCACTGACATAAAACTATCACACTATTTTACTGATGAAAAAACTAATGAGGATAAAATACAACTCTATGGTTATATTGAAGTGTGCAACGCAGATCCGAAATTCAGTTTAGAAAGCCTGTGGAAGCAATATAAAGTGTTACAAATTGGCCATAACATATTTAAATTATATCTGAAGCATTTGTCTTTTTCATACAGATGGTGGCAGTAGAGGCAAAGGAGAACAATTTCCTTATGAACAAGAAATCAAGTTCTTTGCTAAGGTAAAGTATATCCTTCCATTTTTTGCCAAATATCAAATGTACTATACTCAGGGCTAGCACAGAGTTAATTACTCCAGTTAAGAGATTGGGAACCAGCCATAACAACATTGCATGTGACAGTAGTCACCCATGCACTTTCCTGCCATATATCCAGTAACTAAGAATGATATCCAACAGTGTCTGTTCTCTATTGGGAACAGACAGCTGGTAGAATGGATTCCTTCTCCCATCTGCCCCAGAAGTTTAAAGGATGCTCTGGAACACCTCTTCTCCCCCACAGCAGGAGAAAAGGAAGGGAAAGCAGAAAGCTTTAAGCAGAAGCATGTTCATCTTACATTGGATAGAATCCACAGATTTCCCTCTCTTCATTTCCTTGAGTTCAGTGCTGATGTTCACTAAGAGGAGTAGTGTGCGATGTCCAAAGTGCAATAGTTCCAACAGCCAAACATGATATAAGTGAAATGATACAGAATGGCAGACTTTCATTGCTAAATGGGAAGCAGGACCGCTGCATACCCCAGAGGTGGCCACAAAGGGGCAATGGAGGAGCCAGGAGTAGTGCTTCGGTTGACTAAGGTCACTCCATTGCTGAGAAGCTTCAATGTCTGCTCTGCTCTCTTGTTATATTCATTAAGAGATTTATATTATTATATTATATTAATTTGATAGGGTTAATAACAGAGAAGAGGTAGAGAGAAATTGAATATATGTTCATAAATCATCAGTGCCATGACACTGTTACAAACGGAGAATAGTGGCAGTGCAGGGCCTTGGGATAACTAATCTCTGTATTTCCCTCTTGTGTTTATTTCAGGTTGTACTTCCATTAATTGATCAGTATTTCAAAAATCATCGCCTGTATTTCCTGTCTTCAGCAAGCAGGCCTCTCAGCAGTGGGGGGCATGCCTCTAACAAGGAGAAAGAAATGGTAACCAGGTAAACTCATAATAAAATAAAATAGCTGATTAGCTTATCATGAAACATGGGTGGACTTATGAAATGTGTGCTGAAATTAGAAGAGTAAGTTGGTTTATTAGGCCCCAAAGTAGAAAACTAACTTTTACCCCTTTCTCTTATCTGAGTACTGTTACCCAATTTCTCATAATCTAATTCTGTCCTTATATAGTACCTACTGGCTAAACTTCTGTGCTTTTGCTTGAAGTCAGCAGAGCTAAATTAATTATTAAGATGTTTAAGCAGGGTGTTGAAATCCAGGTATTGACTTTACAAGCCTCTTTTTGCAAACTTGCTGTTTTGTATCTGGCTATTAATACTTTTTGCAGTCTCTTGAATCTGCAATTCCTTTGCAATGTAAAAGTTTCCTCTATTTTTTAGTTTCATTTTGCAAGTTCCAGATATAGAGGCATGTTCATGTAAACATATTTTGATATGCTTGTTTACATAACTATTCCTTTCACACTTTTGCAAAGCTTGTAAAGTAAATGTGAAAGTTTTTATTTCACTTTGTAGATTTATCTCAAGGCTTAGAAATGTTTGGTTGGATGCTCATTCTAGACTTAAGGGTATTGGACAACTACTGACCAACAGTGAACATCTTATTCTTGTGAAGTCTCTTGTGAGAGTCATGGTAGAGAACTGAAAGCATTCTTGGATGATACTAAATATCTAGACCCATTTTAATATGGGATTCTGCCTGGTTACAGGACCAAATCAGACTTGGTTGCCCTTATGAATGAGCTTTATTGAGAGAAGGACAGTAGGAGTATGAAATGGTTAACCCTGCTTTGATTTCTCATGAGTTTTTGATACCACCAACCATTGCATTTGTCTGAACAAACTCTGTGGACTGAGAATTGGAGGAACTATGTTAAAGCTGTTTGGATCCTGTCTTCCCAATCAATTCCAAAGAGTAGCACTGACTTCTCAGTTTTTGAATGATTAAACTATGTGGTACAGTAAGCTTCCATCTGTCCCTGGTGTTGCTTAAGGTCAGTATGAAGCTGCTGGGAGCAGTCATTCGGGGATTTGGAGTGAAGTGCCATCAGTATGCTGATATTACATAGCTCTCTCTTCCTGTGATATCTGAATCAGATGGGGCAGTGCAAGTCCTGAATCATTGCCTAGACTCAGTGATGGTCTGATTGAGACCCAGTAAACCGAGGTTGAATCCTGGCAAGAAAAAGACCCTATGGGTGAGCGGCTTTTGTATTCAGGAGGTAGGCTCATTGCCTCTCCTGAATGGTTGCACTCCCTGTGACAGATCAAGTTCATAGACTCTTGGATGGATCTATGTTGCTGAAGGCCCAAGTGGGCAAGGTAGCTTAGAATATGTTTAACCAACTTTGGTGCTCTGGTTACAGCCTTCCCTCGACAGAGATAGCTTGACCACAGTGCTACAGGCAGTAGGAACTTTATGCAGTGTTTAAAGTTAGTCCAAAACATGCAGCTAGTGCAAAATGCAGCAGCATGGATAATGTCAGGAGCTGCCCTTTTTTGCCAAGTAGCTCCTTTGTTGTGAGAATTGCACTTGGTGCTTTTTGTTCCTGGCCAAATTTAAGTTTTGCCATTGGTGTATGAAATCCTTAAACAAATTGGCATTGGTACCCTTTCCTAGGAATATATGAGAATTTTATTTCAATTCTCAGATCACTAATGGCCAGTTCACAATTCCAAGTGCCAGCAGGCGTTCATATTCTTCAAAAATGCCCACAAATATCCAAACTTGTATTTACAAAATGTACACTTCTAGAAATACATCTTAAAGTGCACAATTTTTTTTTAAAAATGCACACTTTTAAAAAGGTGTCTTTTTATACTTTAGTCACTTTGGTGGAAAGTATGCACTTTACAATCTGAACAACTTAAGAAATGCACTCTTTTAAGAATTCAGTTTCACACATAAGTCTGTGGGGAAAAGTACACACATGGAAGTGAGCTGAACTGAGCTTTGAAATGAAGTTGGAAGAATTTCATCAACCTCAAGCTTCTCTGGTTCTCCAGTCCCTACCCAGTCATTGAGATCATTAGATGAGGCACTGCTGAAGTTCCACAATGACCAGTTCAGACTCCACTTGGAGTAGAACCTTCAGAGAGGTTCAGAGTTCCTCTCTCCAAAACCTCCTGTCCTTTTATGTTACTTCATTTTTGGCATCTACAGAAGACATTTTTTCTTCAAACAAGGCTTCCTTGTCTGGTCAGTCATGACTATAGATAACTTAATTGCATTTTAAATATTTAATTCTGTATTTTTATTCTTTCTTTTTATTGTTCACTGCTGAGAGAGCTTGTCAGATATAGAGTGGTATATAAATGTATCTGCCAATGGAAGGGACAGGGCCATTAGAATGCATTCCTCTATCAACACTGCACACATACACAGCCTCAGACAGTCTCCCAAATCTGTTCTAGAAGCTTGAGTGACCTCCAGAAGACATTAAAGAAGGGCACAGGGGAAACAGAGAGGAAAGAAAAGGAAAGCTGCACTGTATGAGCAGAAGCAAGCTGGCCCAAATTTTCATCTCACCCATTCTAGCAACATTAGCTCTTCCAGGAAGTTGCCATGGTAATTATATTAATTGTATAATAGTTCAGGGCTACATCACCTATTTGTGGATGTATGCTGTGAAGGAAAAAAAGACACATTTACCCTTATTCTTGTCCCATTAGTTGATATTCTGAATGTTAGCACATACATCTTTCTTCCATGTTTTCATTATTAGCTCACTGGTGTCAAAAGAAAGGCAAGGGCATGTATTGTTGTTGTAGTTATGTTACTGTTTTTCGTTTTATTGTGAACCACCATTGGAAGTGTGTCATACAGAGGTGATATATAAATGGAAAATGCACACACACATGCATAATTGATTGAAAATCCAACCAATGTGTGTAGATTAAGGCATCCATCAGTAGGATGGGAATGGAGGTGATTTTCAACAGTTCTCACGATGGGTAGGCAAAATAGCTCTGCAGCCTTCCCAACCCTTCATAGCAGATTTTGGTGGAAAGGGTATTTGTGACGGAGCGGGGCAATGGTCCAAAACTGGCTCCTTCCTGTTCTGATGATACATGCCTTTTGTCATGCACTTATGTATCCTTATATGTCAAGGGAAATAGGTAGCTGATTTAATTATGCTTAAATCTGAAAGCATATGATGTAATACATTTATATTATCCTCTAACATTGATCCAGCTGGTAGTTTGAAACTCTTTTGCTAACATCTTTCTGCAGTGACTTACTAACATCATTTAACAAAAGAAATCTAGCAATGAAATGACTGATTATCAGCTTTTTAATGGGAACAACGTTGAAATATATTTTGTTTAAGTAAGTATAGTTTGATGTCTCATGCCATACTTGACTGGTTCTTGTAGAACAATGAAGTACTTTCAGTAGACTCTTTGCTCTATTCCTTGTGTAGGGATTGAGCCCATCCGTTCCATAAAAGAGCCTTGTGGATTGTAGATACAGATGAAGAGGAGCAATTAGAGGCTGCAGCTGAAATACTAAGGCCATTAGACTCAGCAATAAGCCAGGCAGTCACAGAATCAGACAGTTTCAAATACTGTGGGAAAGTTTAGTGAGCATTTTAATGCAGAGGGGGCCGACTTGGCATCATTAATCCAAGGGCACAACATCAGGTTAAGGGGACAGACCAGTGATTGGCCTTAAGCAGCAGGATCCACCTTGATGGTGTGGTTTGTGCCTTTCAATTTTGAAGAGGGGAGAGGTATTCAGTTTGGAATCAACCTATTATTAAGCTACATTTCTTTAATTGCCAGTGTTGCTATTGTTGCTTCTTTCTTTTGTTAATTATGTCTGGAATTTTCTCTTGCTGCTGCTTGTCCATACTCTAAAGCCATCCTAGCTGGTCAGCATTTTATGATGCCTTTGTCCTGGTTTTTTGAAGCCCTGTCTCTTTCCAGGGATGTAACCCATATCACACTGACTGGGTTAACTTGACAAACAAGTCTGGTGTGTTGTCTGAGCCCAGTTGTGATGGTTGTCCATTGTCACTTACCAGAGTTATCAACTGTGATAAGACACCACAGTCTGTTGTAGGGTTTCTTCCTACTGCAATTTCTTGTTGTGTTCTCCAAACGCGGGCAACACAACCAACTCTGGTAGAACAAGAGGGCTGCTTGACAAGAACAGCTTTTCCCAGGTAAAAGCTGTTCTTGTCCCCCTTCTTTGCTCCTGATTAAGAGAAAGCCACTCAAGAGTGGGAAAGGGCTCGGCAGGGGTGTTGCATTCTTGAAGTGTGTCCCAGCCTATTTATTTATTTAGAAGGCTTCTATGCCGCCCCACTTGCTGAAGCCTCGGGGCGGCTCACAATAATAAATAAACACAGTATAAAACAATGTAATATAATTTGAGTCGACCTGGCCCGAAAAATAAAATAAATAAATAATATTAACAATGAAAATAACGTTTGAATAAAAAGGTCTTCGCCTGGTGCCGAAAAACGAATAATGACGGCGCCAGGTGGACCTCTCTGGAGAGCGCATTCCATAGATTGGGTGCCACTGCAGAGAAAGCCCTCCTCCGAGTACTTACCCTCCTAATATCCTTCACGGAGGGTTCCTGGAGAAGGGCCTCTCCTGCTGATCTCAAGGGGCGGGCGGGCATATATGGACGTAAGCGTTCCTTCAGGTAACCAGGACCCAAGCCGTTAAGGGCTTTATAGGTCAAGGTGCCTGCCTAGCCCAGGTGTCCCTTACCTGCTCCTACTTGAGGGGCTTTCTCTCCAACAGAAGTAGAGAAAGTGGGGCTGAGCTAGGTGGGCACATGCTGAGAAAGGAACTTCACTTAAGCCAGATTCCCTTTCCTCACTTCTGCTCAAAAGGATCCCCCTTTCCATGATTTCCACGGCCCCCCTTTTTTTGCCTGAAAGTGAATCGGGCACTGTCTTTCCTGTTCTAGAGAGGCAAGGGTGCCTTATCAACTCCCCATCTTCTCTGCTGCACCTCAAGGAATGAGTCCTGTTTGTGTAGCAGAGTTTGCTTGCCAGAACTATATTCCACAGCATAGCTGCTTGCCAGTTCAGGGCAATTCCTCATGGCAATTTACCATGCTTGGCACTTCAGGAGTTGTTATTACATGTGATTCTGCCCATTGTATAATGTCAGATGACAAACAGTCTGCATTCGTAAAACTGGTGCTGTAAATCTCAAAAAGAAGTTAATGTAAAGTACTTCTGAAACATCTCTTGCTTGATAATTTTCACTGTGCATAGTGCAATCTGGCAGATTTTGCTGATTTGGTTATTCCAGATTTGTTCAGTTTCTCTTCTGTTCCATTACCTTGATCTGTACTATCTGTGGTATGCAGATTTGGATTTTCTTTCTCCCAATAATGGCCACAAATGAGATAATATCCCTTTCTCATCCAGGTGCTAGGACTGGTACAAATGGTATCCTATTTTGACTATTATTATTTGGTTCTTTAGATTTGCACAAGTGGAATTGTAATTTTCAAAAAATACTTTATTAAATACTATTTAAAATAATAATATTAAAGCAAAGAGGTTTGGGGAGGTACCAAAATGGAGAATATAATTGATGACTGTGGAGTATTACTCTACTGGGATCAATAAAGAATGATGTAGAGATGGTGAAACTAACAAGGATATGGACAAGTGGAATGCACAGTGGACAAGCAGTTTTATGAAAGATCACTGATAGAAAAAAATGTTTTGAAAAACATCCTGTTTGTAGAAATGCTAAAAACCTGAAAAATATAATTAAAGCTCTTCCTATGATTCCATATGTGCCAATTTAAAGACCCCAAAATAATACCAGAAACCCCACACAGGGCCCTATTTCTGCAAATCACAGCACTTGAACAAATTGTCTATTAAAGGTCACAAATCAGCGAAACAACATTTGGATCCAACCCATTAAATAAATTAATGGTTCACATCTGTTTATTTCTTGGCATACTTCAGAGTAAGGTGCACTTAACCCTGAAAGCAATGAGCCGGATAGTTTCATTGAACATAATTTTGTTGGACTGTGGCCAATGTTGTGATTAGAATAGCAAAACATCTTTTGAACATGAGCATATGCAAATAAAACAAATGTAATATGCACCACCATCATCAAATATTTGCTGCTGACTCAATTAATTTCACTAAGTATTTTCTGATTATTTTAAAATAAAATATGCTTTAATAGTAATTAGCCTCATTGTCAGTTTTTCTGTTTCTTTAATTATGATACGTGCTTACTTAATCATGTTTGTTAAGGAGCTGCTTTTGGAATCTTTTATAATATTCTCAGTCCCACTTCCTGCTCAGAGAGTCGATTCTTTCTTGCAAAACATCATGTTGCTTTTTCCTGCTCATATATCAGCTGTTATTTTTCTTCCTTTCTTTTCTTTTCCCTTCCCTTCTCTTTTATTTACCCCTTGTCTTCAGCCTATTCTGCAAACTTGGAGTTCTTGTCAGGCATAGGATTTCACTGTTTGGTAAGGAGACCTTTCACAAATACTTGTGTGAGCATCCTTTGATTTTCTTTGCCACTATTTGCAACTCCGTGTTCTGCTTTGTTGCATGCTGCATGTCTGCATGTCTACATGGCCAAGGGCATGATCTTTGTAGACCACTAATAATCCTTAAAAATAGTCATCTTAAAATCACCATGATTTTTATTTATTTATTTACTTGATTTCTGTACCACCCATTAACCAAGATGGTTATAGTAGCCTAAACGTTCTGTAACAATCTGAATTTGCTATTGGTTGTTGCACTTAAAAGATAAGCCATTAAAACAAGTCATCCTGCCAAAGCAGTTTATACCCACTGCTAAGAAGGTATCATTTATGGAGATGTAGTATGACCTTGTGCATCATATTTTGAATTCTCATAGTCATTCCACATTGCCAACTGTGGAATGGAGTTCCATTTCCATTGCTGGCAATACAATGTATTTTTCTATCATGGCAGTTCACGCCAATCTAGTAATCTCTTATCTCAACATCCAGTGGAGATAGTGCATTTGTACAGCTCCCTGTACACTTGTGCTATGTGTTGAAAACAAAGTAACTTGCATGTGAAAATTCCATGTAGTTTGGCAGAGTGAGCTTGTTAGTTCTTTTCCACAGTACATGCATTGTGTATGTGGTACAACTTATTCTGGTGTCTTAATGGGATCCACTTGTTCATTTCTCTCCTTTAATGGAGTATAATCATTATAATCTCTGAATATTAGAAAATTAATTTCAGACTGGTTCCTGACTATTTCTGAAGCATGCAATTGAAGTTGTTTACTGATTCTATGGGGGCGGTGTATGATTCTTATAATACTTAGTAAGCCATTAGAATATAATATTTCTGATGATAGCATACGAAGTCTAAAATGCTTTCTAAAATGAAAGCATTTGTTCAAATGGAAGGGATTGTTGTAATGTTTGGCATAATAAAATTGGATATATTGACTGAATTTCAGTGGCTTACTATCCTAGGCAATAAAAATGTTATTAAACTGGCTTATTTCAGACACAGATATGATTTGATATCTTTTAACGCATTTAAGACTTTAGCATTTTATGATATTTTAGTGTAGAACTTGAAGGATAGTTATTTTCAGAGTGATTACTTTAATTGCATTTTAACAGACAGATCCTAAAGGATTTGTTTTAGTGCAAACTGTGTGTTGTGTTATTTTAGACTATGCATGAAGCAGAAATTCTGCCTTGCTAGCAAAGAAATTCAGATACAGAAATTCAAAAGTAAAGCAAGAAATGAACAAATAATACCACGTTTTCTTACAGGTTTTGCCTATATGATATAGATATTCATTATATTTATAGTGAATTGTTACAGAGAACAGGCTGTCCAACTCGTTTCTTTCTTGGAATAATGTCTGTTGAATAGCATGTTAAATTGTGGTTGTACCTCTAATATAATTTGGTATATCAGTGCTGTATGTGTAATTATACAAGTATGTGACTGTAAACACACATGAACATGGCAAGATTATTGGCTGATATCCTTCTCTAAGTATTCTCTCTATCAGAGGCTTAGGCTTAATTCTATGAAAGAGAGGACTTTTTTCAGTGGTGGTGTTTTTAGGAATATTTGTCTGGTATAAACTGCACTGTCTTTTAGGTGCTAGGCAAAACTGTGATATAGTGGGGCTAACCTTAGTATGTTTCATTAAACATGGTTTCTTAATGTGTATACTTTATTCAGTTTTTACCGTTTCACAGAATCTCACAGGAAATAATCCCCATTTTAGGAACTGCTAATGTTTTTCCATGTATCTTTAGATAATCTGGAAATGGAGTGGAGTTAGACCTTGCATGAACTAAGTAGCTCCTTGGATCTTGGCTATAGTGGTTTTACCTTATAGCATCTGCAAGGCACAGGCAGCATAACCTGGCTAGATTTAAGCACTTATGAAGAAAACGTTTAAGCTTGTGCTTAACTTTCTGTTTGACATCAAATCATAATTTTGTTTACCTGCTTCTGGATTAGTCTCTGCATTTTTATCTTTCTGGGACCACTTCAAAGATTTGATGAGATGCTCTTACTGAACAGCTACTACATGACTTGAAGACAATTGTTTACAATATAACTGAAATACAAAAATGTGTATACAGTATTTCTGATAGCTGCATGCAGAGTTTTACTGTTTTGTATTGTTCCTTCTAAGTACAGAAACTGAAATCTTTAGGTAGCCTAAAAATATCATTAAATGACTAAATGAATAGCATAATATTCCTGTGTTGGATTGGATTTTAAGGCTGGGCTTATTTAATTGAATTGCAGATTTAATTGCAGGATTAAAATCACAAGAATACTTTCCGAATTGATCACCACATTTTTCTGCTTAAGTATCTTGTGCTGATACATTATTGCTTCTGTTTTTGACATCTGCTATAAAAAGTTTGAATCAATAATTATTATATAGAGCATTTTCCTTTCTAATGTGTATATGTCTTTACTTGTAAATGTATTAGCACTTTTCAAAATATTAGGAATATTATAGTAAAGTCTACTTCTTATTCCCCTTTCTCAGGAAATGATGCAACTTCAATAGTCAATTGTCTTCATATCTTGGGCCAGACTTTGGATGCAAGGTAAAATATTACTCATACTTAATGAAATTACTGTTATAAAACAAGTCAATAGTAATCTAGGATTTGGAACAGAATGCTCAATAATTTATGCTATGATAGAGAACTGATGTTAGTGGTAGGTCGAATCAGCGTAAAGCAATCCATAACTTAGTCCCACTGAAAACATGAAAAGCTAATTGTATATTTAATTTCAGTTCCATTAAACATGTAATTGCACATAGTGTTAGCATGTTTATATAGAAATTTCTGAATATTATATGCTTGTATGAAATAAGCACCACCATCCTTAACCTAATTGCTTGCTCAATTGGGATTTGAACCATCCTTGCTTGGTAAAGCAAAAGTATGCTTCATTGTAAACCGCAATGTACCTGTATTTGATACATACAGAATATACTTTTTTGTAGATTAAGCCTTCATATTTAGTTGTGTACTAGCTCTATCCACCACTCTCCACCATCCAAAGGTTTCGTTCTCTTTCAGAAGATTCCACCCTCCTGTGTTGTCCTGTATGGAATTACTTTTCAAACATCTCTGTGTTGCCTCTTTTCTTGTTTCAAATCCCTCAAAGCCCACCTTAGCACAGCCAAACTCACAGCAG
Source organism: Varanus komodoensis (assembly GCF_004798865.1). Taxonomy (NCBI): domain Eukaryota; kingdom Metazoa; phylum Chordata; class Lepidosauria; order Squamata; family Varanidae; genus Varanus; species Varanus komodoensis. The sequence continues at coordinate 24,580,412 of NW_025335268.1, read as the reverse complement.
TCCTAAGTATTGGCCCTCTAAGTTTGATGGGACTGAAGTCTCAAACAATTAAAGTATAGCACGTTGGGAAAGGTTGCTCTGTTGTAACTCAGCCTAACCATGTGAACAGCCGTATGTTGCAGCCCTGTTTATTCCTGCTTTCACTCCCCTTTCATTATTCTGTTGCCTCCCTGTGTCAAATTTTAGAGTGGACACTCCTTGTTGTATTTTGTCAAGCATTATGTACACTGAATGAAGTAAACAAATACATGAAATAAAGCTGAAATCGTCTGCCCTCCAGATGTGATTGGACCATGCTGGCTGGGGCTCGTAGGAGTTGAAAGTCCAAGAACATTTGGTGGTCCACAAATTCCCTATTGCTAACGTAAATAATAATGCAAATCTGATCAAATAGTTTGACTTCTTTTCTGATTATAAATTGTGGCTCTCCTTTAACTTCTGTTATTTTATAGGCACAATTGCCAGCTTTGATCACAATAGCAGAGCCAAGCTCTAGGTCAGGGGTCTCAAACTCAACTTACCTGGGGGCTTCTGGAAGTAGAGTCTGGGTGAGGCTGGGCCGGATCAAGTATTCCACCACTGCGGTGGTGGTGGGCCGCTCATCCCGCGGCCGGCCCGGGCGCTACCGGCGCTTTGAAGGCCGCAGGGCCCCTCCCCTGTGCCCTGCCCGTCCCAGCAATTGGCCCACGGGCCGCGAGTTTGAGACCCCTGCTCTAGGTGAATCTAAGCAATTTTTCCTTCAAAGTGCAAAGCAAATTAGTATCACAGAGCTGTTAAGGGCTCCGGGGTCTCATTCAGAAAACCAGATTGTAGGAGGCCCCAGACCACTTGAAATAACTCAGCTGAATGGCACTGTGAGGAAGCAATAAGGGAGGCAAAGTATCCACACTTTGCCTGCCTTATTACCACTGGGTAGGCTCAATAATGAGCTCTTAAATATGTTTGATTGGACTCATCATGAGACTTCCTCCACCTGCATTCTAGCCATCCCCCTACTTGCTTCATTGCCCCCAGCTCATAATTATACTAAGGTGCTGAATGGACTCGGCGGGTAGGGAGAAGGTGTTTTGGTGCGATCGAGTCAACAGCCTGAGCCATTTCCCTATTCCATAAGGCAACTTAGGCATCAAGAGGAGTGCCAACCATATCAGCCATATCATATCATAACCATATCATATAGTACCCAAAAGCTCCTTGGAAACCATCAGGATCCATCAGATTCCATCAAACAACTAGTGCATTTAGCATACACTTAACAGAGGCAACTAATACATTAGTTATATAGGCTTCTGCTACTGTCTTCTGATCCGTTACATGAATTATTAGATGCCTTTCATGAGTCTTCAACTTTATATTTTAGATATGGTTGTAGGTACTAAGAAAATGTATGATTTAGTGTACATCAGAATTTAATATTGTTTTATGTGTATGCAACATGTAGGACAGTGATGAAAACAGGTTTGGAGTCTGTTAAGATGGCCTTGAGGACATTTTTGGATAATGCTGCAGAGGACCTGGAAAAGACAATGGAGAACCTTAAGCAAGGGCAGTTCACACATACCAGGAGTCAACCAAAAGGGGTGACACAAATAATTAACTACACCACTGTGGCCCTCCTGCCAGTGCTGTCTTCCTTATTTGAACACATTGGACAGCATCAGTTTGGAGAAGACCTGATATGTAGGTATTTAGATAAAAATGCATGGTATTTCCTTAGTGCTAAATGTGAACTATTTTGTGTTTGAGATCAGAAAGCTTTGCATCTAATATTCAACACAATTTAAATGTCACTGCTCTAAGCCTGCAATCTTGTGCTATCCAACTGATAACTTCCATGAGCCCCAGCTACTAAGGTGAAAGGTCATGGATGATGGGAGTTGTCACCTCAAAACTTTGGGCGCCTACTGAGTTGAGAAAGGCTGCTTTAGTCAGGGTCTCAGTTGATCTCAATGATTTTAGAATAAGGACTCTAGAGTCAGTTTCTTTGGGTTTAGCATCCTCAATATGTTCTGCTTGTAAAATGATGGAATTTAAACAAGGCAGTTTGTTCTCTTTCTTCCTTTATATGCAAATGAAAAACAGTTTTGAGTGGCCGTATCTTTAGATATCTGTGAATGAATATCTGCTCAGCTTGAGACTCACCAAGCTTAACAGCTGTATATTATGTGTTCATAAGTTCTTGACAATGCACTCATAGAATCATAGAATACTAGAGTTGGAAGGGGCCATGAAGGCTATCAGGTCCAACCCCCTGCTGTTGCAGGACACCAATTTATACCATCCCACTCAGATGGCTGTCCAGTCTGTTTTTGAATGTCTCTTTTTCCTTTTTCTCAGTTTCTTTTTGAATGTCTCTGTGCCCACAATTTCTCTAGGCAACTGGTTCTACTGTTGCATTGCTCTGACAGTGAAGAAACTTCCTGATATCTAGCTTGAATCTGGGTTGCTGAAAATTGAATTGACTATTCTGTGTCCTACACCCTGGTATAAGCAAGAAGAGATTTTGACCTTCCTCTTTGTGATAGCCTTTGAGGTACTTATAGAGTGATATCATGTTCCTGCTCAGCTTTCACTTTTCAAGGCTGAACATGCCCAGTTCTTTTAAGTCTCTCTTCATAGGGCGGTGTTTCCAAAACTTGGATCACTTTTGTTGACCCTCCACTTTTGTTGCCCTTTCTGCATGTTTATTAAATCTTGGTGCCCAGAACTGGACACAGTATTCCAGATTTGCTCTGACTAGTGAGAAGAATAGGGAAACTACTACTTCTCATGATTTGGAAGTAATCTTTCCATTAATGCATCCCAAAATAGCATCCGCCCTTTTTGCAGCTGCATTGCATTGTTGTCTCATATTTAGCCTGTAGCCTTTTTCTTTTGCAGCACTGTTGAGCCACGTATTTCCCATCTTGGATCAATGCATTTGGTTTCTTTTTCTTAGGTAAAGGACTTGTCCCTATTGAATCTCATTCTGCTGCTTTTAGCCCAGCATGCAAGTTCACTAAGATCTCCCTAGATATTCATTCTGTCTTCTAGGGCTATTCCACTCAGTTTTGTATTGTCAAGACTGATTTTTTACATAATTTCTCCAGAATCTTTCCAGAGGATTGATGTCAGACTAACTGGTCTGTAGTTCCCAGGTTCATCCTTTTCCCCCTTTTTTGGATGAGGACAATGTTAGCTCTTTCTCCACTCATCTCCTGTTTTCCAAGATTTATCGAAGATAATAGCCAGTGGTTCTGAGAGTTCCTCTGCTAGCTCTTTTATGACTGTGGAATGGACCCCAGAGATTGGGCTCCATCGTTGGACCCTGGAGATTTAAATGTGTTTATTCCATCTGAGAATTCCTTGGCCATTTGTCTGTCAATCTTGGGCTGCCATCTCTCACTTTCACCTTGTATTTCCTCTTGGTTGTAGATTTTCTTGTGCAAGAAGACTGGGGCGGAGTAGTAATTGAGCGCCTCTGCCTTTTCCTTGTTGTCTGTTATCACTCTGCCATCCACTTTAGGTAGCTGGGCATGTTTCTCTTTCATGTCTTTTGTTTTGGATGTATCTGAAGAAGACTTTCTTGTTGTTCTTAGCATCCCTTGCTATTCTCAGTTCACTTCTTGCTTTAACCTTCCTGATGCTGTCCCAGCTATTCCTTGCTATTTGTTTATATTCTTCCTTTGTGCCCTGGCTCTGCTTCCAACTCTTGTACACATTCTTTTTTTTCTTTCAGGTTGTCCCTTAACTTTGTGGGGCCGAGTGGGCTTCCTCTGCTGTCCTCTACACTTTTTTTCTTGATGGAATTGTTTTTCTTGATGTGCTTAGAGAATCTTTTTCAAGATTTCCCACCTCTCTTGGACTCCTTTTCCCTGAAAAGTGAGTTGGCATGGCACCTCCCTCCCTCCGTCACATTTACTCACACACACACACGTTTTTGTCATTTCAGGCAGATAACAAAACTAAGATGTAGGCAACACAATCCTATAGTGATTGCCTGGTCAATGACTGAATAAAGAATTGATTGATTGATTGAATTCTGTGGTGACCATCTTGAGGGCTGTAAGATTCCTGGCTATGGGGTTGGGATATTTGTCTGACTTTGTTGTTGAGGATTTGTACTCAGAGGACCCTCCACCACACTACCTGATAAAGAAAAAACTACACTGGCTGTTTTCCTGAGGTTGTAAAGGTGATCCCAGAGAAGGACTTTTGTGGGCATTCCCAGGGGCAGGGAAGGGGACAGTCTTTTTCCGTAGTGCTCAGAAGCACTATACTTTGATGGCCAAAAATGGCTGTCCAGATGCTTTCACACCTTCCCTCTGCTCCCACTCTTCATAGGATACAGGGCTATTACAGGCATCTTCATAGGATTGCACCCCTCTTCAGTTTTTGAAAGGCCACCATAGATGTCTTGTGAACTATGTTTAACTTGGTGGATCTCAAGTTGTTCTGGCATGTTACCATTGTTCAGTTGTTCAGGCATTTGTTACCATTCCTTTATTACAGGCATTGTATTTCTGACAATACCATCTGTATAACTTTTTCAGAGAGGTTCTTATCTCCCTTATTGGAGAAGATGGGTGATTATGTTTGTGACCCAACCAAGCAAGATATACAGGATATTTTTCTTTGAAAGCTAAAAAAACGAAAATAAAACTGGCAATTTCAGATGCTATAATGCTATTTAATATGCACTACCAAGAACTTTGAGGACGCAGTTCCATGGTGGAATTTATGCACTGCATGCAGGATGTCTCAGGTTCCATCTCTGCACGCCATGATAATATAATGCATTCAGTTGATACTACTGTGGTATGAATCATACCTATTAACCTAAGATTTTTTTATTATTGAGAAGATTATGAACTAGAGAAAGTTAGCAAGCACCATCTCCCATCAGCATATTTTTGGGTTATCATATTTTAATAAGTGCCCATAAGATGGAACTTAAACTCAAACTTGGTGTGTTTAATTTTGGAATATCATTTTATTTGATCAACTTGTGTTTTTGCATGTGTATAATAATGCCACATGTTATACAGAATTTGCTGTTGTAAGTTGTTTTCTGAAGATTTTATTTTCCCTTTTTATTTACTTTCTGTATATTTTTTAATTTGTCTTCCTCCTTTTCTTAGTGGAAGATGTACAAGTTTCTTGTTACAGAATATTGGGCAGTTTATATGCTCTGGGGACCAGCAAGAGTATCTATGTGGAACGGTAAGCAGGCAATGTGTATTGCTAGCAATGTCTCAAAGACAGTATCCTGACTCTATAGAAATCCGGGAGGAGTTATCCATCACTTCAGTTAAACAATTTAAACAAACCTTTTAAATGTTCTATCCTGCCAGACATGATTTAATAGAGCCCATGGGCAGTAGACAGCGGAATTGCAGTTAATAAGATTTTATAAAATAACAATACAAGAGCTATAATTTGATAGCAGAGCAAATTGGAAAAACCTTGCCCACAGATTGAAGATATACCGTATTTTTTGCTCTATAAGACGCACTTTTCCCCCCCTCAGAAGTAAGGGGAAATGTCTGTGCGTCTTATAGAGCGAATATGTGTGTGCAGTAAGTCTGTCAGATGTGCAGCCCATGGGGAAGTGACAGGGAATGTGCCTGTGATTATGTGCCCATTTGATTCAGAATATTTTTTTTCTTGTTTTCCTCCTCTAAAAACTAGGTGCGTCTTATGGTCAGGCGCGTCTTATAGAGCGAAAAATATGGTAAATGCTCATGCTACCTTATGTAACCATTATGCCCCTATCTCCAGATACGTACTGGAGCAAAATAAAATGGGTTTTACTAACCTTCCAGGAGTAAAATATCAAGTTGAATTAGTGGGCCTGTTTGGTTGAGGGGCTTGTCTAATGAGGCTGCTGCTATGGATCATCATTTTCTTGTAGTTGGAAATCTGAAAAATTGTATGACCATCTAGATACTTTCAAACAGCCATAGGATTACTTGGTTAATTGTTACTATGAAATGCTGCGTTTAAAAGCTTCTGTGGACATTTCTGGTGAAAGGTAGAACAGACATCTTTAAAATATATAGCTATCTAATATTAACATGGTATCTGTCAGGGGTTGTTCTGCAGCAGTATCTACTCAGTGGGCATTCAGTCACTATATTTGCAATAATTAGATTAGAGGTAAGGAATAGAGATAGAGATAGGTAGATACAAAATAGTGTGCTCAGGGAACATTAGTTATTGGGTGGTTTAGGAATGCAATAAACAAGTACAGACTGCTTGTGAAGTTTAGAATGATACTGAACTATGTAAACCTGGAGTAAGAGAAAGTATTTAAATAACAATGAGAAATTTTAATTTGCAGGCAGCGCTCAGCTTTAGGTGAATGCCTAGCTGCATTTGCTGGTGCCTTTCCTGTGGCATTTTTAGAAACTCACCTGAACCATCACAACATATATTCTATTTACAATACCAAGACTGCGAAAGACAGAGCAGGTACATAAAATGACTGCAAATTTAAATATCTTTAGACATTGAATTTCATACATTATTCAGATTGCATTGCATTGCTTATTTAAGTGGTTTAAATAATTCCAGGAAACCGTTTCTTTTGATGTTGCACAAGGGGTTGCTTACCCAAACACAAAAAATTTTTTGGTAGCTCTAGTTCAATTTGGATAGTACGCAGTATCAGATAGAGGCTTTTCAGTTGATAAGCCACTTCAGTATCAATTATTAAATATTCACCTAATTCCAAGTGGATATTTGGAATATTAAGGTGAGTGCTGATCCAAAAGGCTTAGTCCCAATCTTCAATGGGGAATATGAAGTTGAGGGGGAAGTCTGAGCTTTTCCATTGTATCAAGGAGCATAAGTTACTTATGCAAGACTGATGGCTGAATGATATTTATAGAAAAACAGTTTGACCATAACAATAATTCCTAATTTTTCATGATGGAAATTGGACACAATGAATGTTGAATTTGCACACTCTCCCACTCCTGTCTTTTCTTTTGGTGTGTCTGTAAGGAAGAGATCAGAAGCGCTTGCTTCTCCATTCGATTAGCTTCAGCTTAGTGTACTGTCCAAACCCCCAGTTGTGATTAATCTTAATTATGGTTTCTGAAAGAAGCCAATTTCATACCATGGTTATAGAGTTTTGATCTCCTTGCATTCTTGCTAGTAGAGGGAAGAATGAGAGCTGCTGTTCATTCCCCTCATGATAAACCAGGTTTTATAGAATCAGAGTTGGAAAGGACCATTTAGAACATCCAGCCTCCTGCTCAGGATGCTGATACACCCTGGTCCCCCACAGCTCAGAGACCTGACCACCAACTGTGTTGTCCAGTGAACTCAGTATTCAAGATGAGGTCTATCCTGCACCAAATAGAGTGAAATTACTGCTTCCCATAATTTAGGAACTATACTAAAAGTATAGAAATATTCAATGTAAAATTACATTTGCCTTTTTTTGAAGCCACATCATGGAGCTAACTCATGTTCAGCTTGTGTTTGACTACAACTCCAAGATCCGTCTCACAGATACTGTTGTCAAACTATTGTAAACCTATGCATTTGAGTTTACTTCACCAAATGAAGAACTTTGCACTTAGCTCTGTTAAATTTTATTGTGATTTTCTGCCTGGTTTGCTAATCTATCAAGGTCAATTCCAACTTTTTCCTTGTCTTCTAAGATATTGGCAATCCTGTCTAATGTTTTGTAATTTACATATCGATCAGCATTTCCTAAGCTCTTCCTTCAAGCCATTAATTAAAAAAAAAATGAAGAGCACAGGGCCCAGAAGTTGACCCTGTGGCATCCCACTCAATTCTTCTTTCCAGTTTGATGAGGAATCAGATGAGTACTTTTGCCCTCTTTTTACTTTGTACATATCTTGAGAAATCCCTTTTTGTTATTGTTAGCAACCCTTGCTAACTTGAGCCCATTATGAGCTTTAGCTTTTCTGAGACTATCTCTGAAATTCCAGGCTATGTGCTTATATACTTTCTTAGCATCTGCCCCTTGTTCTACCTCCACCTCCCCACTCTCTCTCTCTGTTTGATTTTCAGATTATTGCTAAGCTTTTTATGTAGCCACTCTGGCTTCTTCTGCTGGATTCCTTTTTTCTTTTTTAGAATTGTTTCTAATTGAGCCTTTAGTACCTCCTTTTTAAAGCCTACTTATTCTATTTATCATTGCTCCAAGTTTATTAGAATCAGATTTCTTGAAGTCCAAAGTGCACGTCTGATGCCACTCAGCTTCAGTTTTTCTTAAAATCAAGAACTTGAACATTATATGGTCACCTTTCCCCAAAGTTTCTGCTATTTTCACCCTTATTATCTCCTTGCTATTTAGCAGAATCAAGTCAAGGATGGCTGATCCTCTTGCTCCTTTCTGGAGGAGAAAGATGATAGCAAACTAAAAGGCAAGGTCTTTTGAACAAGTTATGTGCTTCAATTGCTATATTTCACTTCTGTGAAATTTCCCATCAAGTCCATATATACTTATTAAGTCCTCTTTACCTTTCTGAATCAAAAGTTCATGCTCATCCTGTTGATTTTCCATAGTCTTAGCAGTAGTTGTGAGGTACTGAAAACAATGAACATTTTGCTCTAGTGACATCTCTGCATTTTAAAAAGAGGCTTAACAGACCATCTACAGCTGTTTATCTTGTTTCTGCTACAGTGCATGAGTTCTTATTTGAGTCATTCCCTTTCAAATTTCATCTTCATCTGCCACAAGATTCAGTTTAAAGCCCTCCTCATCAAACCAATCATTCTTTGGACAAACACATCCTTCCCAGTCTTCAGGAGGTTTGAAGGATTGCCTTTCTACTTTCATTGCATTTGCTTCTTTACTTTTCAAATAGTTTGAATTAAAGTGGCATAAAGAATCATAATGAATATTAAACAATGAACTGAGAAAAGTATTAAGTAAAAATATTAGTGATATGTGGAAAAGATGTATGGAAAATGTAGAAATCTAATAATTTGTTCGCCGGTGTCATTAAACAATTTTTTAAAAATAGTGGTCACTGTTCTTTATTTTAGGTATCAGTTTGCCAAACAGTGTAGAAGAGCTTTGTCCAAACATTCCTTCTTTGGAGAAGCTAATGGAAGAAATTGTGGAATTAGCTGCATCTGGCATTCGCTATACACAAATGCCTCATGTAATGGAGGTTGTGTTGCCCATGCTTTGTAGTTACATGTCACATTGGTGGGACCATGGACCTGAAAATAATCCTGACAAGAGTGAAATGTGCTGCACAGCTTTGACTTCAGAGCATATGAATACCCTTCTGGGGAATATACTGAAAATCATACATAATAACTTGGGCATAGATGAGGGAGCCTGGATGAAGAGATTGGCAGGTAAATTAAAAGGAAATTAACATATATTACTTGATTGCATTTTTGCTTTGATTTCTTTGCTATGTAAATACTCAGTATTACCTTGTTTATTAATCTAAAAAGGAGTATTTTTAAAGTTAAAAATGTAAAGGAACTTATATCAGTAGAAGTATCTAAAAGTCTTTTAAGAAGGCAACATAGAATTGGAAGGAACCAATGAAGTAGAAGCTATGGTAACCTGAATTATGAGGTGTAAGGTGGTTTTGGTAGCGTTCTGCCCAGGCATTCAGTAATCATAGAAAGTTATTTTCTTTACACTCACAGTTCTGTCAGAGGCAATCACCAGCTGTCAGTTCCAGCTGTCAGTACCTGTGTGAGCATGCAGAGTCCAGTGCTCAGTCTCCCTGAATATACTACTTCACCAAAAGTTTCACCGAACACTTGTGTTTCCATATGGCATTGCAAGCATTACTGGATGGTGATCAGTGGTCTGCAGTGGCTCTGGGGGACTCCCCATGTTTATATACAGGGGAGTGGGCTCTATGAACCACTTTCCTATCTTTGGGCTTGGGAGGGAAATCTATGTCTCAACCTTCAGCCCAGGGCATTTCTGTCCTGCCCTCTTTTGCTGATGTCACGCCCAAGGAGATATCCTGAAATCACTTTCTCCTTTAGAGCCCTGTTCCTGCTGTTGTCCCATCAAAGTCACATCTTCTCGCTGAGGAAGATTAGCCATTTCATTCTACCCCACTGCCCTGTCCACCAGGTGGTGGGATGCCAGGTGATGCGGAATTATTTGGATTTCTGTTGAAGAAGCTGAGCCCCTGCACCTGAGCAGAAAGTATCCCATCCTCCTCTGAGCTCAAACCTGTGCCTAAGGTTGAAGAGATCTGGGCAGCGGCAAGAAGAAAGATTAGAAAAGTAGTAGATGGACAGAAAACAGTAGATGTCTCCAAGTATAACCACTATCTTGACAGTGATAGGGTGGTTTGGGGAAGGAGCGCATTAGCTGTAATATAGACTTATAATTGTAATAAATAGGTCCTGTTATGGAGCCTAGTATCTTTTATTATTCTTTCACATATTAGTATGCTGTGATATTAATGGATTCCTTACATAGTGTTTTCTCAGCCTATCATAAGCAAAGTGAAGCCCCAGCTTCTGAAAACACATTTTCTGCCACTGATGGAGAAACTGAAGAAAAAAGCTGCAACCGTTATATCTGATGAGGAACACTTAAGAGCAGAAGGCAGAGGAGACATGTCGGAGGCAGAACTCCTCATCCTAGATGAGTTCACTACGCTAGCACGGGACCTTTATGCCTTCTACCCATTGTTGATTAGATTTGTGGACTACAACAGGTACATGCAGAGTTGGTTTATAAATGTCTTTGGGACCTCTTGGTGGATAAGTGGGGGTTCTACAAATCTGACCCACAAGCTGTAATTCTCTGCCAGATTGGTTACATAACCAGATTCTTGGCCTTTAGTTGAAATGTATAATGCAGAGAAGTATATGTCAAAGCTTCCTTATAAAAAACTAGAGTCTCCCCACAGATGATGTCCTGTGATGAAAGAAAAACAATGATGTTTAAAATACTGGATAATTTTAAAGGAATCTGGAACTGGAGGGGATGACTCTTTGTTAAAGTGGAAATGCTAATTGGGCAGAAGCCTTGCTTCTTAGTATGTTTAGCTTCTTGGTAGAGTGTTGCAGTGTATACAGAGAATCAAGTCAATTTGGTGTCAAATTACTAGTCAGGGTTACCCAGTAAACTTCATAATAGAGTGCAACTTGAGCCTGGGCCTTCCCTGCCAAGGGAGCACTGCCATTTTTAAAAATGAAAAACACTTTTGAGTGGTGGTGCTTCTAAGCTGTGAGTGTTCATAATCCTCTACCCATCAGCACTTCATGTCATATTATCCTCAACCTATTTTTTCCTCTTGTAGAGTTTCTGGGTCATCTTTATGATATAAAGACATGTTTGGAAATGCACCTGGGGAAAGAGGGGGGATGGGACATGCATTTAGAATTGAATAAATAAGTAACAAGCAAATGTTAAGGACCCTTTCCAGTTAGTCTTTTGTTCTAACTCACTTGAAACTTTCTTTAATTTTTAAAAAGTATGTTGGAGTTTGCTTGTATGATCTTTTAATTTTAAACATTGTGTTTTAGCAAAGGCAGGTTTACAATGGAGTATACCTGTCTGCTACGCTTCTTAGGTTCACACTGTACATTTTTAGATGTGCACGTAGCATATCCTAGTTGTATACAATCACAAAGCTTAATGTTTTGCCTTGTATTTTGTCAACTTGGTTTTCCTTAAAAACCAAACCAAAAACTTTGCCATAATAAATACTATGGAAAAGTAAACGGGGGGGGGGGGGACCTTTGCCAAAATTTCAAGAAGATTGTAGAAAAGAAAGAAACCAATCAACCTCTGAACCCAATCTATAGTATTCCAAAAAGTTAAAATAAATTCTCACTCATGTTCCCTTAAAATACTGTTTTGTCTAGAATAATAATAGTGATAAACTAATATTTTTTATTTAATTTCAGAGCAAAGTGGCTAAAAGAACCTAACCCAGAGGCTGAAGACTTATTTCGTATGGTTGCTGAAGTATTCATTTACTGGTCAAAATCTCATGTAAATTTATTATTTTTGCTTATGCCATAATTAACAGAAAGTTGCTATTAGGATGGATGGGATGAATGTTCAAGGGTCCAGTGTGTGTGTGTGTGTGTGTGTGTGTGTGTGAGAAAGTAGAGACTCAAAAGGCCAGTTTGTATGACAGGACAGCCCATCATGGGTTAATTTACATGAAAGGAGCTGTGGCACATTCTGACCTGTATTAAAAATATGCTACCCATCACCAAGAGTTCTTTGTGTATCACACTTATGGGCTTTGTGCCTGCATGGAGCCCGTTAGAAAGATTTCCTAGCTAAGTGCCTTTTAGTGGGAACCCCTTTCCCACCCTAGTATTTGGTATATACAGTGATTTTTTTGTAAAAAAAAAAAAAAAAGGTGCCGGAACTCACCTCTTGGGGTCACACTTCTACACTAAAAAAGATTTTCAATTCACCAACTTTTTTGGAAATAAATAGGGGAAAGGGCAGGGACGAGGGAGGGGAAAGCCCAGTTGCAACACTGAGGAAATATAAAGAGACCTTCAGCCTGACCCTCTAAAGAGGCGGCGAGGAGAAGCCAGCCCCACAGCAGCCATGGCCCTGCTCAGAGGTAAGGCTCCGATGCGGGTCTTTGTTTCGAATGCCTCCTCCTACATCGAGCTCGTTTTCATGCACTGGATCTTGCAAATGTGCCCTCCGCGTCCTTCCTCCTTCACAGTTGTGGGTGCAGCGTGGTAAACTTCATAGGAGCAGCGTTTGGTTTTGGTCCCAGCAGAGGCAGTAGAGCAACTGAATTCCCAAGGCAGGGGGAAATGCTCCTTTCCATGACCCCGCCCGTTCCGGCATCTCTTGTGGCTCCCCGCCAGGCGCCCCTCACCCGCCTCTGGGTGCCCCCGCTTGCACGCGCTTGCCATGCCTGGACGTGGCCTGGATCCTGCAGCGCTTGCCTTCTAGCATCCTTCTTCCTCTCTATCGTCCTCTGGTTTTGGTGGAGCGCGCTTCTGCAGGCTGGAAGGCTGGCCCAGAAGGAGAAGTAGGGGAAAAGCAGCGTCCTGAGCCGAGCAGTGCCCTCGCAAGCAGCACAGACACACACGCAGCCCACAGGCACTATTTTAATGCTTTTTGCTGCCAACCTGCCCAACAGGACGATTCACAATCACATGGAAAAATCTGTCAAAAAAAAAGGTGCCAGAACACTGTTCTGGTGCGTTCTATGACAAAAAAAGCCCTGGGTATATATGAGAAAAGTTGCCACCTGTTCCCTCACTATTTTTTAAATCACCTTTTGCCCTTCAGGAAGTTCTATCTCTTTCTTCTTTCGTGAGTAATTTTGTTCCTCCATGCTTCTTATTTAAAAATCTTCTGACAACCCCTGACAATTTCTGGCACCTGTGTATGTCTCCTATTTTTTCAGTCTTTTTCTTTCTGACTGATGGAATCAAATGCACCTTTCCATAAATGCATGTGGTGCACCAGTGGTCCAGATCTGATTTTTCTTCCAAAAGTAATATGCTCTGTTCATTTAAATCAGGACATAGTTTTGCTGGCAGTTTTTGCTTCCCAATCCAACCTGATAGTCTAGAATGGGATGGTGTAAATTGGTGTTCTGCAACAGCAGGGTTTTGGACCTGATGGCCTCATGGCTCCTTTCAACTCTATGATTCTATGATATTGTGTACTCCTGACATCCATAGAGCCCTGGTGTTCTACTGGTCCAGGACTAAGTCCTTTCTTCTGTCTCAGAGATTTTTATTTGTTACAAAGACAAGAATAAAGGATAGCCTCTGTTGCTCCTGAGGCTAGTGGTGAGGAGGATCTGTCTCACATATGACTGCAGCTTCTGGTGCACATCACATGATCGATGGTGAGATCAGCTGCTCTGCATCCCAGAATCCTTATGTTGGACCTCTGTAAAGCAGCACCTGGTCAACTTCTTCAGCCTTTGTGAGGCATTACAAACTTGATGTCTACCAGAACTGACTATACCTTCAACAGTCCTCTCTCATCTGTGCTGCAATGATTACACTGTCCCAACATCCTGCAAAGAAAGTGGGCTCCTAGCCTTCCCAAGCATTTGCAGACTTGATTTCAGTTCAGCTCACTTCCTTGCCAGGGCCAAGGGTGGGAAAGAAAGGCAGGTTGCTTACCTGTAACTGTTACTCTTCAAGTAGTCATCTGTGCATTCACACAACCCACCACTGATACTCTAAACTCTAACTTTTGCTATACCACAATTAGGTCTACAGTTTTGCTCACAATACATAGATTGGGTCTGACTAGGGTGAGGGTTGGTCAAAATGATCTTCCCTCAGTCCCAAGGTCACAAAATGATCTCGAGTTAACTGATGAAATGGACAGGAATTCATCCCATAAGTACTGAATACTAGGGTTGGGGAGAGGTTCCTACTAAAATGCTGTTAGCTAGGAAATCTTCTCAACAACTAGTTTCATGCGTGCATGGAGCCCATGTGTGTGAATAAACAGATGACCACTCAAACACACTTAGAGGCAAGGAAGCTGCCTTCATCATGTGTTGTGGGTGATGAGCATTATTCGAGGGCTAAGCAACCCTTGCATAACCCATGATCCATTGCACAGTTCTGTAGTGATATGGGAAGGATCTGGTTTTGGGATGGGAATCGCATCTCCTTGCCTCAGCTCCCCAGATTCCAGCCCACTTCCTTTTTGTCTGAAGTCTGCCTTGCACCAAACATTCACATGGTCATGCAGCAGAAAGTGAGTCCTCAAGACCAGCCCGTGCGCATATTGCCTGCCTCCCACACACATACTGTTCAGTTGGAGTTCTGCCTCTGCACATGTGATTTGGTGGGCTTAGCATTCTTTGCATGAAGAATTGCATACAGTGGTACCTTGGCTCA
>NW_025335268.1:24486762-24565495 GCF_004798865.1 Varanus komodoensis | reverse complement strand
GGAGAGATGGGCGTGATCGTGGGTGCATGGGGGTGGGAGGGAGAGATGGCCACAAATGGTGCGCTGGGGGTGGGGAGATGGCCTCAATCACAGTTCCGCTCGTGCTGGAAAGGCGTGCCTGATCAGAGGTGCGCTCCTGCAGGAAAGACAGGCGGAATCTCAGCCATCTCCCACGCGGCTCTGCTTTGCTGCTCCCATCTTTCCTGCAGCTGCATGTCTCTGATCACGGAGGCCTTCCCTGCACAAAGGCAACTGCGATCTGTGATTAGAGGTGCGTGGCTGCATGAATGACAAATGGATGTGCGGCTCTGCTTTGCTGCACCCTTCTTAAGTGCAGCCGTGCGCTTCTGATCACGGATCACAGTTGCTTTCGTGCAGGAAAGGCGTCCGTGATCAGAGGCACGTGGCTGCATGAATGTCAAGCGGATTCTCAGCAATCTCCTCCGCGGCTCTGCTCTGCTGCACCCGCCTTTAGTGCAGCCGCGCGCCTCTGATCACGGACGCCTTCCCTGCACGAATGGAAATGCAATCATGGCCATCTCCCCACCGGGGGGAGGGGGGAGATGACTGCGATCTTGGTCGCCACCCAAAGCAGTGTTTGCAACCCAAGTAAAACAATTTCAGTAATTTTTGTTCGTGACCAGATTTGTTCGTGAGCCAAGGCATTTGTGAGCCAAGGTACCACTGTACTTTGCTCAAAGAAGTGCACCTGCTAGTGTTCGCAAGCATTTGCAGACTTATTTCAGCTCAGCTCACTTCCTTGCCAGGACCAAGGCAGGAAAGAAGTCCAGCAAGCCCAGGAGAGCTGGATTCCAGCAGGATCTTCGTATTTCTAGGGTTGTCAAAGGTTGTTTTGCTTTCAAACAACCCCTACAATACAAACTGTATAGGATTTTCTGAATCGAAAATTAAAAAAGGAAAGCTGTAGTACTATCAGCAGCAGCAGCAGTGTGTCATCAGTGTCATATTCCAAAGAATTGCATGTTGATTTTACAGATATCTAAGTTATCTGCAGATGATAATGCTATCTATTGCATGTTCTGAGTAATAGAAAAGCAGCAGAATTCATGTTTAGTGTATGCATTGTTGTTTTGCTGTAAACCTTTGTTTAAAATATTTGTAAATTATTAAATAGCCATGCTGTATAATTAAGTGGCTGTAATAAACCTTCTCTAACTCCTGAATGAAATTCTAAAATCTCTATCATCCCCTTGTTATTGGATTTGGAAAGATACAGCAAGGTCATTTATTCTGGAATGGCCACAGTGAATGGAATATGTAAACTGTATAAATGGGTCATTGACCACCACCTAACATAATTGTGTGTGTGTGTGTGTGTGTGTGTGTGCGCGCGCGCATTAAATTTTTCACATTTACAAATAAGTTACAGTCACTGAAGTAAGCTTTAAGTGCAGTCCACCCTGTTCTGTTATTTGGCTTTCCTTTCAGTAAGACCCATTTCCTTTTTTAATCTTAAAAAGATTTAATAGACAAAAACAAAAGGCCCAGTGCACACAAAGATGTGTGAAACAAATGGCCAAAGGAGATTTCTTCAGGAAGCAGAAGACACAGCTAATACAAAGGTGCTTTGGAATCCACATCATAATGTTCATGCTGGCCCTATTTTACATACTCTTTGGATGTAAATGCGCATCCCCTTCCTGAGTTTCCACTTCTTTGCAGGCAGAAATGTTAATATTTTTAACAACTAGACTCTGTAGGATTAAGTGTGAAAAAAACAAAGTAAAAAAGTGAACAATGAGAACCAGTTTTCATATATATAATGAATTTAAACTAAACTACATATTTAAACTACATTGTTATTTACACATTGTTCCTACATATTTATAATATTTTAAGAATTATGAGAGGCAAGGCAAAGGAGGGGATTGTGGCAATGGGTAGCTGCAGAATGTATTTGTAATACTTAATTAGCATTTTGTTAAAATGTTATTTATATCTTTTCAGAATTTTAAAAGAGAAGAACAGAATTTTGTTGTGCAGAATGAAATCAACAATATGTCTTTTCTTATTACTGATACCAAGTCCAAGATGTCCAAGGTATAGAAAACTACAGACCTCATATATTATTTTTTTCCACATATTGTTGAAAATCTTTTATGGAAAGTTTCAATGGGGACTTCGCTTTCTCTGTTCATGAAGAAGGGACTCCTCTGAAGGCAGGGAGTGGGGTTCCAGGGAAGGGATGGGTCTTCAGGCAGGGCTTACCCCTAATATTATCCAATCCTTGACTAGGAACCCAGAAGGCAATCCAGCCTCTGTAGCTGGAACAATTCCCCACACCAATTCCCCAATGCAGGATTGCTTATGCTAAACTGCAGAGTCCTGATAAGCCTGCAGATCTTGAGAACACCATATAATGGGGCCACCAATGATTCTGCTTCTGACTTTTAGACAAAAGGTATTGGGTTTAAGAAACTAACCCCTTACGTGGGGTTACTTTGCATGCCAGTGCAATTACATACAGTTTCTGCTGTAGTTTTCAGCACCCTTTCAGAGCAAAAGATAAAAAGCTATGTCCAAACTGCATTCGAGAGCCTACAAAATGTGCAGATTTAGAGTTGTAATCTAGCTAAAGATTGCAGCAAAACATGCAGAAAATATGTAGGCCTGAGATTTGTTGCAATGGTAAGCCTTTATTTCTTAAATCAGAATAAAATGGGCAGTAAGATATCATGAAAAACTTTCTGACAAAGAGGAAAAAGTATATTAATAAGAGCATTTCTTAAAGGGCAAAATATTATCTGAGCAAAACAATGATATTGTAGTAAACTAGTAGAGAAATAGCATGTAGAACAATGGGAAGTTTTATCTGTTCAGTTTAAATGCAAATAAAAGATGATTAAAAGGTTGTCTCATAGAGGGTGCATCAGAAGGATAGAAGGAAATAGAAGAACTTTGTCATCATCATCATCACTGATATAAAGAATTTAATATGCAAAGTGATTCACAGTCAGAGTTTTCCTCTTTTGGGCTCAAATCCCCTAAGAGATAGATGACCGTATTTCTTATTTTGCAATTTGCAAATGAATTCCATCTTCCATATTGCAGGCAGCTGTTTCAGATCAGGAAAGGAAAAAAATGAAGCGGAAAGGAGACCGTTATTCTACACAGACCTCTCTTATTGTGGCAGCTTTAAAAAGATTGCTACCTGTTGGGCTAAATATTTGTGCTCCTGGTGACCAAGAATTAATTGCACTTGCGAAAAACAGATTAAGTATGGTAGGTAAACGCTATAGATCTAACCTGGCAGAGAGGTGAGCTGTCTCCTCTTACGACTACACTCTGATTCTTTCCACTTTAATTTTCCACTCTAATTCTTTAAATGGATTATATTGTGAGATGTCCCACAGTGGACTGGTAGTAGGAGAAAAGGTTGCATTCCCATTCCTACAAAATGCTGCTGGGCCCAGAGCATTTATCTTGCCATTTGAATGAGGATGTCAGAGGACACAAAACCTTTAAACAAACACACTGCAGGACATAGAGTGCTGGAATGGGTTGGAGACCATTCTTTGTCAAGAATTTAAAGCTCCTGAATCAAATCTCTTAACATAATCCTGTGCATGTTTGTTCTCCCATGTATGCTTAATGCTAGGTCGAACCACAACAAATCGTCCCTCATCCACGACCTGATTGTGGATGAGGGGGCCGACCTGGCTTGCATAACAGAGACCTGGGCGGGAGAGGGGGGGGATGTCGCCCTCTCTCAAATGTGCCCGCCCAGGTATCTAGTTCAGCACCGTCCACGCCTGGAGGGGAAGGGAGGTGGGGTTGCTTTGATTTACTGAGCCTCCATCTCCCTCACGGGACTTCCAGTTCCCTCGAGGCCGGGGCTAGAGTGCCTCTACTTGGTGTTGGGTGACCAAGACAGATTGGGGATTCTGTTGGTGTACCGTGCACCCTTCTGCCCAACAGACTCCCTGCCTGAGCTGACGGAGATCGTCTCGGACCTAGTGTTGAAGGCTCCCAGGACGTTGGTCCTGGGGAACTTCAGTCTCCATGCCGAGACTGTTCTGCCGGGGTGGTTCAGGACTTCATGGCCTCCATGGCGGCCATGGGGTTGTTTCAACATGTCATAGGCCTGACCCATGAACGTGGACACACTCTGGACCTGGTTTTCTCGATGGGGCAGGAAGAGGGTGGTCTGAGGGTAAGGAATTTGTATCTAACACCCCTGTCATGGTCAGATCACTTCCTTGTGAGGTTTGTGCTTGAGAGCAGCCTTTCCCTCTGTAAGGGCACGGACCCGATTGTGTGGGTCCACCCCTGGAGCCAGATGGATCCGGATGGATTCCTGAAGGCCCTGGGGGAGTTTCTGGCTGACAAGACCGGTGCTCCTGTTGATGCTCTGGTCGAACTATGGAATGGGGAAATGACCAGGGCTATTGACTCGATCGCTCCCAAACGTCCTCTCCTGCCGGTCAGAGCCCACTCTTCCCCTTGGTATACACCTGAATTGCGGACAATGAAGTGGGTTGGGAGACGTCTAGAGTGTAGGTGGAAGAAATCACGGGATGAATCTGACCGAACACACTTAAGAGCCCATTATCAGGCCTATGCTGTGGCAGTGAAGGCCGCAAAAAAGAAATTCTTCTCCGTTTCCATTGCCTCCTCACAATGCCGTCCGGTGGGTGGTACAAGGGCTGGTTCATCCTGGCCCTAAGAAAGATCCGGTACCACCCTCGAAGGCCCGCTGTGATGACTTTGCCAAGCATTTTAGAGAGAAAATCGCTCAGATTCGTCACGAGCTGGACTCCACTAGTGACCCAGAGGCTTCTGGGGAGATACCAATGTCGCCGTCTGCTCCAAAATTGATGGATGAGTTTCAGTTACTGCAGCCTGATGATGTGGACAAGGTGTTTGGACAAGTACATCCCACCACCTGCTTATTGGACCCTTGTCCATCTTGGCTACTTAACAAAGCCAAGCATGGGATAGGGACCTGGATCCTGGAGTTGTCAATGCCTCTCTAAGGGATGGCCGGGTACCTGGCCCTTTAAAGGAGGCAGTAGTTCGACCAGTCCTGAAGAAGACGTCCCTGGATCCAGAGATGGCCACTAATTATAGACCAGTGGCCAACATCCCATTTTTGGGCAAGGTGTTGGAGCGGGTGATGGCGAGACGACTCTAAGCACTCTTGGATGAAACTGATTTTCTGGACCCATTTCAGTTCGGCTTCAGACCCGGGTACGGTACTGAATCTGCCTTGGTCGCCCTGTACGAGGACCTGTGCAGGGAGAAGGACAGCGGGAGTGTGTCCCTGTTAGTTCTCCTGGACCTCTCAGTGGCTTTCGATACCATCGACCATGGTATCCTTCTGGATAGGCTAGTGGGATTGGGGGTCGGAGGCACTGCCTTGCAGTGGTTCTGCTCCTATCTCAATGGCCGATTCCAGAAGGTGATGCTGGGGGACTATGACTCTGCACCATGGCAGATTTTGTCCCCTTTGCTATTTAACATCTACATGAAACCGCTGGGAGAGGTCATTAGGAGGTGTGGGCTGTGGAATCATCAGTACACTGATGATACCCAGCTCTACCTCTCGTTTTCTATCAATCCAGGTGAGGCAGTGGCTGTACTGAACCAGTGCCTGGCTGAGGTAATGGGCTGGATGAGGGCCAATAAACTGAAGCTCAGTCCAGACAAGACGGAGGTCCTGTTGGTAGGCGGATCAGGCTTCGGGGAAGGGGACCTTGACTTTGTCCTGAATGGGGTTGCACTCCCTCTTAGGGACAAGGTCCGCAGCTTGGGAGTGCTCCTCGACCCAGAGCTTTCACTTGCAGCTTAGGTGACAGCGGTGGTGAGGAGCGCTTTCTTTCAGCTTCGGCTGATCCATCAGCTGTGTCCCTACCTGGAGAATGACTGCCTGGCGACAGTGACACACGCATCGGTAACTTCCCGACTAGGCTTCTGCAACGCGCTCTACATGGGGCTGCCCTTGAAGACGGTCCGGATACTTCAGTTGGTACAAAATAGAGCTGCCAGGCTGCTGATGGGGACTGGGCGTTATGTTCACATGACTCCAGTTCTCTGTCAGCTTCACTGGCTCCCCATGGAAGTCCAGGCCCAATTCAAGGTGTTGGTTATTACCTATAAAGCCCTTAACGGCTTGGGTCCTGGCTACCTAAAGGAGCGCTTACGTCCATACGTGCCCTCCCACTCCTTGGGATCAGCAGGAGAGGCCCTTCTCTGGGAACGCTTCGTGAAAGATATTAGGAGGAGGGCTTTCTCTGCGGTGGCTCCCAATCTGTGGAATGCGCTCCCCAGAGAGGTCCGCCTGGCACCGTTGTTATTTGTTTTTCGGTGCCAGGCCAAGACCTTTTTATTTAAACATCATTTTAATTGTTAGCTTTATTTATTGATTTTATATCTTCGGCCAGGACGTCTCCAATTACATTGTTTTTATATGTTTAATATGTATTTATTTATTGTTGTGAGCTGCCCCGAGGCTTTGGCGAATGGGGCGGCATAGAAGCTTACTAAATAAATAAATAAATACATTGTGTCCTGAGATTTTGATTTTATTGAAATAAATGTAGAAGCAAAAACAAAATTGTAGGTGCAGAAACTTCAGGCAGTATATTCTTTGTTCAGAAAAATGATCAATTAATGTGCCCCAGTTC
Source organism: Varanus komodoensis (assembly GCF_004798865.1). Lineage (NCBI taxonomy): Eukaryota > Metazoa > Chordata > Lepidosauria > Squamata > Varanidae > Varanus > Varanus komodoensis. The sequence continues at coordinate 24,558,848 of NW_025335268.1, read as the reverse complement.
TTTAAAAGCAGCAGTATGAGATGGTTATTGCTTTCTTACCTTGCTTTTGGGCTTCCAAAAAGGTATCATAGAAACCATGAAGCTGGTGTTGACCGGATGAACTCACTGTGTGATCCTGCAAGCTTATTGTTACATTCTTACGATGAGATTTATGTTCTGCTATCATCATTCCCTTTATATGACAAGAATTGCCCTTTTCTACACATTGTTAGAAAGTGGTCTAGCCACCACTAGATATTTATTTCTGCCTAAGAGGCAAATAGTCCTCTTCGCAGAAAGAACAATGGTTATGTATAGGAAACTGTTGGTGAAGGAGACCAATATATAGAGTTGTGTGTTCAGCTCAAGCTTAACAGCAGTTTCTTCACTGGTTTCAGAGTGGAGCATTCTTGTCCAAGACTTATCTCCTCTTGGTGGGCAGGCAGGTCCTCCAGCAAGAAGGCCATCAAGAAAGGGGGGTTTCCCTTCAGCTCTGAGTTCAGGCTTGCCTGGTTAGCAGATGCTCCAAAATGCTGAAATGACAGATGTCACAGGCTACGCACTGCTGATGTGAGCAAAGAAGAGTTGCTTGGCAACCAGCAGTGGCATTGGCAGTAGCAAGGATAGGTTCTGTTTTGCTTGGCCTCCTCTCAAGGAGTCCAGCAGAATACACTTCTTCCCTACTAGCTGCTGGGATCGCCCCACAGTTACAGTAGCAGGGGGTGTCCTGTGCCTTCCAGGGAAACCCAAATAAACCTTTGAGTCACAAGGACACAAATACGTTATATAATGATCCTGAAAACAAATTATTTCTGGTTTTCAAAGTGGATACTGCAGAAGTTGTGCTTGCTAGAAATCTGGCTGTTCCTGTGGGGAAGGGGTTCAGAAACACTATGAAGCTGGATATTTTTTTGAAGGGCCTTAGAGGTATTAGCTGTATCTTTAAAGTTTGGATGTCTGTTATACTATTCCTTTTTTTCTAGGGGTGTGCAGTACAAAGATAAATCTCTTGTAAGGAGAGAATTTTAAGGAGAAAAAACCTATTCCATTTCAAGAAAGCTGCCCACATGTCTCTATGCAACCCACAGACTATTTTTGCATCCTTCAAGAAGAAAGGGATCAAGAAGGTGTTTTATGAAATCACTCAAATTTTCAGTCTGATTCTTGATGTAAAAATGAGACTTTTTAGCATCTTGCACTGGAGTAAACTCAATATCAGATCAGTGGGTACACAAAACTGCCTCCAAGGACCGTGTCTTGCATTACCTAGCAGCTGTTGCTGTGTTATGCAAAGAGCTCTTTCATTGCAAGTCCACAGGGATTAGGTCTTTGTCCATAACACACCCAAGTTATTTCAGTACTCTGACATCTGCTGGATTTCAAAGAAATCTGTCCCAGTGGTCCTCAGTGGTTAATTAATGGTATCTGGGGCAACATTCAGCCCATTTAAACTTGAAATGGCTCAGGTACTGCATAAAGAATTAGTGTACCTGGAGTGATACAAGGGTTCAGATTTGCTTGGTATCTATAGATCCTTCATCTATATGAAGATGTGTGTAGTAGCAAATATTTCCAGTAGAGGTTTCCAGTTATTTTTTCAGCCCTGTGGGTGTTTACGAAAGTTTCTGTAGCATTTATAGCATCCCTTGACCTGCAACAAATTATGCCTCATCTTAATTAAGGCTTGCCGTGCCTATCTTTATGACAAGTGTTTCATTTTTAATCTAGTAGGGAGCTCTTCTGATGCAGATAAGAAATGCTCAACCTGTGACAAAAGGACATATTTATGACTTCATTGAAGATTGTGACATAGACCAGAGGTCCTCAAACTTTTTCAACAGGGGGCCAGCTGAAAAGCGGCAGGCATGGGTTGACAAGGTGGTGGCTTGCTCACTCGCAGATTGTTTTCTCTGAGCGAGTCCAAAACCTCTGAGTTGGGCCGGATAAATGGAATGGCAGGCCGGATACGGCCCGTGGGCCGTAGTTTGAGGACCCATGACATAGACCAAAACAATAGGTACAGGTAGAGGTAATACTGCCAGGACAATTGCTAGGTATAAGCTGTCCTGTTAAGACTAACTAGTTTAGATTCTAACTGGCCACTCAGAGACTATTTAATCATTTGATTAATTGTTCCACTCAATATTTCACCTTTTATCCTCTTGCTAAGAATCCAGGGTACAGTCCTCCTCCTCCTCCTCCATTTTTATCTTCACAACAAAGTTCTGTAGTATGTGAGCCTAAGAGTCAGTGTTTGGCCCAAAGTTGCCCAGTAAACTTCATGGGCTGGTGGGGACTAGAACCTGGATTTCCTGAGCCCTAGTCCAACATACTAATGAGTACACAACTAGCTACTTTTGTCTTCCAGCTTGCAATTGCAGGCAAACACAGTCACGGATCATGCTTGGGTATCATCACTACATTGGTGTCTCATTTTTTACCAGATTCAGTGTAAGATACCCATAAGAGAGAGGTTTTTTTAGGCTTAATGTCTAGCTTTTTAAAAATAAGCATCCTGGCTTTATGAGTGGATTCCTTGGATGGCTTACCACAGGAAAGAAAGCATTTACTTGTGGGCACTGAAGACAACCACATTATCTCCACCCATTTGGGCAAGATGTTGGCAAAATCATATGTCATTCAGCAGAATGGCATGAAATCATTCAGTCTCCAACAGGAAGTTAGCAATATCATTCTCAAAATCATGGTGTCTTTTACCTTCTTTTTCAAGCAACCTGCATAATAGAAATAAGATTGCCTCAACAGACCAGATTTTGATGGGGTTCTTCAATGAGACAGAATAAACTTTTTCATAGGCATTCTCCAATCAAATAAATAAATGTTGCCAAAGCAATGTGTTTCACACTATTTTTACTTGTGTTCCACCTAATGTATATCTATGTAGTGTAGATTGTTGTTAACGGTGAGGTGTTTGTGTAAGAACTGGACTACTTCAGTCAGAGTTGTGTAATAAATAAAAGTTGCATCTCAGCAAGTATTAGTTGTAGTTGCTATCATGGCAGCATATAGCGGGAACTCTTTTCATACTTCTTCCCCATATACCACATTTATTTTCAGAATTTACTTTTTCATGACTCTGACTGAGACTGTCTTGCTTTCCTTTGCCAAAATCCCACTGTCAAATTGAGAAAGAAAGGTAGACAATCTCTTAGTCCTGTGAACTCAGGATCATGTCCTTAGCTGTTGAACAACTAATTCTGGTTTCCAGGAGTTCTACTTCTGATAGTCCAGACAGATGTTTTTCCTTCATCAGAAGTCTTTTTGCATGATTTAGTGTATATGGCAGTGATCTGTTTCCATACATTCACTAGGTCCAATCTCATCAATTCATTTGCTTTCTTTGATGTTTAGAAAATGAGAAAGTACAACCATACTATAGGAGCATTTTCCCATAATCCCAGAAATAAAGACTGCCCTATCCTGGACTCACTGGAGATGGGGAAATTTGAACTTGATGTAAATTTCCATATTGAGGGATTCTGAGTATGTGGGGCGGGGGTTCTTTCTACACCTGCTTAAAGAAAAAGTTGCAGAATATGATGTGAAAAGTTGAGAGCATGATCAAGAAACTCTGGAGCAAGTGGGATGTCCTGGTGTTTCGTCTTCACGCTGTGGTTTTATTTTTTAGTGCTTCCATACTAATGACAATTCTTGAATGATTATTTTTGTTTGTTTATATATAGTTTTCACTTGTTAGGGCTTGGAGAGCAGGGGTATGTGTGGGAGCTTTAGTCTCTGGGCTCAGTCTGAGAGCTGAGGGGAAGCATTTTCATTTGCTGCTGTTCTTGGTAGAGGCCGTATATGCCACCCAACAGGATATATTACTTATAAATATAGGACAGAGATATTTTTCTGGTAATAAAACATTCATTTTCAGTCAGACTGCCAAAGTAATACAACCTCTTCAGACTCTGTTTGCATATACATGTTAAGTTACAGAGCAAAGAAAGTAGTAGTGGTCAGTATTCTACTTCTGGCTGTGTACCGTTAACTCAGCCTGGCAAGTAAATTCATGTCTGCTTTAAATAAGAAATAAGGTTTAAAACTAAGTACCCTTTAAATTAGGGTAAATGTAAGAGGCTTATGCATGAAAAGCCAAATGATATATTTTGCTCTTAGAACATGTCCCTAATTTCCATGAAAAGGGGATCTCAGTGGGAGTTCAATTCAAACTAAATCTCTAGCTGTTAGACTTGTGAGGATATTAGGAAAAGGAGGAAATACACCATACCATGCGGTTGCATATGGACTGCTTTGAATGGCTTCCTGTGGGAAAGTTGCTGCTGAGAGGGAATGGCTCACCTGACTCTGCAGAGTCCCTCCACCTCTGTGTGGAGGTCAGCTTTTGGCCCTTTCAGCAGCAGTTTTCCCACAGGCAGCCCTTTAAAGTGTGAACCAAAGAACAGTTCTGTTTTGGAGCATTCTTTTTAAGGCTTAAATTGTAATGAGTCCTTGAAGGAAATACTTGCAAAATCTGATTTGTTTTTGAGGCAAATGGGGTGTTTGTGTATCCTGGTCCAGATAGTGGCAATAGAATAATCCTAAATTACAAGCTGTCTTTCACAACCTATAGTATTTTGTCCTACCACAATTTGGAGTGCATTTGAGAAACCTGTGATTCTCTCCTGACTACTAGCAAATATGCATTAATACAACAAATGTATTTTATATCTCTTTAATAATGTCTTTACTGAGCTTCATTTACATGTTTGCACTAAAATGTACCTAATATTTTTTCTGTTTTCTTAACAGAAAGACACTGAGGATGAAGTTCGAGATATTATTCGTAACAACCTTCATTTACAGGGAAAGGTAGTTTTAAAGTATTATAAATTTTTCTTTTTTGTATTTGCTTTTGAAATGCTATTCTAGATATGTCAGTTTTTAAGCACTGTCTGTGTATTTGGGTCATTTTACATGGCATTAGACTGCTTGTCCTTTGTCTCCTATTTCATAGGAAGTAACCTTTTGTTTTGTTACGGTTTACTTGTGTCCTTTAAGAATGTCCAGTTTAGTTTTCTATTCATAGCATGCTACTGACATACTTGTAATCATTCTTTTTTGCCATCTTTCACTCCCCATGTTATCTCAGGAGCTCAATTGTCTAACTTAATTAGTACAATATGAGAAGTAACTAGCATCCTAAACTCCTTTTATTTCTCCTGGAAGAAGGAGGCAATAAGGCTTTTGACGGTGTTTTGTAAATTGTAAACTCTACCACTATCATCACAACAAAGGCTGCTTTTCATGAACAGATGTCTGGGTCATTGCAAGTTCTTTTTTATTTTTAAAGCATTATCTCTTTCTTATATGACCACATTATTCCTCTGCCCAGTAGTCCTAAAATTTTCAGGATATGTAAACACTTTCTGGCACCTGTGAATTTCAGAAGGTTTGATGAAACTGTGACTAGTTTTTAAAGCTCCACAAGACTCTTTGTTGCTTATGTAAACTGGTTATGAAATTCATTGTGGTGTGCAATTAGACATGTAGCATGATTGTTAGTTTTGACTTAATGATACTGAAATAAAGCACTCACTCCCAAATAAATGCTATAATCACCAATTACACAAGCAAAAGTGACTGTTATAGTAATAGGCTTTCACTGATGCCTGAAATTAGTTTATGTTCACGCTGGAGTTTCCAGCTGCCTATTTTTCCAATGCCATTTGCTGGGATTTTTTAAACAATTAGTGTATATTACCATATAAATGTCTTCTGTGTTTGTGAATTTTCTTGTTAACAGTGTTAACCAAGTCCAGAACTTTTGCTTGCCTTGTGGAGGTGTGTTAATTCTCTTAAAAATACTGGTTTACAGTAGCACTTCTGTTTAAAAGAATAAGCAATGTGACCCATTTAAGTTTCACTTGATGACCTCATCTGTGTCATGTTCTTTCCAGTATTCTTCATTCTAACTACCAGTGCTTAATTGATATGCTGTCAAATGAATCTTGCTGTGATACTCCATCATGATGAAGCTAACTGTCCTGTGTATATTGTAGTGTACATTTCATTCCTGTGTCTCCTCTCCTCTCCCTTTGCATGCATGACATCTTAGTAGCATCTATTTTACTGCAAGAAACTTGTAGAACAAACTTATTTTGACATAGATGAAGAGCAAGCCATCAAAGGCTTTCTCCAAGCATATCAACTTAGGTTCCAAAATGTCAAGCACTCAAATGTCAAGTGTGTCAAAGACTGCATAACAAAAAATGCCATAAAATGATGGGCACACAAGTGCAGCTAACTATTATGCTCATGTTTAAAAATGAGTTGGCTTTAATTGGTTACAGTGTCCCATTACTTTGGAGTAGCGGAAGGCTCAAATATAGTGGGAATGACACCTCAATTGAAAACCAAAAAGAGTTAAGGGTGTGTGATGTCTTCTTATTACCAGGGAGTCTTCAGTTTTCATTTCCCCTGTCTTTACATTTCATTAGAAAAGTTGAGCCTTGATCAGATACAATGAAATGTGCATCCAAATGTTTTTTTCCAATAGGATACACATTTGGATGTACATTCAGATACACATCTGCATTCTGAAATACCTGTCTAGCTTGTACAATACTCATGCCAGTTGAACTGACAGCCAACTAGCTGCCTATGAATCAATTAGAAATTGGCTCCACTAATGGAACTACTGCAACTGGTTCAGAAAGCGGAGGTACTCATTGTTGCAGGAACCCTGTCTAGAAGTATGGCAGATTCAAGGTGGTTGCACATCTTGTTTTTTACACATTGATGGCTGTTTCCCACCATATATTACTTCGCACAGTTCAGGTTCCAGGAAACTTATTGTTTTATTAATGTAATGTTTGTTGCTAATGTTAGTCGTGGAGTCGTGTCTGACCCACCGTGACCCCATGGACAACATTCCACCAGGCCTCCGTGTCTTCCACCATCCCCTGGAGTCCACTTAAGCTCACGCCAACTACTTCAGTGACTCCATCTAGCCACCTCATCCTCTGCTGTCCCCTTCTTCTTTTGCCCTCAGTTGTTCCCAGCATTAGTCTCTTCTCCAATGAGTCCTTCCTTCTTATTAGGTGGCCAAAGTATTTGAGTTTCGTCTTCAGTATCTGGCCTTCTAAAGAGCAGTCAGGATTAATCTCCTCTAGAATTGACTGGTTTGATCGCCTTGCAGACCACAGGATTCGCAGGAGTTTTCTCCAGCACCACAATTCAAAGGCCTCAATTCTTCAGCGCTCAGCCTTCCTTATGGTCCAACTTTCACAGCCATACATTGCAACTGGGAAAACCATAGCCTTGACTATACACACTTTTGTTGGCAGGGTGATGTCTCTGCTTTTTAGTATGCTGTCTAGTTTTGCCATAGCTTTCCTCCCAAGGAGCAAGCATCTTTAATTTCTTGGCTGCAGTCCCCGTCTACAGTGATCTTGAAGCCAAGGAAAATAAAATCTGTCACTACCTCCATTTCTTCCCCATCTATTTGCCAGGAAGTGAGAGGACTGGATGCTATGATCTTAGTTTTCTTAATGTTGAGTTTCAAGCCAACTTTTGTGCTCTCCTCTTTCACCCGCGTCAAGAGGCTCTTTAGTTCCTCTTCACTTTCTGCCGTTAGAGTGGTATCATCTGCATATCTGAGCTTGTTGATATTTCTCCCAGCAATCTTAATTCCAGCTGGTGATTCATCTAGCCCACCTTTCTCATGATATGCTCTGCATATAAGTTAAATAGGCAGGGCAACAGTATACAGCCTTGCCGAACTCCTTCTCAATTTTGAACCAATCAATGGTTCCGTGTCCAGTTCTCACTGTCACTTCTTGACCCACATATAGGTTTCTCAAGAGACAAATAAGATGATCTGGTACTCCCACCTCTTTAAGAACTTGCCACTGTACTTCTGGTAGTTCTCGGTTCACATACTGCTGGAGCCTAGCTTGTAGGATTTTGAGCATAACTTTGCTAGCATGTGAAATGAATGCAATGGTGCAGTAGTTTGAACATTCTTTGGCATTGCCCTTCTTTGGAATTGGAATGTAAACTGATCTTTTCCAATCCTGTGGCCACTGTTGAGTTTTCCAGATTTGCTGGCACATTGAGTGTGGCACTTTTACTGCATCGTCTTTTAGAATTTTGAATAGCTCAACTGGAATACTGTTGCCTCCACTAGCTTTGTTGTTGCTCAGACTTCCTAAGGCCCATTTGACTTCACATTCCAGGATGTCTGACTCGAGGTCAATTCAATGACCACCCCATCGTAGTTATCAGGGATGTTAAGCTCTTTCATGTATAGTTCTTCTGTGTAATCTTGCCACCTCTTCTTAATCTCTCCTGCCTCTGTTAGGTCCTTGCCATTTTGGTTCTTTATCATGCCCACCTTTGCATGAAATGTTCCCTTCATCTCTCCAATTTTCTTGAAGAAATCTCTGGTCCTCCTTTTTGTATTGTTTTCTTCTATTTCTTTGCACTGTTCATTTAAGAAGGCATTCTTATCTAGCTGTTCTCTGGAATTCTGCAATTGGGTGCATCTTTCTCTTTCTCCCTTGCCTTTCACTTCCCTTCTTTCCTCAGCTATTTGTAAAGCTTCCTCAGATAGCCATTTTGCTTTCTTGCATTTCTTTTTCTTTGGGATGGTTTTAGTTGCTACCTCTTGTACAATGTTGCGAACCTCCGTCCATAGTTCTTCAGGCATTCTGTCTATCAGATCTAATTCCTTAAATCTATTTGTCACCTTTACTGTATATTCATCAGGGATGTGATTTAGGTCATACCTGAGTGTCCTAGTGCTTTTCCCTACTTTCTTCAATTGAAGCCTAAATTTTGCAACAAGAAGCTCATGATCTGAGCCACAGTCAGCTCCTGGTCTTGTTTTTACAGACTGTATAGAGCTTCTCCATCTGTGTCTGCAGAGCACATAGTCAATCTGATTTCTGTGTTGACCGTCTAGTGATATCCATGTTCAAAGTCATCTCTTGGGTTGTTGGAAAAGAGTGTTTGCTATGACCATCGTATTCTCTTGACAAAATTCTACCAGCCTGGGTCCTGCTTCATTTTGTATTCCAAGGCCAAACTTGCCTGTTATTCTGGTTATCTTTTGGCTTCCTACTTTAGCATTCCAATCCCCCATGATGACAAGGACATCATTTTTGGGTGTTAATTCTAGAAGGTGTTGTAGGCCTTCATAGAACTGGTCAGCTTCAGTTTCTTCAGCACCAGTGGTTGGGGCATAGACTTGGACTACTGTGATGTTGAATGGGTTACCTTGGATTCAAACTGTGATCATTCTGTCATTTTGGAGATTGTATCCCAGTACTGCTCTTCCTACTCATTTATTGAGTATGAAGGCTACTCCATTTCTTCTGAGGGATTCTTGCCCACAGTAGTATACCTGATGATCATCTGAATTAAATTCACCCATTCCTGTCCATTTTAGTTCAGTCGATGTTCATTAAGGTGTCGATGTTCAGTCTTGTCATCTTCTGTTTGACCACATCCAGCTTGCCTTGATTCATGGATCTTACATTCCAGGTTCCTATGGAGTATAGATCTTTGCAGCATCGATCTCTCATTTCCCCACCAGATACATCTGCAACTTAGTATCCTTTCGGCTTTGACCCAGTCGCTTCATTCTTTCTGGCGCTACTAGTACTAGCCCTTCGCTCTTCCCCAGTAGCATATTGGACACCTTCCGACCTGAGGGGCTTATCTTCCTGCATCGTATCTTTTTGCCTTTTGGTACTGTCCATGGGGTTTCCATGGCAAAGATACTGGAGTGGGTTGCCATTTCCTTCTCCAGTGGATCACGTTTTGTCAGAGCTCTCTGTTATGACTTGTCTGTCTTGGGTGGCCCTGCACGGCATAGCTCATAGCTTCATTGAGCTACACAAGCCCCTTCGCCACGACAAGGCAGTGATCCGTGGAGGGGAATGTACTGTTTATCTTACTGTATTTTATTGTAAACCTCCCAGAATTCTTTCTAGGCTATGGGATTGTAAATAACAATTACATCAAAATAAATAAGGCATAATTTGTATTTTTTAGTGGTAATGTTAGTTGATACTGTTGCTTCCTGACTAGATATCAGTTTATACAAATTAACGTTTGCATGCACCTCAAGAATACTGCAACTACATAGCAGATTATTTGAATTATATATACCCTTGCATGACTGTTTTCAAATGAATTATGCAATGATGCTACTGCACTTGGGTCTTTCAAGAGAAAGTTCTAGGGAGGGAAGCTCATTTTCTGCTGCCCCGATTTGAGGAGGCAGTGCAATTCCTGCAACATGTATTCAGCAGCTGGATGACTTACCCAAGGTCAATCATTTCAAAGGGGAAAAGCAAGTACAAGTCTTTACCAGGGAAAGTCATGCTAGTCCCTCCCAGTTCTGGGTAGAAGCATGGTTGTTGATGCTTCTAGACATTTTGTCTTATTCCTACTGCTTTACTTACAGTGTTCCTAAAATCTTTCTTTTCCTGCAGCTTGAAGATCCTGCCATTAGGTGGCAAGTGGCCCTGTACAAAGATCTACCAAACAGGACTGAAGTTACTTCAGATCCAGAAAAGACAGTGGAACGGGTCCTTGATATAGCTAATGTGCTTTTTCATCTGGAACAGGTTAGATATCTTTTTAACATATTGATGTTTTAGAACAACCAAGCAGACACTGCACACATTTCATTGTACACACTCTGAAACTATGAGAGTCTGGGAAATCCAGAAATTATCTGCATTGGTACATAGCTCCAAAATGGATAGAACATGATTTCATATCCTCTAACTGAGCAATCCTGTGCCCATGGCAGGTGGGAGATATGTCTAGTATTATTCTGGCAGTGTGCCTGCAGTAACATATGGCCAGTCAGCCTGAGAGGAGATGGAAAAAATGACAGAAAGGAGGAAGAAGCTGGCATTGAAATGAACACACACCACTGCCATTATGTAGTTTATGCTACTGCAACTGCCAGTCAGGGAGAGATCAGAAATGATGCTCCTGCAATACACTGCAGTGTGGATACAGGCCCAGCTGATGTTAGTGTGTTAGTATGATAACCTGGTCACTCAATCAGCACATCTTCTGTTTTGCAACACATTCACCCCAGGCCCTCAGTCACAATAGGTTGGGAACTTACACTTCTATACTTACTAATATGGTATTACATTCAGATACTTTTTTAAGGGAGCATAGTTACTCAGCTGAGCCACAGAATAGCTTCCTGGTGCTAAAACAACAGCAACAGCAATGATTGTCACAGAAGAACAGTTCTTTCCACACTTCCTGGATCTTGCAGATGATTGGACTCACCTGGAATTTCTCCAGTGAAAAGGGAACTAAAGAGGAGGCTCCTCATCCCGCTAACTGGACCTTAGTGGGATTCCCTCAACAATGTCTTCACTTCCATGCCAAAGAGCAGCTTCAGTATGAGTAGGCCATTGGAACTGTGTTACATCAGGAAAGGGTTAATCTCTGTATGTACATAAACATGGTGGTCCTGGTAAGGCCTCACAGTGGCTGCTATATACAGTTCTAAAAATTACTCATAGCATTCCAAGAGACAAGTTTAACGTAGTGTGCAGTTTGGCCTTCTGTCAAAGACCATCACAGCTTAATCTTTTCCAGAAAACTTAATTGCAAAGGCTTTTCTTTTATCTGTATTCATAAAGTGCATCATTTTGATCTTTCATTTGTTGCTTCATGTATTGCTTTCCTTTTTTTTTTTTTTTTTTTTTTTTTTTATTTTTTTTCTTTTTTTTTTTTTTTTGCTTCCAGAAATTCTCTAATCGGGGCCGGAAATTTTTCAGAATGGGAAGTACAGAATATCTTCACATGTTGCTAATATATTAGGATCATAATGGGTTGACCTGTTAATAGATTTCTTTACCCATTTTTATGTTTGGTTGCTAACGTACATTTCAGTTAACATGTTTTCTAATAACATGCTTGTTTGTTTATGTTATGTTTGAGAATTTCCAGCACGTGGTCTGTTTTTCACGGAAAGCTGTTTCGTAGTACACATTTTTTCTTTATCTAATTAAGTTATTGTATTCACAACCCTTTATATGTCTTTAGTGCATTGCATTTCTTTTTAATCAGAATCAAGTACTGCATTCTTTCTTCATTTTAAAGGTGTTCTCATTAGCAGGTGTTTAGAAGTACTAGAATTCATTTTTGTATAAAGAACAATACTGTGTCTCTCCCTATTGCTAACTGCAAAACCCATCAGATCAGCCTAGTTTGTTGTTCCACCAAGCAAGCTTCAAAACCAAAAATCCCTGTTCATCCTTGCAGAATATACTCCTATCTTTCACCTACACTTACCATGGGAAATAGGTATTTTTTCCGATACATTTCTTGTCACATGCTTCTACATCATGCAGTAGAGAATATGTGGTCTGACCACGTAGTAGGAAATCTTAAAGCAGCACGGGAGCAGAGTGTTTGAAGTTTATTTGGCACTGCTTTTGATAGTCTTTTCATCAGGAGAATTCATAGGACACAATCTAGATAAAGTTTCATGTTCCCTCTGGAACCTCAGCCTTCTTTTCCCTGAAATTACACATCCATGCTATGACTGAAACAACTTCTGAAACCTTAATTTTAAAAGTCATTTCCTGCATTGAGTAAAGGACTATTCAAGAAACACAAGTTCAAGACTTCCTTGGAAATCAGAACTGCAAGACCATTATTTGCAGCTAATACATTTCGCTTGCTAACTGAATTCTGCATGCAGATTTTTTAGGAATCTGGGGAGTAAAAATCCAGTGGATTTTACCAGCTTATCCCTCTGGATTCTGTTATGATTTTCCCAGCCTGATACTGATTTCATCTGTTGTAAGTCAAGCTGGCATGCATTTTTGATTTTAAAACATGGCATGGTCTATGATCCATGCAAGTTGGCTTTTTCCCTCTCTACCCGCACCTACTTTACTTTACTTTAGCTCAGGATATTTGCCAAAAAGTTCCTGAGTTCAAAACTTGTGCAGATTTTGAACTGTGGAATTTGTGCAAATCCCTGAGAGTTTTAAAGAATATGCTCACCCAAATTGCAGTGTGTTTTGAAAGCCATAAATAACTAAATAAAATTAAAACAATAAAATCAGATTTTATATGTATAATATTGAGAAGAATGTGGGGAGAAGAGTAGAAAATGCAGGTTGCTTACCTGTAACTGATGTTCTTCGAGTGGCCATCTGTGCATCACACATATGGGTGCTGTGCCTACGCAGTGCCTAAGGCCGGAAAGATTAGTAAGCTAACAGTTTATTTATTTATTTATTTATTAAAACATTTCTATGCTGCCCCATTCACCGAAGCCTCGGGGTGGCTCACAACATAATAAGGTTTTGGCGGGAAAACTCCGCTCCCCTCCCCCTCAGTACTATATATAGAGCGGAGTGTCCACCATTTTCTCCAGTCTTTGAAAGACCGATCGTTCGCCCCCTTTTCGGAAGAGAAGTACATATAAATTTGTATGGAACCATGAACATACTGCATGGTACCCATAAAAAAATCCACTCACCAACACTGAGTGGGGCCGGCAGTTGGGTTGTGTGAATGCACAGATGGCCACTCGAAGAACATCAGTTACAGGTAAGCAACCTGCTTTTCTTCGTCATGGCCTCTGTGCATCACACATATGGGTGAGTAGCAAGCATACCAGACTTGGAGGAGGGCGGTGTCATCATTGAAGAACTACAGAGAGGACAGCCCTACCGAAGGAGCAATCTTGTCTGGCATGCACATCAAGGTGATAATGCCTGGTGAAAGTGCACGGAGCACGCAGCTTTGTAGACGTCTTGAATTGGACTTCCTGCAGCAAAGGCCAAAGAAGCTGCTATTGCTTTTGTGGAGTGGCCCCTCGGAATGACTGGCAAGTCTATTTTGGCAAGTTGATATGCCAATACAATGGTCTGAACTATCCATTTTGACAGTCTTTGCGACGATACAGGGGTTCCTTTGTCATGCTCAGAATATTTAACAGAGTCTGTTGGAAAGTCGAAGAGATTCCGTGCGCAATCTATAAAAGGCCAAACAACGATGCACATCGAGTGTGTGTAAGGATCTCTCTATTGGGTTCAACAGCAATGGGAAGAAGGCCAGTAGAACAATCTCCTGATTCAAATGAAATGGGGTAGCTACCTTGGGCAGAAAGGTAGAGTCCATTCGGAGAACCACCTTCTCCTTATGAAAGTTCAAATAAGGTGGATCTACTCTCAATGCGCAAAGTTCACTAGCTCTACACGCTGATGTGACAGCTACAAGAAAGGCTGTCTTCCAGAATATAAGATGCAGATCGACAGTCGCCAAAAGTTCAAAAGGGGGTCTTGTTAGCGCTTGGAGAACAACTGAAAGACTCCAGGTAGGCATGACAGGTCGAATTGAAGGATGGAGGTTCTGCAGTCCTTTAAGGAACCTCCTAATGAGAGGTTGTGAAAACACTGATGAGCCCCGTATTGCACCACGGAAGTGTGATATCACTGCTGCGTAAACCTTAATAGATGAAGTCTTCAGTCCCGAATGATGTAACTGTAGAAGAAACTGAAGTATATTTTCAATGGCGGCTGACTCTGGAATGAAGGAATGTGATTTGGCGAAAGATGAGAATCGACGCCACTTTGCTGCATAAAACCTCCAAATTGACGGTCGTAGAGCAGACTCGAGAATTCTCTGAAAGTCCGGATCTAGAGTACTTGATCCTGTAGGAAAGTCTATCGGAACTGAGGTAACAAGCAGCACCTCAGGTTCATGCATAGAGGTACCGAGCGTCCAAATAGCCCTCGATGCCGAGTCAGTCTTGTTAGTCAGCGAATTCACCATGTCATGAGATTCAGTGAAGCTAAGTCTGGGTGATGGACTGCACCATGTTGTTGAGTTATTAAGTGTGGTATCGACGGAAGGCGGCGAAAGGTGTTGTTGGAGATCTGAAGAAGTGTGGAAAACCATGCTTGATGGGGCCACCAAGGTTTAATCAGGATTCCTGTGGCATTGTTGTGTATGATCTTCGAAACGACTTTCGTTAACAGAGGAATAGGAGGGAAGGCATAAATTCTGAAGCCGGACCAAGGGATCATGAGGGTGTCTCCCAATGACCTCGCTCCTATGCCTGCTCTGGAGCAGAATATTTTGCATACTCTGTTCCCTGGGTGGCAAACAAGTCGATGTCTGGGTATCTCCAAAGTTGGAAAAGTTGACTGTAGACCTGTCGATCTAACTCCCACTTATGAGTTATCGACATGTGTCTGCTCAAAACGTTGGCTTCCTCATTGTTGGTCCCGTCCAGATGGACCGCCAGAAGGGTTATACCCCTCAGGATGCACCATTCCCAAATGTCCATGGACAGATGAGCTAGGGCTATGGATTTTGTCCCGCCCTGTTTGTTGATGTAGAACACTGTGACTATACTGTTGGATGTGATTTGAATAACTTGTTGACAAACAGTGTCCTCGAAAGATCGGAAAGCTTTGAAAATTGTTAAGAATTCGAGGTAGTTGATGTGTCTTGACGCCGCTTGCCGGTTCCAAGTGCCTGGGACCGAAGTCTCGCACATACAGCACCCCACCCGATCATCGAAGCATCGGTATAAGAGTCAGTGTTGGGTAAGGCATCTGGAATGGGGTACCCATATGTAAATTATTTGGAACAGTCCACCAAGTCAACGTCTGTAAAACAGATTGAGGCAGTCGAATTGGCTTGTTGGGTGAATCTCGTTGCGACTGGAAATTCCTGTTGAACCATAGTTAAAGAGGACGTAGTTGGAGCCTGGCATGGGGGACAATGGTTATAGTGGCAGCCATATGACCCAGAACCTTCTGAATAGAGAGCACTGGGACGATCATGTTTTGTCGAATCCGATGAATACAGGACCAAAGCCTGTACTGATGAGCTGCAGGGAGAAAAGCCCTCTCCAGAATGGAATCGAGATGGGCTCCGATGAAGTCAATCACCTGTGTCAGCATAAAGGACAATTTTTCGCGGTTAATGCACAGTCCTAAATCATCCAGCAAAGAACAAGTTTTCTCGACGGCTGACAAGAGGCCTTCGCGGGTCTGGGAGACTATAAGCCAGTCATCCAGGTAGGGGCATACTTGGATGCCTTGGAGCCGCAGGTGAGCACAGACTGGGACCATACATTTCGTAAAGACCCTCGGGGCTGTAGCTAGTCCGAACAGGAGGACATTGAATTCGTAAATGTTGGTCCCAACGGTAAAACGTAGAAGGCGTCTATGACCTGGGTGGATCGATATGTGGAAATAGGCATCCTTCAAATCCAGTGAGGTGAACCAATCCTCTCTCCTCAGCAATGGAAGGATATTTTGAAGGGTAGTCACCCAAAATTTCTTTGGTTTAATAAATTTATTGACATTTCGGAGGTCCAAAATTGGACGAAAACCACCATCCCGTTTAGGGACTGCAAAATATCTAGAATAGAATCCATTAAGTCCCTCAGAGCTGGAGATCAGTTGGATGGCTCCTTTACGAAGTAGTTGATGTACTTCGTTCTCCAATACCTGTGAGCGTGGTGTAAGCCAGATTGGGCTCAATGGAGGAACGGTATCGAATTCGATTCTGTATCTGAGATGAATGATGGATAAAACCCACCGATCAGATGCGATGGGCTCTCAAATGGGGAGTCGGCCTTGCAGCCGCTTCCCAAAAGGGAGAGGGAAAGGTAGGTGTGGAGAAGAAGGAGAGGTTCGCCTGCCCCGTCAGTGCTGGCACTTCTCATTGTCGAACCGGCGACGGCCTTGTTGAAAATGTTGAGGTTGCTGCCTCCTGCACTGTTGCCATTGGTGATACTGTTTCTGTGGGGGGGGGGGCTGGTACCGATAGGATGGACGTGACCAAGCCAGCCCACTTACGTTTTTGCTGAACTGAAAGCTCCATCCATCTGACCTTCATGCGGAACTCATGATTGGACTTGAGCTTATGGTCCGTTTGCGAGTGAAAAAGTCCCGAGCCATCAAAGGGCATTTCTTCGATGTGCCTCTTCATCTCGTCGGGAAAGTTACAGTTTCTCAGCCAGGCTTGTCTCCTCAGCGAAATGGCGCTGACTAGGGCTCTCGAATCAGTGTCCACATGGTGGCGGGCTGTTGACAATTGTTGACTCGCCACCTGCATACCCTCCTTGATGAAGGACCTGGCCAATTCCCACTGCTGTTCTGGCAGGGTCGCAACGACGTTCAGTCTTTGCGTGATAAACAATTGATACCTGGCAAGGGTGGCTTTGTAATTGGACATACGAAGGCCGAGTCCAGCAGCCACGTAGACCCGGCGTGCCAAGGTATCAATTTTTCTCCCCTCTTTGTCCCAAGGGGTGGTATGTCCCCTGGATTCCCTGCCTTGGGATGACTCCACAACAACGGAATTTGGTTTAGGATGGTGTAACAAGAAGGGTATGTCGCTCTCCCGAACATGGTACATGGATTCGTATCGCCATACAGTGGGTTGTGGCTTTGAGGGCAGATCTCAAGGCTGGGTCATTGCCTGCCACAGTGTTGTGAGTAGTGGCAAGACAATCGCAGGTGACTGCTCTCCCCTCAGAATGTCATAGAACTTGTCGGTGCTCAGATCGGACTGGTGTTGTGCCTCGATCTTGAGCGACCGAACAAGCCTAGACTTGAGCTCTCCGAAGGAGATGTGCGGTTCCTCAGGAGATGATGGGCCCTGGGATGTTATTGCCACGATGGGAGAGATGGAGTCCGCCTCAGAGCCGGAGTCGGGTTCGAGATGGTACGGGCCCGATGAAGAGCTCCCCGGTGAATTTGGGTGCTCGGGTTCTACGCGTCTCGAAGTAGACGGAGCTTCCCCTTGGAAGGAGGGCGACAAGTGGTAGTCTCCCCAGCCTGACGGATAATTATAGTAGGGCTGGAACCATTCTTCCTCATGACGTTTGTCCATACGGGTACGGTACCTCAGTGGAGAGGCAGAAGACCAGCCAGAAGACTGGTCGGAGACATAGGTGTTGGTGAGCCATTGGGGGAGAGTCTTGAATCTCTCCGTCCGAAATGGACTCGTGTTGTGGCTCCCTGTGTTGGTTGAGGGGCTGCCCCTGCTGGGGAGCGGGTTGTCCTGGAGATCCCAGTAGAGTGACCTGCATTGCCGCTTGCAGCACTGGTACCAATGGTGTTGGTACCGACGCGGCCATCGGGATTGATGGGGCTGATGAACCCGAGTCGATGCCTCTTTGGCTTATGAGCCGGTTTGGCCGCTTTATCCTTTGCTTTCTTATGGGAAGAAGAATGATCCAACCCGCCATGCTTTCTTTTCTCCCGCTGTTTACGTGGGGGAGAAAGAGATTGTTGGGCTCCAGATGGTGAAGTCCCATCGTCTGATGGGCACGGCTGAGGCATGGGCGGTGTGGCCGCAGGGCGTTGCCCAGGCGTGGTCGAAGTGGTAGCCGGGCGTTGGCTAGAGGCAGCTGAGGCAGAAGCCGGGCTTTTGGTGGGTGAAGTCGGAGCAGGCCCAGATTTTGCAGCGAGTTGGTCCTACTGCATTAATGCTTGATCCCAGAGGAGTTTTCTCAAGTGATTCTCCCTGTTCTTGCGCGCCTGCTTGGTGAACGCGAGGCAATGGCGGCATTTATCTGTTCTGTGCCCCTTGCCGAGGCAAAGGAGGCACAAGTCTTGAGGGTCTGCTGGGGACATCTTGGACCCACATTCCGTGCATTTGCAGAAAGCCGCTCGCTGCGCCATCGAAGAAAAGAAGAAATAGAGGATAGTAAAGAGCGATAAGGTAATAGTTTTGGGGTTTTTTTGTTTTTTGTTTGAAAAAGAGGAAAAAAGAGAGAAAGATATAACAAGGGGAAAAAAACTTGGAGTAATAACACTAAGGAACAATAAGAACAATAAGAATGATAAGATAAAGAGCAAATACGGTAGTCAAAGCGAGAGTCGAACAGGCACGAGGCACAGCGAATGGCGGTCGCAAAAGACTGGAGAAAATGGCGGACACTCCGCTCTATATATAGTACTGAGGGGGAGGGGAGTGGAGTTTTCCCGCCAAAAACGGTTAGCTTACTAATCTTTCTGGCCTTAGGCACTGTGCAGGTGCAGCACCCATATGTGTGATGCACAGAGGCCACAATGAAGAAACCATGTTCCCATTTGTAGAAACTCTGCTGGTGCTGAACTAGACAAAATTGGCAGTGACAAATTCTTTGTAAAGTAGGGACTATGGCAAATTAATGACAAGTTAGTGAGAGGGGGAAGCTGACAAGGATCTTTTCTAAGGGAATAGACTTCACTTGGATCCACATAGCAGATTTGCCAATGTGATGAAAGAGCACAAACCCATGTATGCAAATTTATACAGACACTATTTGTGCAAAAAACTCAGTTTTCACAAACAGCCATTTGCACAAGTGGTACTACTGGTATTCTATGTAGTTCAATTATATCTAGAGGCTGGACAAAACCCTGACACAGTGCATTTCCAATTGCCAGATTAGAAGTGCTGTGGAAGTCCATCAGACTCAAATGAAATGGATTTCCTAACATTGCACATCCCTTGCATATACAACCACTCTGCCCCCTGTAGAGCAGGATAGCATAACTGCAGATAGTTTCTGGGCTATGCATTGCTATGGACATCATAGACCGACAAATAAGATGTCACAGCACTTTAGCACAGTATTTTTTGTTTGTATCTTTTATGGTTTTTTAATTGTTCAAGTCATTCTTCAAACTAAGCATGTGGAAAAGGTGCCTGATTTTCATTTCAATTTGTGCTACAGGTTGAACATCCCCAGAGGTCAAAAAAAGCTGTATGGCATAAACTGCTATCCAAACAGAGAAAAAGAGCTGTGGTAGCTTGCTTCAGAATGGCACCACTATATAATCTTCCACGGTATGTTTGATCTCAAAAATACAGAGGAAGACTAGCGTAGCATACCTAATGCACATTTGCTTTTTGAAGTTTACAATCTTGAAAAATTGCACTAAAATGGCATGTCAGAGATATACACTGATACTGCTTTGTGTTTGAATATATTACACAAATGTAATGATTCTGCATGTGATTCATTGACAGATTTGTGTATGGCATATGGTTGGCTATTCAGCCATATGCTATAGGAGGGAGAACTGAGTGAAAAGGAAGATCTTTTGTACAAGAAACTAGTAGTTTATTCACTAAAAACATAGTGATTTCCGATTGACCCCTCTCACCAACAAATTGGCCTCAATCAGCAGAATAAAGAGGAAATGATTCCCAGTTTCCCTTGAACATTCCCCATGCACTCTCAACATTTATTCTGGAGGACTGGGGGGATTCTTCCAGTACAGGTTTTGTGACTCAGGAGGAGAAGGGGAGGGAAAGCCCACATATTTAACACTTGTTTCTGTCCTGTTTTGCTCTGACAATGTGCTACATGTTACCATTGAAGAAGACTGTTTTTATACCATTAAGTTCAAACTCTAAAACTGCCAAGTGAATCACCACAAATTGTTAATAATGTACGGTTTTGTTCATTTTAATTGTAAGTGCTTTAAGAGTCAATTTTTGCTGAAACTAGGGCTATGAATATGCTAAACAACAATAATGAAAAGAAATAACCACAGTAAGTTCCATAAACCTTGCATTAAGTGTGTGTTTTAGTTATTTAATTTATATACCACCCAATAGCTGTAGGATTATATAACTAAATATTAGGTAAGTATTAGATGATTCTAGAACCATGATTTAAATGAACACAATTTTCCTTTGTTTTTTTCATCATAAACAGTATTTCATGGATATAGGAATAGCTATAAGTAACTGGTTTTGTCCAATTACGTCATGCCACTAGGACAAAGCTTCTACTATTTTTATTCTTGCAGAAGCACTAGTTTGATTCCAATTGCAGAAGCCATTGCACAAACACTTGCATAACTATAACTAACTGTTAGGTGTTGCTTGTGTCTGTTTCATCACAATAACTGCAGAATATGCAGCTGCTAACAAACAGCTACTCAAAAGCTGCACTTTTTCTGCTGAAGTTACATGGGCTACAACCCAATATTTCTATGCAGTGCAATTATATGCAGTATTTGCTCACTCTAGTGCTGGTTCAGATAGCCAGACTTTCCTCTAGACTAATGTTCTGTGTCCAAACACCTATGGCATACTCTTTCTGCAGTGAGGGAGAGGGCTATGTCAGAGGTCAATATTAGCCGAAGTAATTTTTTTCCTATAGAAGGTAATGGCTAAACAGGCTTTTCAATGATATTTTTAATCTACTAATGTTTATTCCTTAAAATCATAATATTTTATTAGTCACATAGAAATCTTATACTTTGAATCCTGATAATATCCTGAGAGCCAGTGTGGTGTAGTGGTTAAGAGCATGGGACTGGGACTCAGACGATCTGGTTCTAGTCTCCGCTCAACCATGGAGCCAACTGGGTGACTTTGGGCCAGTCACAGACTCTCAGCCCAACCTACCTCACAGGGTTGTTGTTATGGGGATATGATGGAGGAGGAGAATGATGTAAGCTGCCTTGAGCCCTTTGTAGGAAAAAGGCAGGATATAAATTGAAAAATAAATAAATAAAATAAATAATATACATGGCACTGATTTCACTCATAATAGTTTGAATGAAAAACTGGAAAAGTAAAATTTGGATGCATCTTTTAAGTGGTAATATATCTTGTTTCCCTAACATCTTTAAAATTTAGAATAGGGGGTAAGCAAAATTCATTTTAACAGTATGTTCATTTTCTTTTTTAGCCATCGAGCTGTCAATCTTTTTCTTCAGGGATATGAAAAATCCTGGGTAGAAACAGAAGACCACTATTTTGAAGATACACTGATAGAAGATCTAGCAGTATGTTGAAGTTCATAAAATGTGGACCCTTTTATTTGTTTTGTGTGCATTTGTAGGACATACCAGGACCAGCTTCAGGAGATGATGAAGTCAGGATTTTGTCAGTGTTTCAAGACTAGCAAAGGGCTCACCACTCCTTCATTTTGACTTTGAATAGAGTGCACAGTAAATTAAAAAGCAGTGTGAAAGATTATCAGTTAGCATGTCCTGTTTTATTTGGGTTTATGGATAACCAGAATCTTTGAGCTAGTACTGGGGAACAAAGACTTTTTATCAGTTAAAACACTTTTATTTTAGTACAATAGTAATTATGCTGCAATGATAGTATTTCATTTATTTATTTATTTAAGATATTTGTATGCTGTTCTTTGCAAGAGCCTCAGGACAGCTTACACAAATAAAATACAAATACCTAACATAACATAAATAAATTAATGACCCACTCTGGCTGCAATTAAAATATGGTGATAAAATTCAATATTAAAATGTATTAAAATATTGATTAAATAAAAAGGTCTTAACCTGGCACCGAAAAACATATAATAACGGTGCCAGGCGGACTCTCTGGGGAGTGCATTCCATAGACGGGGCGCCACCACAGAGAAGACCCTCCTCCAGGTACTCTGTCTCCTAATATCTTTCATAGAGGGTTCCCAGAGGAGGACTTCTGCTGCCGATCTCAGGGGGCGGGAGGGAAAATAGGGAAGAAGGTGTTCCTTTAGATATCCTGGTCCCAAGCCGTTTAGGGCTTTATAGGTAATAACCAGCACCTTGAATTGAGCCTGGAGTTCAATGGGAAGCCATTGGGGCTGATAGAGGACTGAGGTTATCTGAGAATAATGCCCAATCCCCGACAGCATCCTGGCAGCTCTGTTCTGCACCATCTGAATCATCCGGACTGTCTTCAAGGGCAGCCCCATGTAAAGCACGTTACAGAAATCCAACCAGGAAGTAACCAATGCATGTGTCACTGTTGCTAGGCAATCATCCTCCAGGTAGGGATGCAGCTGATGGATTAGCTGAAGGAAAGCGCTCCTTGCCACTGCTGTCACTTGAGCTTCCAAGGACAGCTCCAGGTCAAGGAGCACTTCCAAGCTGTGGAGTATGATATGATATTTTATGATGCATTAGCAAATGTCTTGATTCATCCCATCCTAAAGAGTTATGTGATGATGACAGTACAGGGCTACAAAATTGTCTATCCAAGCAGGAGATTGGACAGATCAGTCTGCTTCTATCCTGCTTGTCTATCCAAGCAGGAGATGGACAGTTCAGTCTGCTTCTGGCTGGTGCTACGTTTACATGGGTTTACCCATGTGATGAAAAAATCTTCATGTAAATTTGCATTTAAAAAGCACTTAAATATGTAGTTTAAATGTCTTAAAAGGCACACAACCTTGGATGTGCTTTTTTGAGATAACTGTGTTGTAAGATTTGGAAAATACAAAAACCTATGAATAACTGAGGTCAAATTCACATATTAGTCCAGGAAATGTGGATCAGATAGTTTCATGTCTAAACTTGTAAAGATTAGATTTTTTTCAAGGATCCTAAATCTAAGATGACTCACCTGGAAGTAGGTGTTATCTGATACTGCTGCTGTTGTGCTACACAACAGGAATCTAGTGCTTGACAGCACAATGGGAAACTGGATCAAACAAGCACTTACAGAGTGGGACAAATCAGCAGAGCTGTGTTTCATGTCCCCTTTTGGAAGTTTGAATTAGTTTCCAGGGTTGCATTATGAAGCTAGTAGTCATTCCACTGAAACATGATTGGCACTGGCAGATTGTCAGCACTGAACACCATCCAGTAAATTTCATGACAGTCAATAAGAATTTCAAGTAAATATGAACATCAGATGTTTAACATGCTGATTCTGTTTTTATTCCCTTCTACCTGTCTCCTACAGAAACCAGGAGAAGAGCCAGCAGAGGAAGATGAATATATTAAGAGAGTTGATCCTCTGCATCAGCTTATTTTATTGTTCAGTCGAACAGCATTAACAGAAAAATGGTAAGAGTGATAGAAGAGGGGATATTTAAGATTAATTGTAAACTATATTCTCTGAAAATCTGCACTCTTGTAAATAGTGAGGGAGAGCTAATACTAAAGATGTTCATTTCAAGTGTAAATGTACGGACCTCAGTTATTCTTCTTGTATTGTTTTAAAAGGGGTTGAAAAATACAGGTATTCACAATTAGCTGTGAATTCATCTATGCCTCCATAAATGTGCATCAGTTAGTGGTAGAAAACTATGGTTCTTTCAGCTAAAAATATTTTGCTGCAGTTACTATTATTACTACATTTCTATATCATTCCCATAGCCCACAGGAAGGTTTACATTTCTAAAATAGATATACAACAATAAAACAAATTTACATTTCCAAATACATTGAAATTTCAGGTACATTTTACAATAAATTCTAGATATATTTCCAAACAAATATACAGTAATAAAATACCTACCATACAACCATGCAATAAAATCAAACAAAAATAGTAAAGAATCCAAAAGAAATAACTACAAGGTCCTCTGGCTGGAAGTCCGAGCCGAAGCTGCCCTGAGTGGATGTGGGTGCCAGATGGGTTACGCATTCTGGTGCTGTCCTTTGGCTGCTGCCTTAGGCTCCTGCCTTGGATGCCACTGGCAGAAGAAGGCCCCAGAAGAGGAGGCTCCACCTCCTGGGCATGGGTCCCCTAGCTGCTCTGCATGCTCCCAGCACTCCTCTCCCGCTCTCCCTGCTGTTTGCTGCCCACTGCCACCAAGCGAGGACACGACAAGGAAGCAACAGATGGCTGTGCAGAGGAATGAGTAACAGAGACAAATGAGCCAATAGTTCGTCTGGAAATACTTCTTTTGATTCTGTACAAAAAACCAAAAAACACAAAAGATAGCAAGTTGAATATTAATATTAATTTGAGAAGTGTTGGTTGCTTTTATTTTGCTTAAAAGAATAAAACCACAAAAATTAATGCCACATTAATTATCATTGTTATTAAGATCTTGTTTGTTTATATTTAGTTGGTTGAAAATCATGGTACAAGCTAAATAAGAAAAAGACAGGCAAAAAATATGAAGGAAAACAAAGAAAAATACTAAATTTTAAGTATACACATACATATTTATTGTTTTGTTTTTATGTTTATGTCTGTGGGAGGCGTCAATCTCTAAAGTTCTAGCAGCAGGATAAATTGATGTCTTTATTGCTGTTCCTTCAGCATTCAATTCAGCATTCTGTTTATTTATTATATTTATATCCCACCCTTTTCTGTTCAATGAACTCAAGGCAACTTATATCGTTCTCCTTCTCCCAATCTTATTTTCACAACAATAAACCTGTGAAGTAGGCTGGGCTGAGAGTCTGTGACTGGCCCAAGTCACCTAGTGAGCACCATGGCTGAGTGGGGAAAGGAACTTAGATCTCCTCAGCCCCAAACCCATGCTCTTAACCACTCCACCAGCCTTCCCCAACTTTGTACCTTCTAGACACTTTTGGACTACAATAACTCGAATTCCCAGTCAATGGCCCTGCTGGATGGGAATTCTGGGAGTTGCAGTCCAAGTGCCTCTGAAGGCCACCAGGTTGGATGAGGCTGCTCTACATTACTCTGCCTTTCATTCAAATTTCTACAAAGCTGCTATGATAATAATAGGAACCAGACTCAGATGACCTAGCAGTAAAAACAGTGACAGTGCCTTCATCCACCTTTTTCTTCTATTAATCTGTTATTTTAGAGTGGATCCATGGTAGCTTCTTTGTGATAATAGTAACTGCTTGTTCTTCCTTTTCTCTAATACAGCAAACTGGAAGAAGATTACCTTTATATGGCGTATGCTGATATTATGGCAAAGGTATTTTTTTCAGAAGAATTCATATTTTCCCTATCTCTTCCAGAGATACAGCTAAGTGTTCTAATTTGTTGGCTTGAAACACAAACTTGCAGACTTGTTAATACTTGCTTTGAATTTCAAATGGCCATTATGACTCCCCCACATCCATCTCTGGCTTAGGTTTTAATCTGATCTTCTCATTCACATATGCTGGCTATAATGGCAGAGAAAGAGGGAGTCATTTCCCTTTTTCCATTGCCTGAAATGAGCCAGGAGTCTTGGGAATTGTAACTTCCCAGCGCATCTGAAAGCCACTGCCAGCTAAGAGGTCTAAAGGAAGGGTATTGAGAGGGTTTGCAAGGGTCTTGAAGATACACAGCAGCCCGTATTATGCTCCCAATGTTAATGTATCACCAGTCTCTTTACTTTGTAATCTAAAAGATAGGTTTCCATAGCTATAAAAGATAGTGTATAATGTATGTGTGTATTCAATGTATTTGTCTTTGAGAGGTCATTTGTGAATGCGGTGTTCTTTTCAGAGCTGTCATGATGAAGAAGATGATGATGGTGAAGAAGAGGTGAAGAGCTTTGAAGTAAGATTATTCTTATTCTCTACTTTGAATATTTTCTGTTGTACATTATTCCATAGCATCTCAGTAGCTAACATGTTTTGGTCCATGCTTCTTAATAGTTAATGGACATATTCTTGAGAAGTACATTCAATTTATATATTTGAATAAAAATACTTAAAATTCAGGCCCTATACTTACTACTAAAAGCCAAATTATATCAAAATAGTTTCTGTTGCTTTCACAGTAAACTGCTGGGGGGTTTTCATGGAACATTTTGTTTCATTTAAACATTTTGTTAATTAGTCAGAATGTTTGTTTTTGCAACAATTGTAAATAGACAGGCCAAGCATTTTGCTACTGGCCACTGAACTCCTATTGTATACAAATAGTGTTAAGAAGATGGTCTCTGTTGATTCTTAGAGATATCAGCTTGGTATATGGTAGGAGATATACCATCAGGTACATTAGATCTAATGTGTGAAAGGTTTTATAGGGCAAGACTGGCACACAAGAATAGTAAGGCAAAAGAAAATCACCAAAGAGCACTCTTTCAGGTGACTTACTCTTTGTAACAATCTCTGTTATGTGATCTGTTGCCATGATTTGTATCATCTGAACCTCGAACAAAGCTAACCTCTGATAGCTTATTACATTAGACTATTCCCATGATTAGAAAGATTTCCACAAAAGTATTTGGATATTCAAACAAATAGTAGTGAATCAAATGTGAACTGGGCCTGCTACTCCTATTATTCTGATTGGTCTTTTAAAGCCAATATGCAGACTCAGTTGTTGTACAAATGTGTTTTAAACAGAAATGGAGATACTACACTGAGGAATGGTTCACATTTGTTTTGCTACTCATGCTTTCAGTCTGTGATTTTCCTGCCCAACTATATTGTCTGATGTGCAAAATGTGCATAATAGGGTCTTCTAGTAGCTGATCTAGGAATCTCCAGGGCTGTGTGCCAAGGGAAACCAACTTGTTCTCCCAGATCCACAGCTTGCCAAGCACCTTTATTTTAGCCTGGATTTAGCAGTGGTTCTTCCACATTCAGTACACATGCAAGTCCAATAGGACTATATAATTGATACGCTCTCACAGAGTGAGCCCTGTGTTGGATGCCAAGTGTCACTGACCTGGTTCAGATGCCATGGCAGCACACTGGATTTCCTTAAAGGGTGTGTGTGTGTGTGTGTGTGGGGGGGGGGTGTTAACCCTTCTCTGAGCTGAGAACAAGAGGGAAAGTTTTGTTGAGCTCCTTCTCAATGAACTCTCCTCAAAGAGGGAAAAACAAAGAGAACGATCTTGCCCAAAAGAGGTGCTGTTTGCAAGCCACCCTTTCCTGCAAAAGGTTTCTTGCACATGTGCTTTTAGTGAGTGCATGTCTTCCACAAGCCAGCCACTGAAAGTGAGGGTGGGAGGACATCAAGCTTTAGCTGGGACAATGTACCAAGGGGTGCACACTGCAAGGGTTCAGTAAGCACTCCTCTAAACATTGTTCCTTCCAAGGCTGGAACTTGCCGTCATTGCACTTTAGCCGGTTGCACACCATGGACCACTTAAAAACATATATACTAGTTCTTTTGTCTATTCTTGGGTGTAAGAAAATGAATTAAAATATATTATGCAGCCATAGGAAGGCCCTCCAAAGTGTTGCAGGGTAATTTGAAGGGCTGCATGTGCTTGCCTGTGAACCCTGCTCTCCAGCCAGCTTTCACAATTCCCCGCTCCTCAAAATTTAATGGAACAATGTCAAAGAGCTGAAATCAGCATGCGATAACAGGTGTCAGGGAGAAGAGACTTTTTCTGTCCTGTTGGATCCCTTGGGAAACCATCTGAAGGCAGAAGGCAGGAGGCAGCGGCAGCTCCCACAACAAGCCCAGCTGCCTGTCAGGCTCATCATGGGCATTTCACAAAACAACCAACTGACCACAGCTTATTGCCATAAGTGGGTTGCTGCATCATGTGAACAGCCCCTACACTCACCACAGTTTATTTATTTATTTATTAAAACATTTTTAATGTTCCCTGGGATTTCCTTGCCAGGAACCACTTAGGGTTTTTTTTTGCATTACTTTGTTTCTGCTCCTCTTTCATTGTCTCAGCCCCTACATCAAGACATCTGAAAATGGTGTGTCTGATCATTATTAACCTGCTTTATCATAACTAACCATTGACAAGGTAGCAATAAAAAACAGTGGGTCTCTGAGATATTTTTGAAACTCAGATATTTCGAAGAGTCTCTGGATAAATTGACTCAGCTGTTACGCCACCTTGGAAGCAGTGTTTTTCTAGTGTATCCTTGACATGCTTGTATCACTGAAACACTGTATTTTTAATAGAAGTTGTGTATCTCACTTTTTGTTGCATGCAACATAGAGCGACTGGATAGTTGGCATGTACTTTTATACTTATGATGGGCAGGCAAAGCAAATTCTATGGCTGCTAGAAGGTATCTAGATAGCTATAGGACTTTACATTGGAGCTATACGTTGTACATTGGAGCTGTATATTGGAGCAGTATCCTGACAAAGAGCAGCTTCAGAGAAGGGGTTGAGCCAGACATTTCAGGGGTAGGGAGGAGAAGAACCTGGCACCACCAGATTTTGGCATGCCCTGGCCTCATTCCCTCCCACTCTGAAGCACCTCAGTCAGTCAAAATCAGCCATCAAACTGCTTTGGGAGATAGGAGCATCAAAGACAACTTTCAGCCTTGTGATCCTTCTGCCCTATGTGGGATGCATATGATCCTTCATGCCTGGCGAATCATGGGCACCCTCAGAGTATTGTACTCCAAGTTATAAAAACAGAAGCGATAACCCTGTGATCAAAATGTTAGATGAGGAATAGAGCAGAGGATTAATTCTGTTTAATTATACAAATTTTTCTCCACTTCTTGAGTTAGTTTACGTAGGTATTAAATGAAGTCTTCTGAAGCAGATGGTTTCTGTTAATGTTACTTATTTACAACGAGAACAATAATTCACAAGGCTTTTTGCTATATTAAAGCATATACATGTGTGATGATGGCCATTTATTAAAAGTAAATATTTTTAAAGCCTTAACTTCATTAATCAAAAATAGAATAATACTTCAAGCCATAAAACTGCACAGTTTCTGTGGTGGAGAAGAACCTACTGAGCTCTGGGTACTTGGCTGCTTCCCACTTTTTATGTGAGCATAAGACTGCTCTTGTGCACTCCAGGTTCATTTCCACAATGATGCCTTTGTGGAAGCTAAGGTGGACAAGGGATGATATTTTTAAAATTGCAGTGTTTAAGCTTTGTAAAAATCAGTCTGTGCACTGATTTATGGGCTATCATTAATTGAATATGAAACTGAGAGGTGTATCAGCTTCACGTATTGCTCTTCTCTCATTGGTAAAAAATAAATAACATAGGGGCCATGAAGAATGCATTTAAAATTACTTTGATGCAGAGTTGTTGTGTGTGTCATCTTGTCCCTATCTTCATCCACTGTTTGTTTGTTCATCATTGTTGTCCATGAAATGCACATGTTATGTTCCTTTTTTGGTTTTATTTTTCACTTTATATCAGTCTTGTAAATATATCTGTTATAAAACTTATTAAAGCTACACATTTTAATTAGTTTTTCCAGAATGCCTTTATAAATAAGAAAAGTTCATATAGATGGAAATTTATAGATGAACTGGAAAAATGACAGAAACTTTCACTGACCAGCTTGAGCATCTTAAATATCTGTTACTGGACATGCTGAAGTGTATGATACTTTTTTCTTCCATGCATTAAAAAGTGGAGTTTGTACAGATTGTATTACAGAGTGGAGATTGTACAGATAAATTCCATCATCTTAGTCTACTCTTTAATAGGGAACTTACCATGGGGAGGAAGAGGATGAGTGAAATAATTGCATGAAAAATAGGCATACATTCCACGTTTCTGCTTTGTTTTATGGTTGTATTTTAATTTGCTAGAGATTATGTGCAAGCAAAAGATAATTCTTTCAGAAAATATGTTTTGGTTTATGTATTTGGTTGTTCAGTTATCATCGTAGTATTTTGGACTCTTTTTTCTCATTACTATTTCACTTCTTATCCTCGCCTTTCCTTAAGGTCACAGGATCCCAACGCAGCAAGGTAAAATAATGTGTGTGTATTTGTGTGGGTCTAATTTTGTGACTCTTGAGTTTTGTTAGACCCAACAACTTGGACAAGTTTTCTAAATATGTTTTTATACATTTCTGCGTTCACTTCCAAGAGTGAAACATGCTCTTTTCTGAAAAAAATACTCTCAATTTTCCCCATAATTCCAATACTGGAATTAAAGTCTTATGCTTTATTAATATTGCATATGAAACACCCAAGGGAAAATGTGATAAATTTTTATTTATTTTCAGCCATCCCAAAATGCCATCTATGGATTGAGAAAGTACTGTTGAATAATAGTGCAATTCTTGATGGTAGAAGCTTAAACTGACTGATCACAAAGAGGTTGTTCCCTTTTCCAATTAATTGTAGAATATACTGGGAATAAAATACTGTTTATGGTATCAACCGTTAGAAAAGGTGCTGTTGATTCAGTTTATAAACCCCTGGATTTACTGTTTGTCACAGTGTACTGTGAAATATTTGTTATCTATTGTTTGCCAATGTAAATCCCTACCAGACGCCAGTGATCAAGTTTTAGTTTTAAATAATTAGCAGCAGTCTTATCTGAATAGCTGACTTATAATTCTGGTGGATGCAGAATAAACAACTATGGTTGGAGCAGAGATGCTCAAACTGTGATCCTTGATGAAGAAGCTGATGTAGCATGTTTGACCAAATCCTGTTTGCCTGAAGATCCCTGAATTACAGAGATTTGTTATGAGTTCATCCTTCTACTGTCTACAGACCTCCAGGATTTGGCAACTTACAGCAAGACAGCATTGAGATTATGTTGCTGTACTGTACTGTCCTCATCTTATGTGGTAGAAGTGGTCCTGGAGAAATTTTAACATGCAGGCTGCTCATCAGGAGCATCTCAGAATTTCATGGTTCCCATTGCAACAATGGGTCTGACAGTTTATAGCTAGCCCAATACATGAGACAGAACAATAAGGAGAAGCTCTCAGAAACCTGCTGTGATAAATTTGCAAAAAGCTTAGCTATTAAAATAGTACATATCCATTCTGGTTCAGTCTCCAGTGGGAGGATGGTTTCTGGTGAGGTAACTGCGGCAACTACTTGTCCAGTTTTTGCTTGTTTGATTTGAGGATGATGGACAAGAGGCTTGGAGGAAGGAGGCCAGTCATGTATTCATTAGATTTATGGCTATAGTGTTTTAAAACAGCTGCCCAGTTGAGTGGTGGAGCTTGTAAACACTTCCTGGAAGAGGGTTCTATTCCAAGTCTTCTAAAAGAAGCGCTTAAAAGACATTTGCAAAAGAAGCATCTATTTGATCCCATAATCCTACAGAACTACTACCTAGTTTCATATCTTCTTAAATTAAGTTAGAGTGACTGGTGGTAGCACAATTCCAGGCTTTCTTGGGTAAAGCTAATTATTCAGAACCAGTTCAATCTGAATTCAGGCCTACATTTGCAACAGAAACAGCTTTGGTTGGTTTGGTAGATGCCAAAAACTTGACAGGGAGTCTATTCCTGTTAGTTCTTCTGAACCGCTGTGCAGCATTGTGCTCTGATGTTTATGGTATTATTCTGGGCCGTTTATCTGATACTGGACTTAGAAACACCATTCTTATGGTTCCAGTTCTTTTGACTGTTATGAGTAGGTGATATGTTTGGTTTTGTAGCTGTTAGTTTATGGCCTTGTGGCTATTCAATATTCTAACCCATACTTTCTAAGATAAGCCAGGTAGACTACTAGGTTTGGGTCTCACTATGCTGGTAATACCCAGTTCTTTCTCTTTTTCAATCAAAGAGGGTATGGAAGTCCTGAATTGTCTGGATACAGCGGAGAACAAATTGAAGCTCAATCCAGACAAGACTAAATTTCTGTTTCTCAGTGGAGAATCCAATCTGGGGGTTGGGGTGCAGTCTGTTCTAGACAGGACCAGGCTCACACCTTGGGGTACACTGGGACCAAGTGTTGCTGCTGGAGAGCCAGGTGGCTGCTGGGGCCAGGACCACTTTTGCCCAACTTTCGTTGATATGCAGCTTCCTAGGATAAGTGGCTCTAGTTGGGGTGATGCATGCCTTCATTACCTCAGATTTAGAGTAATCTAAATTAATTGACAAACTTCCAGGAAAGAACTGAGCCTGTTTTCATGCCTGGAGACAGGGAAAAAATTAAAGAAATATTGTGGCCCTGATATACTAAGTGTAAACAAAGTAACTAAAGGTCTCCTACTTGTTTATCTGGAACTATAAGATTTTGAATCCTGGAAATAAACGAGAGTGATGTTAACAAGTTGTTATCATATTGTCAGAAGCACTGTTCACACAGAAATCAGATACCTTGCCTGTCTGATGGACTCATCTGTCTTCTACACCAAGTATCATCATTGCTTTATGTGACAGATATTTCAATATGTTAAGTTAATTATATTTATCATTATAGTCTTTTTACCTCATTAATACTGTCTGTGCACACAACATTGTCATACGGTCAATTGTGGAGTCTGGAAACTTTATTGTTCTTTCTCCAACTCTTGTCATTTTAAAAACAAAGCTACAGTTTGCTGTATATCTGCCCAATCACTGGCTGGTTAATAATAAACTTTAGGCTCTTGGCATCCTCTTTACATTCACAATCTCTCCACCCACGTCTTTTTCCTTTGAGAATAGAAAGTAGGAACCTGAAGTAAGACTTCCAGATAGTTTATCCTAATGCACATTTTGTGAGAGAGTTAAAGCATTTAGCTTCAACAATGTACACTGATTAATAGTCCCATGAGATGACTCAGGGACTGAGATGACTTAATTCCTGAGCTCTGAGTAACTGCTATTAGCACTTCAAAGTTCATTTAAAGTACATCATAAATATAGAGTGCCTTTAGTAGGGTAACCATATGCCCTACATTACAGAATACAGTAAGGACTGTTGGGGGGCAGTTCTCCATTTTAAAGCAAAAGAAAGTTAGAAACTTGTCATATCACCATTAAATTTCCCCAGCCATGAGCTTGAAAATCACTTGAACCTCATAGCTGGGAATCTGAGCTATGCACTTACTTCCCTGGCATAAATATGTGCCATCTGTGTCTCTAAAGTTACAAGAGCAGCTTTGGAGAAGGACTTTTTTGCTGGATGGGAGGATTGCAGAGGTAGCCTTTGTCTCTGTGTTCCTTCCACACTGCATTGGATGTGCATAATGGGTTGATTACACACAGCCTGATTAGGTTGTACTGTTAGAAGCTTGAGGAAAATTTGATTTCCTTAAATATATCTAAAATACATACATAAAAATAAAATAAATAGTTCTAAAAAGTTAGCATTTCCTCTATTTTGATCCATTTTCCTTTGCAAACTTCATAATTCTGGGCATTGTGTTGGCAATGTCTTCCTCTATCTCAAAACTTGCTGGCAGTGATTTTAGTAGCAAAATTTGATCTCTGAGGAACCATGTTTTCTGTACCAAATGCTTCGGGAATGATGAGTACTCACTCTGTGATGGTCCAGAAAACAATGAGGAAGTGTTGGGAGTGGTGGAACCACCCACCTCTTTTCTTCTTTCTATTTTTCCATTTGAAATTTTGGGAACACTGAAATACTAAACCCTTATATGATATGTTTTCTTTTGAAATGCTGAAATATTTTAAGGCAAAGTTTTATTCATTTTAAGGCAGAGTATTATACAGCATTATCTTCAGCATTAGAAAATAATTCCCACATTTACTGTAGACTTCTACATCACTGCTCAAATCCAAGATTCATTTCTGCTCATAGGAAGTACTGCCATCTCCATGGAAGGTGTATGTAAAGCCATTGCTTAATGCTTGCCTCCTGGTGATTCTTGATTGAGCCTTTAGATACTGGGTCATATCAATAAGCCTGCTTCCCCATGTTCATTCTTTATACTGTGAGATCTACCACTAATTGCAAGAGGAGTATATTTCCCAGACTAACCCCAGAAATGAGTGCAAGTGAGAGAGCTCATTTCTGAAAATTCCATGGACTTGCCATGTTCCAGAAATGAGAGTTTCTATTAATTTCTGTTTGTTTCAGAAATTACTGTTTTTCTATTGTGCCAGTGGTAGATGCATGCACTGGATAATGCCCACTAGAAAACTTACATCTGTTGCCATTTTGAACTGGTTTTGTTGTTATTTCATCTCCTTTTCACAGCTGTGGCACAGTCACCTGCTATAAATTGTACTAAACTAAGGCATTAATACCTTGAGTCTGAAATCTTAACATGCCCTTACTTAGAAGAAAGATCTATGAAACAGTGGGTGTTTCTCCTGAGTAAATATGTTTTGTAAATTTCATACATGCATATACAGAATACAGTATTATATACACGCTGACTTATAAATGATTCATTTTGCTGCTAAAGCAGTAAAATAAGTATATTCGATAGGAAATATTGCATATATTTTAATTTTCTCTTAAATTGCCAGTGGTTCTAGTTTTTTCCTGCAGGTGGAAAATACCCATACTGTTTTCCTTGGCTCCAGCATTTCTAGTTCATATTTTCAATTGTAATATAAGGAATGTTTTGAAGGCTACAATGAGACAAGGGGAGAAACATGCATTTAAGATATCCAGGGTAACAGATTTAATTTTTTTCTAGGTTGATGTACGGAGGTAGGCACGCAGGTTGAATTGTAGGATCTGGAAGTGATCCCACAGTAATAGAGTTAACTGAGAAGGTGTATTTCATTAATCTCTGAAATTAATGTTTGATTCTTAACCGTAACATCTACCTTTGAACTTTTATTTGTATAATGAAATAGTGTCTTATTTTAGACTTGTTGAGAGAAATTCTGCTGCACCCACCCCCAGCTTGAAATTGACTTACACTACTCTGACAGTGTATAAGGGCTGAAGCTTGCTGCTTATTTCAATGTTTCTGTTTGTAACAGAGTCTAGATCCAGAACTTGTATCTCACTTTTGGTCACGCCAACCAACTGCGTGCTGGCATCTCAGCCCCCACAACTGGTTCACTGCAGTGATGACTAATTCACCCCAGGCTGTATCCTACAGCGTATTGGTTAGGATCTGCTTTGAGTGTTCATCCATCACTTGCACTCCAAGTTGGGTCCCCACACCAGTCCAGAACATCTTGTCAGTTCCTTACCATTGAGCCATTACACAGATATTCCCTTTATATCTGAAAATAACTGTACATCATTTTACACTAGTACTTTTAATTAGAACAAATGCTAATTCTTGAGGGATAAGACTTTCAGTGGGAAGTAAATTCTAATGCATACTTCATGAATTTACCACCCTCTGTGTGAAAGAATCTGATGATGTTTATGTCCTTCAAGCCACTTTGTTTCTGTCTTTTTGAGTTGTCTTTCTGAATTGTGTGTTTTTTGTTTTTGTTTTACTTTAAATTAATTTATTTGAATAAGTGTCTTATTAGGGCAGATTGAACTGATATCTTTACTAAAATGCAGGAGGTTTTGATTTATTAAATAAAATCATTTGGGTTGATCAGAACATCCCATGAGCAGAATTCCAGTTATGGGCTTATGGGGAGCTCCTGCCAGTTGATGGGAAGCAGGTAATTCTGGCTGGTTCCTCTTTCCCTGTGCAGCTCCACATGCTCCCTGCAAAGCTTCTCTGGAAGATGGGCAGGCTATAGAGGGAATAGGGAATGGCCAAAATTCACTTCCCCTTCCTCTAGTTAGATCAGGGTCCTTTCCAGGAACAGAAGATGCTCTTCCATTTGTGGAAAGGCATATCTGGAGCCACTTTTGGTTTGAATGTATCGAACATTATGCTTTGAAGTGTGCTAGATCACAAAGAAAAACAATTTAAAAAAACATTGTCCTGTTTCCATGTAGATTTCAATAACAGGTAGCACATGACTTAAGTTAAAAGAAGCACAGGAAAAAGGGGATGAGAAGTGAAAACAGCCCTTTCCTTATTTGTACCTTAAACCTCCTCATTTAATGTCTAAAAACGTGGGTTGGCTCCCAGAGTCTGGTGTAGACTCCATGTAGAAAGGGGAATATTTCCCCACATAGGGAAATGCTCAGGAAAGTGCTCTGATGAATAAATATATAGTATGTTCTTTGATGAAGCATGTAAAATAGTAACTACAATGTCTACATCATAGCTTTAGTTCCCAAGTATCTAGCATGTTTCTTGTTTCATCACCCAGTCTGTGAATCATAGATTGAGCTATTCACTTAGTTTCAGGTAAGATGTTAATAGTTAAACATTTTGATTATATTGTTTTTAAGCATTAGATAATACTTATAAGACTGTTTCCTAGAAAAATAATAATATTATTGATGCTTGATTCTTTTAACTTGCCTATAACATTAACCTCAAACCTGAAATGGAAAAAAAGGCTTAATGCTGATGTGCATTTAAATTTTTTAAATGTGGCAAAAATATGTATGTGAAATTTGTAGTGAAATGAAAAGAAAAAGATTGTTGGGTCTAAAAAGGAAATGTAGAAAAATGAAAATTAGTATTTAAATATTTGTGAGGAAACAACATTTTGTATTGCAGCTTCATTGAAACTGTGTTGTAATTATGTTTTGATCGTGTGTGTTTGTGTTTTATTTCTCTCTTTGCAAAAGAGGTTTAAACAAGAATGCAAATTTTCCAAACCACTACAACTATAATGCAATTCAGTGCAACCAGTATTTTCTTTTCCTTCAAATTCCTACTTTATTTAGATTGAGTAAACATTATTTTAATTGTTAATATTATTTATTAATTTTATTCTTTGGCCAGGGCGACTTAATTTATACTGTTAAATTATATTGTTTTATATTATGTTATTTATTTATGATTGTGAGCCGCCCCGAGGCTTCGGCAAATGGGGCGGCATAGAAGTTCCCTAAACAAACAAACAAACAAATAAAATTGTTTACCCTACTTAAAAATGCTCAAAGATAGGAACCCTCAAGAATTATACTAGGGAACACCTAATGCATTTTGTTTCCCAACTATGATGAAAGAAAAAAAGAAAGGCAGAAATACACGTCTAGATTCAACAAGGTTTCACCTGTAGCAGTATAGTAGCCTTGCAGCTCAAAAATCTACATGTTTACTTGGAAGTAAACTCTTCTATGTATAATTGAGATTATTCCCAGGTAAGTGTTATAGGACTAGGACTTTAGTTTGATGTCAAGTAAGGATTTCCTCTCATTTGGTAAAGATATTTCTTTTCCCCTTCCCTACTTCAATATTAAGTTCTTATATGTTGAACATCCACAAAGTTTTTATTGTTTAAACCTCTTCTATCTTCCCGTTTCTTTCTTTACATTAGATGGAATGTGTATGGCAGCAAAATTGTCTGCCTCGCTATTTCTGCTGCAGTTGCTTTCAGGTCATACATCATTTAGCTGCTGTGTTTTTGGATGTGAATCTATTTTCAGTGTTATGCCCCATTGACTTGGACCTTTGGATGGATTCTCTTTTGTTATGGGGCTCTATGCAACTTCTGTTGCTTAGTATAATTTTAAATTTCTGACAGTTTGCAAATTATTATATCGAGACTAAAAGCTATCCTGAATTAGTTGTACTTTAATGCTCTTGGTTTTCAGGGAGTTTTTTTTTTTAGGTTTGAGTAGTAGCTT
Source organism: Varanus komodoensis (assembly GCF_004798865.1). Lineage (NCBI taxonomy): Eukaryota > Metazoa > Chordata > Lepidosauria > Squamata > Varanidae > Varanus > Varanus komodoensis. Next base: position 24,520,980 of record NW_025335268.1, on the reverse strand, counting down.
ATAACATTCAAAGCAAAATTAATCATTGCCAATTAATTATTGCCACTTCATTTATTACCAATCAAAACTGCAAAATATAAAGGTGAACTGTAACTTATCACATCTTAAGCCATATTGTTTGAAATCGGCATATCTGCCTAAATTTGCAACTTATTAAATAGTTTCTTAGTACATAATATGTTCTACTCTCATAATGTGCTGGCTTACAATATTAAGTGACTATCAAAGTACAGAATATCTTAATGTGAAAACAGTTGCCCTCAAACATACAAAATTACATGTTTGAGATAAAGTGGATATACAAATTAAAGTCTATGTTTCTGTCCTAACTTTGCCCAACTGAAACAATTCTTCACTTGAAAAACTAGCACTAATCCTCTGTTACATCTGTTACAGATGTCTGTAAAAGAAAGTATGATTTTACAGGATTGTATATATTTAATTAGACTTGTAGTTGCAATAGAGCCCATACATATAAAAAATTACAAAGTTATTACTATAAGGCCTCAACTAAATGCCTGGGATTTGTGTTCAGGAAAAAGAAATGGAAAAACAAAAACTTCTGTACCAACAAGCAAGACTACATGATCGGGGAGCTGCTGAGATGGTTCTTCAGACAATTAGTGCCAGCAAAGGTAAAGGCTTTTAAATCATACATATATTTTCTACCATTTCTTTGCACTTCTAATATTTGCCAATGCAGGCTTCTTTGAAATGCAAATATCAGCTTTGGAGTGGCAATTTTATTGGGATCATGGTGGAAAAAAAGCAACTTCAGCTCCCACGGGCTGAGCTTTCTCTCAGTCGCTGTGTGCATACAAAGTTCATACAGGTTACATAGAAACAGAGCTAGTCAGAAGGAGCCTCCCAGGCCATCTAGCCTGACCTCCGGCTCCAGCCGTCTCCGCTCACAACGTGTCCACCATCAGGTTAATTGTATTCCTGATCTTAATTTGTGGCCCTCCAAGTATTGATGGACTGCATCTGCTGTCATCCCTGGCCAACATAGTCAATGGGTAAGGGATGCAGGGAGCCAAAGGACAAAGCATCTGGAGGGTTACAAATTGCCTATGCATGCAGTTAATGCAGTCTGCAGCATTTCTCATTTGGTCTGAGCCACAATGCTCTGGATATGTATTTACTTTCAGAAAGACTGAGCAGAAACTGATGCCTTATTCTTCTATAATTCATTTGTTTTCCCCTTTCTTTCTTACTAATTCAGGTGGGGACATGTTAGGGAAGATGCTGGGAACACTAGAGTGTTTATTTCTCTTGTTACCTGTAGAGGATGGCTAAATTATTTGGAGAATGTTCAAATTGTTTGTTATGTGCTGTCAAGTCATCTCCATGTATGGCAGCCTTTTGAATGAAAGCTTTCCAGAATGCTGTGTCCATGACAGCCCTGTTCAGCAATTGTAAATGCCAGGCTTTGTCTTCCTTTATGGAGGCAATCCATCTCATATCTGGTTTTACTTTTCTTCTGCTGCTTTTGACTTTCCCTAGTATGATTGTATTGCCCAGTGAAATACTCAATGAAAAAGGGCTGTTTTTAACTGTGACACCATAAATAAAGGTTCACTTTTCAGGTGAGATGGGGCCAATGGTTGCAGCCACCCTGAAACTTGGAATTGCGATCTTGAATGGAGGAAATTCTACTGTTCAACAGGTAAAGCAGTGATATATAAAAATCTAACATTTAATTGCTGCTTGCTTTGAGGCATTAACAAACCTGTATCTGTTTTAAATTTTGCACTTTTACTGATAGCTTATGGTTTGTGATGAGTTGCTTTTTAAAATTCAAGCTGCAGTTCCGTGTCTATACTGTACTATATTTGCATGTTTATATATTATTCTTGGAGCAGAAGTAATAGGATATACATGTTTAAAATAAATCCTAGTCTAGTTCATATATAATTTTGTAAAGCATTTCTCCTTATAGAAAATGCTTGACTACCTCAAGGACAAAAAGGATGTAGGCTTCTTTCAGAGTCTTGCTGGACTTATGCAGTCTTGTAGGTAAGAGAACAAATCTAATTTAATCATACATATTCATACCATCATTATATATTCCAATGCTTAAATTAGTTTTCCTGTGTTATTAGCTTGAACATAAAAACATGGCCATTGACAAAATAAATTAGCAAGAGACTGCCTAGGTAGGAATTTAGAAATACATTACTTTGTAAATTAAAGCAAAAGAAAATAAATTGCAGACCATTCCAACACTGTTGACTGGCCTTCAGGAGTGACAGAATATTGAATGTGTCTGCTGGAGTTTTGAAAAATGAAAATCAGTGGAGGATGTTGGTCTTAGCATATCCTGGAGTAGGGGATTGTAGTTAAAAAGTTTGTGCCAGATTTTTAATGCCCTGTATGCACAATAAGGGGATCTTAGGGGAGAAGTGCCCTGTCCCTTTACTTTCCAAAAAACATTATTTTCTAACACATAAATTCTTCGTGGTCTGTGCATCACACATAATGGGTGCTGTGCCTGTGCAGTGCCTGTTGCTGGGGAGAATATAAAACCTTTAACAGATTTTGGCAGGAATACCGCATCCCTCCCTCACAGTGCTGTAAAGGGCGGAGCACCTGCCATTTCCCCCAGTTTTCTTTCGACCACCGATCGCACTGCCTCGAGCTGTTCGTTATCGTTCATCTCTCTCTTTACTCTAATCGCCTTTTTCTCTTCCTCTTCTAGTTAAGATAATCCAAGGTTTATTACCCTTATCTTCCCTAGTTAAACACTCCCTTTTTTCTTACTAAAAACTAAAAAAAACCCCTCTTACCTTATACTATTCTCCTTATACTATCTTCCTCCTCGATGGCTCAGCGCGTGGCTTATTGGAAGTGCTCTAAATGTGGGGCCAAAATGTCCCCAACGGACCCGCATGAGCTTTGCCTCCCATGCCTGGGAGGGGGTCACCGCACTGACAAATGCGGCCATTGCCAGGCGTTTACCAAGCAAGCCGGAAAAATCGGGAGAATCGGCTGAGTAAGATCCTTTGGGATCAGGCCCTGAAAACCTCCGATGAGCTTGCCACCCAGGCTGCTCCAGCTGGCCCCTCCATGGTGACCTCCCCTCGTCCACCATCTGCAGGAGCTGTTTCCAGGGAGACCTCTCGCTCCTCCCATTCCTTCTCACTCAAACAAAAGCAGAAAAGGAAGCACACCGGCCAAGGGGATCTGTCGGTCTCGAAAAAATCTAAGAAGGATGAGACTGACAAGGCCAGCCGCAAGCACCATAAGCCTGCCCAGAAACCGTGCCGAGACTCGGGTTCGACCGCTCCATCGGTCCAGACGGCCTCATCGGTCCTGATGCCTTCGACACCAACACCGCAGGCTATGATGCAGGTTAAGCCACCTGGATCCCCTCGGGGTCACATCACCGGCTCCTACGGCACTGGATTCCCCTGAGCCCATCATTCATGGATCGATGTCCAACGGGGAAATCCAAGACTTTCCTCCACAGTCGATACTGAGCCATCAGCCGGCTCGCTCTCCGACGCCGATGCCATCGTTGCCTGAGGCATCCCCAAGCCCTCCCCCAAGGCATTCTTATCACACCGTGGTGGCTGCGCCAGCCTTGGTTCCTGACCATCCTCAACCTCTCCTGCCGTTTTTCCATCTAGCAGGTCCCTCACCTGATCATGCAAGGGGGGCAATCCTCCATCCCGATCTCGATTCCCTCAACCTCATCATGTGGCTCCTTCACTGACTGCTCCCTGTCATTTACCTTCTGTCCCAGAAAACTAATCGGCCACTACTTGTCTGTCGGTACCGGAACCATGGTCGGTACCGACTGAACCTCTTCAAACCATTTCTGTCCCAACTTCTCTACAGCTGGAGATTACCTTCATACTACAATCCGCCCTACGACCATCCACCCGCCGGTCATATGAGGCTAAGTGGAAACGCTTCATTGTCTTCGTGTAGACCAACCTGTTTTCTCCTCATAAACCCTACACCAAGATGGCCTTAAACCCACCTTGATTAGAGTGTACATTGTGGCAGTTTCCCACTTTCGGGGCCTTTTATCTGGATCCTCAGTGTTTTCTCACACGCTCATCCGTTGCTTCCTCTCAAGGAACTACAGAATCTCTAGCCACCAACCCATCCCTCGGTCCCAACCTGGAGCCTGTTGGTGGTACTTCAGGCCGTCACCAGAGACCCCTTCGAACCATTGGTGACAAATGACCTAAGACTGTTATTGTGGAAGACTGCCTTCCTGGTCGCCATTACTTTCACCAGGAGAGCAAGCAAACTATGTGCTCTCCACATAGACCCACCCTACCTTAACTTTCATAAGGAAAAGGTTATCCTACGTACTGACCCGGCGTTCCTACCTAAGGTCGCTACAGCCTTTCATGTCAATCAGGACATCGTTCTCCCAGCGTTCTTCCCCACTCCCTCAACCCCAATAGAGAAATCCCTCCACTCTCTCGATGTACGCTGATGCCTAGCCTTTTATTGGTCCTGTACCGAGAACTTCAGAAAGACCAAGCGCTTCTTTGTTAAATACTCTTAATCCGACAGAGGCGCTGCCATCTCCTCCCAAAGGTTTTCAAAGTAGATCGTTCAAATTATCGAACTGGCATACCAGTTAGCCAAGCTGGACCTCCTGGTTGCCCCCAAGGGACATTCCACCAGAGCTGTGGCTGCCTCCTGGGCTTTTTCAGCGGGTGTCCCGCTACCAGACATTTGCAAGGCAGCAACATGGATGACTCCTTGCACTTTCACCAGACATTATAGACTCGACGTTTGGGCCAGACAGGACTGTTCCTTCGTCTGTGCTGTCCTCTCCTCGATTCTCCTCTGATGACACCGACCCACCTCCAGTTGGTAAGCTTGCTAATCACCCATTATGTGTGATGCACAGAGACCACGAAGAAGAAAGGCAGGTTGCTTACCTGTAACTGTCGTTCTTCAAGGTTTTGCAGGTTTCTGGTGAATAGTCAGCTCCAAACTTGATCTGTGGGGAAAGGTTTAAGACAGGGCTCCTCAAACTTTTTTAACAGGGGGCCAGTTGAAAGGTGCTGGCGATGGGCGTGGGCTGCATGCAGCAAGGCACCAGCTTCCTCACAAGGAGATCCTTTTCTTCGAGTGAGTCCAAAATGATCTCCACACAAGCAAGCCCCCGCTTCGCCATGCGCATGGCGAGTCCAAAACCTCTATCGCAGGCCGGATCCAGCCCACGGGCCGTAGTTTGAGGACTCATGGTTTAAGAAGAATGGCCAAGAGATTAAATAAATATTTTCCATTCACTCACTCATGAACTAAAAATAGTGTCACAGGGCCGCTGCTCCAGACTAGCTGAAGTTGGGCACCTTTCCTAGGTGTTGTGGGGGACAACATGGGGACATTTGTTTTCAGAATCCAGTTCTTCCCTTTAGTACCTAATTGGGTATTCTGGTGCCTATCATTTTGGAATTAAAATGAGAGACATCCAAAATCAAGACAGTAGTTTCTTCAAATTTTGTGTCTCCCTGAGTGATTGTTATATTGGTTTTAAATTAAAAGAAAAGCATTTTAATGCTTGTAATAGGCCAATAAGGATGTATGCTTGGAGGCTTCCAAGATCGACAGAACACTAAGGTCAGTTTAACCATACAATAGCCATATTTTTGTATCATAAGTCACCCTGTAAAGCACCACTGGTGGGTTAGTTGTTGTCAGAAGAACCCACTTCTAACCAGTCATTCTAGTAGTATCCCAGGTGATTTGCCTCAACTGCCTGCTGCAATTATAATCCCCTTTTCATTCACTGTAGCATTTTTCCTGTTTATTTATTTAGTTTTTGGTAACTGTGTTGCACAGGATCTAAGTTGACAGCCTGTGGCAGCTCCTCCAAAGTGCCCAAGTGTCTAAATGCAGAGTCTGTCACTGATTTGCCACTCCTTTTTACAATATTTTTAAGTGCAAGACAATTAAAGGAGCTATCAGTTTTGACAGGTGCTGTCAAAATTCAAACTTATTTTTAAAATGCCTTTTTGACAGGGCTTGGCTTGGCTTGGCTTTTGACAGGAACATATGCATATGTATATGTCAAAAACCCTCTTATCCCTGTCAAGAAGATGCAAAAAGCTAGTTTTAAAAGGAAACTTGAGCTTTGGTAACTGCCAACATTCAGTATGGTGGAATAAAGAAGAGAGGAGAAGATTTCATGAATGCAGGAAAAAACCTCTCTTTTGTTGGCCTTCAAAAAATGTTTTAGCCATTTTAGATGTGTAGCTTAGGCCAAATTCATAATTGCAATGATGGAGTAGGCTTTTGGAATCAGGCTCTCTGACCTTAAGAAAGGATTACAGTTCATTCACTTTGGGGAGATATCAACCCCAAGCAGCTTTCAGAGGCACTTCATCTCTAGAGATCTGTAAATTGATTATCTCATAAGATTCTTTTATACATGTTCACCAGAAATGTAGGAAGCATAAGTTTTCTTAGCTGATATATTGTGTACAAAAGGTATTTTGATTCCACATGAGCTCTCACATTTACCAATGGGACACCATCCTAGTAATGGTACAGCTTTTATGCCTCATAAAACTCAGATTGCCACTCCTCATGCAACTGTGACAACAATTTCTTACATAATGTATTTAAGTATGCTTCAGAACACCTTTAATTGTTCCTTTGAAAGAATCTGCTCGTCTTAAGAATTCTCTTAAAATTAAAACAGTGTACTTAAAAGTCTGAAAAGGAAGAGAGAGCAAGTTTCTTCCATTGTAAGCTAAATAAGTGCTGCTGCAATGAAGAAAAAAAAAAATCAAAGCAGCAGCTTTTACTTTTATCTGAATTAATCCAGAGGTATACCAGTTTAAATGAAAAAAGAATTTATCCTGTTCAAATCCTACATCATGGAATAATGATTTGTGATACAATCTAAACTATATGTTGCCCTTTTATTTTAGTGTTCTTGACCTAAATGCTTTTGAACGTCAAAACAAAGCAGAGGGCCTTGGCATGGTAACAGAAGAAGGATCAGGTATTATTGTCTTAATGCAAAAGATCTGTGACTTTCCTTGTAAATCCACTGAATAAAAAGTAAGTTCTATCCAAACATGTTCATAAAAGACCACTTCAAACCAGTGCCACACCACTAAGTTACTTAAAAGGTTATGTATCCTGAGACATTGGTTTATAGTTTCCTTCATTTGTGAAAAAAGACACTTACCTGTGAGTTTATTTTTAAGCCAATGGACAAATTAAGATTTAAATTTAATTTATAAATATAAATTTTAAAAAATCGTACTTCTTTAGAAAATACTTTTACTTGGAAGTGTTTTAGATTGAATTTCTTTCATGCAAAAAGCCCTTGATATTTGAACTTTTGATTTTGAACCAGATTGCCTCTTCTACCTTTTCATAAATACATTATTTTTCTTTGCTGTCTTTTTGTTTGTACTACAATACTGTCATTGTTTCTGTCTAGAATCCTTGGATTATTTTCTGTATTATTAGCTGTGCTACCAAATGACCATTCTTTCTCTGTATTCTCAGTGGTAATTTCTTCCATATTCTACTTTAATTAATCCTTTTATATTTTCATTCAAAATAAGGGGGAAAACTTGAATGTTTATTTACTGCTGTTTTCTAATTTCATAATTCATATTTTTGATATTGCATGTATCAGTGGTTAGTTTGCCTGCAGTCATTATGCCTGTTACATATTTAATTATTCAAGTGTTTTCATCAAGTTAAAATACAATAACTTGACTGAAAACCTTTAAAACTCTTTACAGTTTCTTCTAAAAATTAGTTTCTTTGGTCAAATATTCATCAAATATGTTCCAGTTTTAATGTGATATACATTTTTATTTTATTGTTGAGTAGTTTTGTTGCAGTCAGCTCAGTTGAGTACATTTTTGTATTCAGATTATGCACAGACTTGCTTGATCCATTGACGTACTGAAAATTATTCTCCAGAATAGTTATTATTCTCCAAACTGAATCATATTCTGTTTGGACATTGGGGATATAATTTCTGTTTCTATATCTATAATTATTCTTACTTTTGGATTTCATTTCAAGAAGTCTGATTTTCTTTTAAATGTATGCATATGTTACTTAAAAGGGGGAAAGCATGCCTATATAAATAACTAACTTTTCTGATGTCAGGATATTTTTATGTTTCCACATTTGAAGACTTTTTTTGCTTTGCCTGATTTGAAGTTTTGCATTCATAGAGAATTAAATTGCCAAAGCAATGCTACGTATATTTTTAATCTGTGGAACAAATTCTCACTTTTTTTCTTTTTTCCCCATTTTCTTTTCTTTGAAATAAATGTCCTGTCTTTCCCTTCCTCAGTCATCACTCATGAGCGTGGTAATTATTACACACAAATTGCCTCTCTTTTTCCTGTTGTTAGCTTTGTGTCAGCACTGTACAGCTCCTGAACACCATGTAGTTTGTTTTTGTTCTCAGAATTTAAAAGGATGGGCTCTTTTTTCTTCTTATTATGGTTGTATCTCCAACCTTTCTGTTTGTATGCCAACTTTCCCCACATCTTTGTTTTTCCTCCTTTTCTCAGGATTTGCACAGTAACTGGCACACTAGATGTAAGAGCAGCAAGCTTTTTTGGTTTCCATTTATTTTATTTTCTGCTTCATTTGGTGATGTTTATTTTCTTAGTGGGCCAAGTATTTGTGATGGTTGGATGTAAACAAATTGTCTGCATACAATTTTAAAACCCACCATGTGCTGTAGTCTTCCTGTAGCATTTCTGTTGTGTATTTAATGTGGCTTTATGGCTGCATTGGTTTGTGCAATCATAGGAAATCAGTGGAGGATCCAGAGTTGGGTTTGAGGGTGGGATAGAAAGGGAATTTTTAATGACAGAAAGCACCTTTATACTATAAAGTAAACAACATTAATGTGTGATACCAAAGTCATGTTACAAAGGCTTATCTTACAATGTTTTTGATGCTACTGTGCTTCATTGAGTCAACATCTTAAAGGATCAAGTCTTTCAGTAGAAATACACTGCAATAGATGAGGCAAAACTTAAAATATATCATCCAAAAGAGAAATTATGAAACTCTAAGCATGACTTTATCTGAATCCTTTCTGACAGGAAAAAGTCCATAAGGTAACAATATCCTCATTATTACTGATTTCTTGAATATACTGCCCCATAACCAAAGTTGTCTGGGTGGGACATTGCAATTCATAAAATTACAACCCCGAATACAGATAATAAAATATAATATAAACTATCAATATACAGAATATAAAACAATATCAACAGTTGCAACCAATTTCAATAAAACTCTAGACATGTTAAAATATGTCTAGAAAATATATATGTCTTAATATATCCCCAAGTACTCCTCAGTGGTTATTCATCTGAATGTTCATTCAAGTAGTTAAATCAAGACTAAGTGATATTTAACCAACAGCATATGCAATATTTGCACAGAACGCAGCCCAAGAGACAACTCTGAATGGACTAATTTCAAAAGGAGAGTTGAAACACAATTCTATGCATATCTGTTCAAAAGTAAGTAGCTCTGAGTTCAGTGGGTCTTACTCCTAGGCCAGGTTGTATAGGATTGCAGCTCCGAGAACACCTCTTTTACATTCTTCTGCTGAAAACACTGAGATTTCAAACACAAAGTGCTTAACTTTCAATTATTGTACCTTATTTTTCAGACATTTCACAAACATCAGTACAAATCATTCAAAGTGTTCCTAAAATTCAAATGTGTTTAGGATGCAGAGAATTTGATAGCATAGTAAAGCTTTATGTTAACAGAGGTCTATAATTTTCAAATACTTTTTCCTAATCCATATTCATCTGGAGTTTTTGCATGTGTGAGCTTGTTCACTGCATTGAGAAAAGCACATGGGATGCACATGCAAAACTATCCCCTCTGTTGAAATGAATGGGGAAGTGCACTCAAATAGAGAGCCCTTATCTGTGTTTAACTGGGAAGATTTTTTTTTCTGGGTGCACGATACTTCAGTTTCTAAAAATAGAACAGAATCACATATTCCTAACAATTAGGCATTATAAATCCATTGGTATTCCTACTGTGCCCAGTGTAACAATGAAGACTACAGTGAGTTGTGCACAACTCTTTCTTAAAACGGCTTTTAAAGTTATAAGGATCTAAATATTATACTATTTTTCAAAGAACACGTGTTATTCAAAATTCAGGGACCTTAAGTAACGGAACAATATATTATACTGTTTTACTTAATTAATGGTTTAATGAAGGCTAATGTTTGCTTAAAATTTTGGGCTTTTGTATTGTGAGTAATGCAATATTTCAGAAAGACCTAAATCTAGATCTTGTAACTGATGTGATGTAGAGTAGTCTCATTCTTTGAGAGGAAAAAGGAAATGACAAGAAAATAGCATAGTTAATCAACCTGGCTGAAAGATTCAGTGCCTGTTGTTTTCTTTGTACTGCCCCTTTCCCTACAATCTTTTTGTCCCAATACCCTCTCACTATGGCCAACCTCAACATCAAGCTTCATGTTCTTGATACTGGACCCCCCACTGGTAAAACATTGGTGGTTATTTACCAGATATGTATCTAATTTGTCTTTGTGATGTAATTAATGTTGCATTTTATTTGTGTTATGTTTTACTTGCTATGGTTATTATTGGAAAACAGGTTCAAAACCAAAGGCATACATCAGTGTACATTAATGTATTACATTTTCATTTAATTCTTACAATACAATGTTCCCATAAATCATGATATGCTTGAAAGTGCATTTTCTCTCTCCTTTCTATAGTTAACAAGTAAGAACGTACTGAAGATATATATTTCAATTACCTTTATAGTCATTTTTCTTCATATATTAACTTTGTTGAATTTGGTCACCCAGGCACTGCAGATGAAATTGTAAATGTTGTTACATATTGACTAATTTGAAATTGATTTTAATCCATAGTAGCAATATTAATAAAAAGCAATCCTATACATACCAACACAGAAGTAAGTCCTGATGACTTCAGTGGGGCTTATTTCTAGATAAGTGTGTACAGGATTGGAGCCTTCATAGCCCTATCTGAGACATAGTTAATTAATCACAAGTAAGTCGCACTAAGTCGCACAGCCTAAGAAATTGTGTGGAGGGGGGTGAGATCAACCATATATTCTTTTCCAGTTCTGGCTCCACTGTATTCCTTTCAAGAATTACCAGGTTCATCATTGCCAAGTTCTCTGTTTAACTATTAGTACATGCTGTGGCTAGGGGGAAAAAGTACCATTCAAAAAAAGCTGTCAAGTGTGTCACAAGTTCTAATCTAGTTATTGGTTTCACAGTAAAATAAATAAAAAATTGGTGGAATTTATGCTGTTTATAATGTTGCTGCATAATTGATCGATAATAACTATAATTGATCTATTATAACCAAAAGCTTGCAGCTTTTCTTCTGGAAAACATGGACATGCAACTTGGGCTATACAGGGACTCTTTCATGAATAGGTTAGCTAGTATGAGAAAAGCCAAGTGCACATGCACTACAGGTGCAGTGTTATCTCTAAACATATGACAAAGGTTTAATTTAACATCAAATATTGCTATTTTCTTACTTTTCCTTTATGATGGCAGTTTCAAATCTAACAAAACTTTTTAAAAATCTTATATGAAATACATTTGCATTTGTTTAATATTCTATACCTATTTTTACCTATTAATGACAAGAACCTTAAACGTAAGGAGAGACCATTAGTAAACTGGCATTTACGCACTTTCAAGATAATACGACATAAACCATTTTTTTCTACCAGACATTACTTTTGTTTGAATACATCTCAATCTCAGATTGTCCATGAGGGAAACATAAAACCATCTATACATGTGACAAAACCATTGAAATGCAGCATGGGCACAGGCAGTATTTTAGCTAAATAGTAACATGTAGGGAAGTTGTTCTAAATCTTTGAACAGAACAGTTATTTTTTTTTTCAGAATATACAGAGTTGCTTTTAAATGTTTCTGGCTTAGACTGTTAGGTTTTTTTTCATATTTCTACAATCCTCAATTGTAGTCGGTCCCTCCCATGTAAAAACTGGATAGATCTATAGACAACCCTAAGGGATGTTCTGTGCCCTTTCTCTACAATCAGTAAGGACACTCTGACATTCTACACAAGTTTATTTTTCATGTGTCAATACCAAGAAGGTGTCACCATTTTTTAATGTGGTTGACCAAAGTGTTCAGCACCTAATCAAAGATGGTGATTGACAGATTGATAGGATTTATTAAATACCTAGTAAAGTAGATTTCCTTGAACAAGCCCAGGTTGTTGGTGCATATTGATTCCTGCTTTGAACACCATTTAAACAGAGAGGGAGGGAGGGAGGGAGGGCCATTTTAACTTTTAAGTACTATTATGTTTAAAATGATGGCCTCAATACAGTAAGCTCTCCATCATCTGATACAATAAGGAATTCTATTCTTTTAATATTACTTTTTAACAGAATTATAATCTTGTCATAATTCAACAGAATTCCTGCTGGCAGCTGTTCCTCATCACCTACTACAGCATAAAGGACACTGGATTCATGTTAGATCCTTGTCTTTCCCTGCAATTGTAATGGAAGGGTTCTGCCTAAGTCTGGAAGGTCTTAAATACTTAATTATGGTAGGAGGCAGTCCCATCTATCTTGAAAGAGGCAGTTGTGAGAGCATTTCTAAAGAAACTCATCTTGAACCTGAAATGAAGCAAAGTGCTTAAGCAAGTATTTGATGTGCAACCTCAGTTGCTCTAGAAACTGATTAGTTGGATTCATTTCAGGACAGGTTTTGGTACAGAAACTTCCTTGGTCACACTTATGGAGCTATCAGGAGAGGCCTGCAAATTCTGCTGAATTGCAGTTTCAATTACATTGACACTGGTAACCTTCTGGAGATGTTCTACGATTTGAGAACTGGAGCACCATATTTGGGTGATTCTGTTTCTATCTGGATTGTGGATACCAGAAAGTAGTGTTTGGGGACCATTTACACTATGGAGTTAGTATCCTTATTCCAGAAGTTCATTTTAGTCACTCTTTAAGAAACTAGGAAGGCTAGATTCCAACTCTTAAATGTCTGCAATTAGAAAGTTCAAAAGGAAGACAGTTTCTAAAATGTTGCCAAACCCATGCTGCCACATTTTTTGGAGAGAAATGTATTTCTGAATTTTGCATTCTTATGGTGAATGAACACACCTTTCTGCAAGTGTGAGTGTCCCATATATTTGATTCTGAAAAGATGCTGTAAGATTCACTTACATCAACTCAATCTTTTTTTAGCTTAAGCTAGCAGGATACATGAGACTGTATAGTTTCTTAGCCATCTTTCATAATACTAAAGTGCCACATCTGGCTTTTTCACAGGAGAAAAAGTGATGCAGGATGATGAATTTACTTGTGATCTCTTCCGGTTCCTTCAGTTGCTTTGTGAAGGGCACAGCTCAGGTTTGTCGGCAGAATGCCAGTGGCTACTGAATGCTGGAGTAACCACCTATAAATAAGTACTCACTGTAAAAGGCTTAACATATTTAATTCTTCTATAAGAAATGCAAATTATGAAAAAAGAATAGTTGTGTAAATTAAACATGTACATTTTCTTGTACAGATGACTCATGAAAAATGCATTTCAATGACATCTTCAGGGAAATGTGAAATAAATGGTGCATAGTTTTACTTATTGGGTAAATTATCTTCCTTATGTTCAAGTAGTACTGTTTTCTAAATAGTACAGTCAAGAGATAAATTCCCTTCTCTAAACTAAGTGGACAGAGCATAAAAGTGGAGACTCTGTTTAACTGGATTTGATCCTCATCTCCCTAAAAGAGCAAAAATATCTAGTATTATTTTAAGGAATGACAAGATAATTTTATATTCTTTAAAATTATCATAATAAAGGTGCTTGAAAAAGGAAAATAAGATTAGTGAGAATATTAGTGCATGTTTAGTGATTAGTGATTAATGCATGTTTTTATAGAAAGGTAATTTCAAAGGGTATAAGATTAGAACAACTGCCAATTCAATCTTATTTTATTCTCTGAAGATTTTCAGAATTACTTGAGGACTCAAACTGGTAACAATACAACTGTCAATATTATCATATCTACTGTGGATTACTTATTGCGAGTTCAGGTAAAATCCTATTTGATTTTTATCTTTTATTACGTTATTTCCCAACCATTTTCCTCTTTAAAGAAACTCAACGTGGCATACATGTTCCTCCCCCTCTCCATTTTCTCTTGGAATTAGACTAGGCTGAGAATCAGTGACTGGCCTAAAATCACAATAATGAGCTTCATGGCCAAGTAAAAACTAGAACTTGGATTTCCTGAGTCCTAACCATGCTGCTAACCATGAACTGTTGTTAGATTAGTTGTTGAAAATACTTGCATCAAAGTGTGAAGTCTTATTAGAATATTTTTTTATATGGAGCAGACAGACTGGAGAGGGCCTATTTCCTCTTCAGCCTTTGCAAAACCATCAATATGAAAATCTTCTAGTAATCTATAATGGGAGAAAATGCTGTATACAGAGTAAAAAATGTCTTTTTTAATTTTCCTGTTCATCATTGGTATCCATTGCAGTTCCTCCACAATAAAGAAGTATGGTTTGATGTTAAAATCAGAGCCCTCAGATAGTATCAGCTTGTTAGTCTCCTCTCTCTCTTCCTATTCCTGCTTTCCTGCAATGGCTACAATTAGATCTACCAGTAGTTTCCATTGCTTGACAGGAATTCTGCATGCTGTAATTTTTGACTTTCTCATAGTAGCTAACTTTAGTTTCTTTATCGATTAGGCAGGTACAAATGTATGAGAGTGAGTTGTGAATCTATGTGCTTATATATATATTCCTTCCTCCATTTTCAGGAATCAATTAGTGATTTCTATTGGTATTATTCTGGAAAGGATGTTATTGATGAACAAGGACAACGTAATTTCTCAAAAGCAATTCACGTTGCAAAGCAGGTCTTCAATACACTTACAGAATATATTCAGGTAAATCTAAGAAATGGTAGTATATTTTAGGTTTTTAAGAATCCACATATTTTACCTAAGCGTGACAACTGGGGGAGTTGAATGGAATCTGTTTTTGATGCCACACCATTAACCACTGTAAAAATGCCTCTGATGTCTCTGCTTACATGCACAAGCTTGCAAGCAAAGTAGTCTTTACCACGCACTAGACTAACTTTGCCCAACTTGGTGTTCCCTAGATATTTTGGACTACAACTCCTAAGATTCTGGACCATTGAACATGGTGACTGAGTCTGATAGGAACTGAAGTCCAAAACATCAGGAAAGCACCAGCTTGAGGAAGGGTGGTATGTACATTTAATTAACACATGAAGGGGAGCTGTATTTAATATGCTAGCTCTATCTTCAACGTATTAAGCAGAACGTTAGAACTAGCTCTATAAACCCAGTGGTTGTACATACACAGCTCATTCTCGCATTGTGCCCAATGCATGAAGGTCAAGAGCACATGGAAAGTGGGAGCAAGGTCAGTGGCTATGATACTACTCATTTCACATGTTGACTGAATATGTGAACCAGGAAGTGACAAGAGGGCTAAAGTATCATGATAATTTATGGAAAATCCTGGACAGAAAATAAAGTTTCATTGCCTATCCCTGACTAACTCTTACATATTATCCCTAATTTACATTGACTTAAGTAATACTAGTTTAAGTAAGATAGCTGCTAGGACTACATCAAAGCATTTAAACTTGAAGGAGGACATAGTCCTATCCCCAAGACCATCAGTGCATATAGACCTCTAAATTTGGAAGACTTTCGTGCATCGTGCCTGGAACAGTGTGGGGCAGTGAAGATAACTGCTACTTCCCTGCCTCATGCCAGTAAATCTTTTTAGATGGATATATTTGGCCATTTGGGATAAAGTTACATGGAGGGAGAGAGAAAAGACTGGGACATGGAGAGGAAGTGGCATAAGACCTCAGCCCTCCCCTACTCCCTTCTCTTCCCCATAGAGTGTCCCATTTTCTCCTTGCTAAAGCTATCTTGCTCCTCTGGTGGGGGTCTGCAACCTGTGTGGTTCTTTCCATGCTGGCTGTGCAGCGGGTGGGACAAGGGCTATGTCATCAGAGTCCTAACTGACTACTGCAGGCTTTGTGTAGGGACTCCAAATAATCATATAGCTTTCTGGACAATGTTGGGATGCCATAGGGTTGCACAGTTATGACAGCTTGGATATTTTATATCAATTCAGGCTGATGCTTATAACATTATTTAAGAATATGTAACTATGCCACATACACACATTAAAACAATTGGAATTTTATTTGGAACCCTGAAACCCATAATATGGAAAAGGCTTTATTAAAAGGAAGCAGTAAAAATTCAGGCAGGCTTCTAGGTTACAGTGTGAGAGTCCATCACAAACATAATGTAAACACAGTTGCTTTATTTTGGTGCTTATTTCTGTGCATGGCACGGCCAGGTGCAAATGGTTCATGTGGCATGTAATGAGTGGGAAGTTCTATACACACACACAAATGCCCATGTGAAACTGTTCCCTCTCTAAAGGCTAATAGGAAATCTGTTTTTCATAGGTGCATCATGGGTTCCTGGCTTGTGCTAAGCATGTGAACTGTTGGTGCTGCTGACAAACAGGGGGAGTTTTTGTTTTAATTTGTGTACATTTCTGTTACCAATACCTATCAGCTGGAGATGCTGCTTATGTCATATACCTCTTCAAAACTATAGGCCTAATTTTCTGACCTGTCAATTTTGTTCTTTTTTTGGGACTGGGGACATATCTGCAGGGACCATGTACAGGCAACCAGCAGAGTCTAGCACATAGCAGGCTATGGGATGCTGTGGTTGGTTTTCTTCATGTGTTTGCCCACATGCAGATGAAGCTATCTCAGGTACAGAATGATTTTAAAATTCTAGGTTACTTCTATTTTAGAAGCACACTGCCTTGAAATGACTAATTGGGAAAAATGGGGTTGTTGTAAAAATGCAGGAAGTAGCAAGCATAAGGCACCTTTGCAAGGAAAGGGCAACTTTGATGATTTTTGTTATTTTCCCTTTGTTAGTTTTAAAAAAGATTACATAAATAAATGTCTGTAATATAAAACCAATTGTTAAAAATGGCCATGGGCAGAGGAAATGCATTTCTTGTCACCCTGCTCAGCTGCCTAGTAACCTACCTCCACTTCAAATGCTACAGCAGGGAGAAGAATCATTGACAAAATATAGCTATTTGAATGCAGGAAAAATCCTGCGTATCCACAAGAGATTGCCCTTAGAATGAAATCAGGTATGAACACAACAGTTTTAACATATGGGAAATAAGTCTGTAATAAAATATACTATTTAACTGAGATATAGTATTTTACTAACGGACAGTATACAGTTGTTGTGTTCTTGCCATTTCTGTATGCTAGTCACTAGTATCCAGCAGAATATATTGCAAGTGCAACAGGAACTAGCAAACTAGTGTAAATGCTCAACTTTGGGAATGGGACAGGAAAATAGAGCTTTGCAAAGTTCATTCTTTTGTCCCATTCCGGGATGAATGCTTTGACACATTTTCATGATCCACCAGCTTTTTATTGCACAAGCAGTGGGCCCTGCTAGTATATGGGCAGCATTGGGTAGTTCTGAAAGAATCCAAGGTAGAGACTTCCAATGCAGCTTCCTAGATATGATTAGTGTGACTCTGGTAGAAGAACATTGTCACAAATCTTATGTTTTATGCTGACAGGACTCTAGCCAGATTGAATTACTGAAAGAATTAATGGATCTCCAGAAGGATATGGTGGTTATGTTGCTATCTATGTTAGAAGGTAATTTTTACATTTATCTTAAACTATATATATTTTAAAACTTTTAAATGACTCACCTGTTTATTTGATTTGTGCCTTGTCATTCTATCACATACATGGCACTCAAGGTAGCCTACCATCACAAATAAATAAAGATTAAAAATAAAACTCTTGAGGTAAATCACAGTATAAACACAACAGGAGTAGTGTAAAACACAGCACCCAGTTCAACAGACCCACTTTTGTATGAAGGGAAATTAAACATGTAAATGTAAGAGGGGAGGAGAGGACAGGGCAGCCCAATGCATTCTGCTGCATGATGTAGAGCAGGAAGATGCATAGACCAAGGCTGTCAGGTGATTTTGTCACCAGAGTCAAAAAGTCTCTCAAATGACTCTCCCTCAGAGTATCCCAAATTAGTGACCTTGTTCTGCCTGATGATAAGGCTTGCTCTGATATTCTTCACTTCAAAAGCTTCTCCTTGTTTTGTGCAATGGGTATATATCTGGGATATATCTCTTCAATAATTTCCAACTCCCACTAGTTTAGCAATAGCACAGCAAAATGACTCCCCACCTAAATTAGGTTGCTGAAATGAAGAACACATGGAGGGCAGGGGAGAAGCAGAAGAGAACTTCTGCTCTGTTCAGTTTTGTTCCTAGTCTCAGAAAGCATTCAAAGATAAACTATTACAAGATTCAGGTCTGCTCACCCTGCTATAGAAAATCTATGGGAAAAAGTCTATGTATCTTTAATGCAATACCTCCTTATTTTTTTGTAAAATTCTAACAGTATCTCACTTTTGGCCATTTTTTCCTTTAATTTCCCCAAAAAGCCTCCTTGGTCTCATCATAGTTATTGTAGATCTTTTGTTCAAATCTCAATTTGAGATACTATAAAAAGCGGGGGGGGGGGGGATGACTTGTGTATCTTTCCGTATTGCTGCAATATTCTCTGATACGTCTCTTGAATTTCCCCTCACTATTTTAATATGCATGATTTACTTACCAAAAAATGAACTGAACCACATTATCATGAAAATGTATAATCTGATTGTGAATTACTTTGACTGAAATAAGCACTTGTACACTAAATTTATTTCCTGTTCTGATAAGTTGTGCAGCTTCTGAATCTTGTTAAGTTTCCTAAACTGTGATTGTTTACTTGATTCTTTTAAATGTCACAAATGCAGCATTTTCTGGAGCAGTATGTTCTGCAGTATATTCCTATGAGATACTTGATGATTTTGGCAGCAGTATCATTTCTACAAATGTTCTATTTTGGGCAATATTCATGTTACCTATCAGGTCGTATATAAACTCAGGATAGATACATAATGGACCCCAATAACTGCAACCTGCAGACTGGTTATGCTGTATATTAATTACTGCAAAACAATATTTGTCACCCGCATGTACTATTTGGAATTGGTAAATGTCTCATCAATTAGGATAGTCTTAACATGGCACCAAAAGATGATAAAGTTGGTGCCAGGCAGGCCTCAGTGGGGAGCTCATTCCATAATTTGGGCACTACTACAGAAAAGACCCTCTTCCTTGTTGCCACCAACCCAGTGGAGGTGCCACTCAGAGCAAGGCCGCAGATGCTGGGCAGAGTGTCCAGGTACACTGTGGTTGGAAGGGCATGGATGACCATTTTGTAGTGTGGATGATCTTGGCGTTGACTGAAAGGCAACAAAGGATAACCTAACATATAAAAGGTTCAGTAAATTAAGCCTAAAGAGATTTTGGTGGATCTATGCTCTGCCCACTAGCTAATATTTTTTTAAATCCTCTGTAAGGTGTATAGAGAGGTGGGGAGAAAAGATTGCATGAAACCCATAAGGAAATATAACCAGCCCTCACCTACCCCAGTTGCTGCTAGCTGTCAGTTTAACATTATAGGAAGTCTCTCTCTAGAAGCACAATTTTGAAAGTGGTTTATTGGCATTGTACAATGAGGAACAAGAAAATAATTACCGGTTTCTGTGGGATCCACTGTACAAACAGCCTTCATAAAAATCTCAACACAAAAGAGAGCAGTCCTAAGCCAAAGGTCATCTGAGGAGGCTGCGGCAGAAAAACACAGCAACCAGCATGACTGTTCATCTGCTTCTGGTGCAGTGTGGAAAAGCTCCACAGGCATAGGATTACTGCCAGCTGTGCTCCAGCACCAAGTCAAAGCCCAAAATGAGGCATCCAGAGGCAGGGTAGATCCACTAGATTCAAAGACTCCTCATTTACCCAGGAGCCCCTTGGAATGTGGTCCTCACCTATGCTAGCTTTATATTGGTGGAGGACATTTGCTTCCCTTTTTCAAGGGAAGAGAAATTACAAGGGAAGAAAAGCTCTGCTAGAAAACAGAACAGTATTGTGTCCCTCTACCACTTCATACCCTGGCCAGAACCAACTGATAAAATGCCTGCCATATATGTCACCAGCCCCAGTTAGGGTTGTTCTATAAATGCTTCTGCATGTGTTATCAATGTTCATATGTACAAACATAGGAATTGTTCATAGTCTTTCCACAGTCCAAATTCCATTTTTAGATGTATCCTTTTTGCTTTCTACCAGCCTGCCAGGTGCCAAAATAGCCTCACCAAATCTGCCCCCCCATTGCTGCTGCTGTTATTTTACATGCATTTCCCAGCTTTTTTTCTTCTTTCAGGGAAAACAAAGTGGTTCACATGGACACCCTCTCCATTTTATCTTTGCAAAAGCCCTGTGAAGTAGTTTAGGCTGAAAGCCATTAATTGGCCTGAAGTCATCCAGTGGGATACATGGCCAAGTGGGGACGAGACCCATGATCCAACAATCTAACCACTACACCACACTGTAGCCATGATGTCAACACTAAACAACTCTAGCTAAATTCCTCCCTCTCAATAATAAGAGTTGTTGGAAGGTTAGCTGGAGCACAACATAGCTGAGAAGAATGGAGATTAATGTCTTCCATATGTTCCCTCCCTTCCAGAGTGATCTCCCACCAGCTGGTGCACAATAAACTAGGGAGGACAACAAGCTGAAAGGGAGCACCATTCCTTCTTGCCTCATGTGCATCTCCTGTGTGTGCATGTGTGCGCATGGACACATATGAGTGTGAGAGGGGCCAAAGGAGATGTGTCCACACAGTTGTGGCTACACAGTCTGGCATGTGATCCTTGCCCACCAACTGCATACATTTACCCAATGAGGGGAAAGGTTACCCATCCCATATAAAAGACTAGAGATAAAGACAGTTTGGTGGCGGGGAGAGATTTGCAATAAATGCTGCAGAAATATTATGTATAAACTCTCTTTTGGACTTGTAAATAAAAAATATGAGATATTTCAGGTCTGCATTTTTCTTCTCCTACAAATTGGAATTTTGATCTATCTTATTACTACAAATTGTAAAAGCAATTCCAAATGCTGATCTATAAAATTTTATGATGCTTGTCACACACTTGGTAAGGCAAACCACACATCTCTACATCTTACTTAATCAGTGAGAAAGTAAATATCTTGATAAAACTGACAATGCATTTTTCCACATTTAGGCAATGTTGTGAATGGAACAATTGGCAAGCAGATGGTTGACATGCTAGTGGAATCTTCCAACAATGTAGAAATGATTTTAAAGTTTTTTGATATGTTTCTAAAACTAAAGGATTTGACTTTCTCGGATGCATTTAAAGAATATGATCCTGATGGTAAGGGTGTCATTTCAAAAAGAGATTTCCACAAAGCAATGGAGAGCCATAAGCACTACACTCAATCAGAAACTGAGTTTCTGCTCTCCTGTGCTGAAACGGATGAGAACGAGACTCTTGACTATGAGGAATTTGTGAAACGGTTTCATGAGCCAGCCAAAGACATTGGCTTCAATGTTGCTGTCCTTCTGACAAACTTGTCCGAGCACATGCCTCATGATACTCGACTGCAAACTTTTCTTGAACTGGCAGACAGTGTTCTGAACTATTTTCAGCCCTTTTTAGGCCGCATAGAAATAATGGGCAGTGCAAAGCGCATTGAACGAGTTTATTTTGAGATAAGTGAATCAAGTCGGACACAGTGGGAAAAACCTCAAGTTAAAGAATCAAAGAGACAGTTTATCTTTGATGTGGTAAATGAAGGAGGGGAAAAGGAAAAAATGGAACTTTTTGTTAATTTCTGTGAAGATACCATCTTTGAAATGCAGTTGGCTGCTCAGATCTCCGAGTCAGATTTGAATGAGAGGTCTGCAAATAAAGAAGAAAGTGAGCATGAGAAGCCTGAGGAGCAGGATCCTAGGATGGGCTTCTTCTCCTTAGTGACTGTCAAATCAGCTTTAGTGGCTCTCAGGTATAACATAATGGCACTCATGAAAATGCTAAGCATGAAAAGCATAAAGAAGCAGATGAAGAAGGTGAAAAAAATGACCATGAAAGACATGATAATGGCTTTGTTTTCCTCGTACTGGAGCATTTTAATGGGCTTGATGCACTTTATAGCAAGCGTTTTCCGAGGCTTCTTTCAAATCATGTACAGCTTGCTGCTTGGAGGAAGTCTGGTTGAAGGGGCTAAGAAAATCAAGGTGGCTGAACTATTAGCAAACATGCCTGACCCCACTCAAGATGAGGTGCGTGGTGAAGGGGAAGAAATAGATAGGAAGCCAATGGAAGCTGCTTTGCCTGCAGAAGATTTAACAGATCTCAAAGCTTTGTCAGATGATAGTGACCTCCTATCAGACATATTTGGCTTGGATTTAAAAAGAGAGGGAGGACAATATAAGCTAATACCACATAATCCCAACGCAGGCCTGAGTGATTTGTTGAGCAGTCCTTCTTTACTCCCTTTACCTGAAGTGCAAGAAAAAATACAGGTATGCATTATATTTTGTTTTATATACATTATTTAAATATAATATTTACATTTTAGTGTTTTAGTTGTTTTAATTGTATTATATATTTACTTATCCCAAGCTAACAAGGTTAAAATCCCTTTTGGATGGAAGTAATTTTCAGGTGAAAATATGATGCTTCATTTTCTGCTCAATGTGACCATTACTTTTTTTAAAGTATTCAGGGGTGTGTGAACTTGTTTTGATTTTTGTTGCTGTTTAATCTGCCTTGAACATAGTTCATTTTCCTAATGGTTTCCTCCATCTTGGATATACTTATTCATTCAAGGACCAGAAGGCAAATGAAGATGAAAAGGATGAGAGAGAAGAAACAAAATTTGAACCTGAAAAAGCAGAGTAAGTATCAATACTTGAAGCAATGATTTAAGTATTACAGCATTGTGAATTGACTTGTCAATATTGTTATAATACTTGGAGTAAAATCTAATAAAATCAGAGCTCATTTCAGCCCTTTAGGACTGGAATGTAAATAGGTAATTTTATTTGTACTTATGATACTTCAAAAACAAAATAAATGGCCACTTTATAAAATTTATAGTTTTAAACTGCTAAAATAATTGAATCATAGATTCAAAAAAGGATTTTAAAATATTTTTAAATTATAGATTTAACATTATAATATGAAATGTTTCAGTGTAAAATAGCACTTCGGCTTCAGTTTTTGGAGTATTGTGATATGTGCATTGCATCATCTGCATATTGTAGATCTATATTCTTAAGGGTTCTTGCAACAACTAAATTCTGTAGAATATTGCATAGCACAGTAAAGTAACCGGGACACAGATTAACTCAGCTCAAGTGGAGTATCTGTTAAGTGTGGGTTGCTGCTGAAACATTGATTATGTTGTCTGAATTCAGCTATTATGACAAGCCATGGTTTGCTAACCATGAACAAGTCATGAAGATACCGGTGGTTTGTTTTTGAATTGAGAACTGTGAAGGCAAAAACAAAAGAAGATAAAAATAGACAGTAGTACGAACATTGCCAAAATGAACCAGAAATGCAAGATTCAGTCTTCTGGAAGAAAATTACTGCATATCAGCGGAATGCAAATCCACAATTTGTTATATCAGCTGGATTCAGAGAATATGATAACTCACAGGTTAAGAATAACTCATGGTCCAAGAAGCTACTCTCAACCCATATTCAATGCTTGAGTGTGGGTTATAATACTGTCTAAACCAAGTCATCTTCAAACAGTGCTATATGTATCTGTCCATTTATGTGTATTATTTGCTATGCAATGTCCTTTCTCTTTTTAACACACCTTAAGGTGCAACCTAGTGCATGTTTTCCAAGCACATACACATTATCCATTTCCTAATTACTCTTTCCACCTTGGATCATTTTGCATACGTACATACTAGAAAAAGGAACTGTAAAGATTCTGTAAAGATCCATTTAACTGGCACAGAATATTTCTTTTTCCATTTATATCATATATTTTAATTGGTAGAGAATGACTCACAATATGCTTTGTGGTAACTTGTGTTTTCAGAGGAGAAGATGGAGAAAAGGAAGTGAAAAAAGAAGATAAAGAGAAACAGAAACACAGGCAGCGCCACAAACATAGACATGGTGAACCAGAAATGCAAGAATCAGCCTTCTGGAAGAAAATCATTGCATACCAACAGAAACTTCTTGTAAGAACTGTTTTTATTTTAATAACTTTGTGCATGCTAGTTGTGTGATGAATCAATTTACATAAGTACCCTTGCTGGGTGCCTTCTATTCTGTCATCTGAACATGGGAAGAGAGACTTGTTTGGGTTGGTTATTGAATCACCTAGAATTCAGCAGTTGCAAGGTGGTTTGTTAACCATTCCAGCAAGGCACCCCCACTGAGTTTGGGTGACACAAGAAACCACTACAGGGATGTGAATCAGCAATCGGGTAACCTGGGGCAACACAGCCCATTAAGAAGCCACAAACAGCTGCAGTGAACAAATGAACCAGGTCAGTTCTTGCTATTCTCTCTTTTCCTTGCACTCCCTCTTTCCATACTATTCTTGATAGTTTCCCAGTTTTCCAGAAAAAAATCTGGGGGAACTACAGAGGGAAGGTAGAATTAGCAAAATAATCACCAATTCCTGTTCCTCTGAGGAAATAGTGAGAAATAGTATCACAAGTGTTCTATGAATGAAAGGAGCCATTCTGTCCATGGCAAGCAGACTGTAAATCCAAATCTAAGATTTTTCAATGGAGGCTTAAGAAGGTTAATAAACTCCTCCATCAGGGTCCCATTCCCTAGGATGGGTGAATGGGTGAATATTCTACATTCATTTTTTTAAAATCTAAAGTTCTTTCTGTTCTCAATATGCAGAAATGTACCAATTTTGGTACGTTCTTATAAAAACCAAACCAGAATACATTTTTCATTCATCTGCACCAGTCAAATAGAGTAGGTACAATTCTCTAGCAAGTAGTAAGTACAAATCTCTAGTAGGTAGCAAGGAGAGGACTATTTCACACCTGTGTGCCAGGCTGTTATTAAAGGTAAGGAATCCATCAATGAAAACTGGTGGCAATTCTAATCCAGCACAACAGGTATCTTGAATACATAGAGATTCAAACCCAAACTTTTAAGAGCTAAACACTCAAAACACTGGGCATAGATGGACAAAACTGTCAGTTTCAGTTTCCCCAACATTCATTTTTATTTAAGTCTCATACACCTTGAATATATTTATAAACCGATATATTTAATTATATCAAAACCAAATGGAAGCACGAAACAGCCAGCAGAGCTCCCCACAACAACCAGCATTGTCTTCCACATATAAGGATCATTCAGAGTAAAGATGTAGCAAATACTGCAAATGTCTCAAAGAGGGATCCTGAGAATGAGTGCCACTTTCCAGATAAATTACTCGGAAGACTCCTCACAGCAAGACATCAGATGACTGGGCCTCTAGGCACTAGACACCAGGCAGCACAACTCTCCAGAGAGGCTGCACTGCTCATATTTATTATTTATATGCTGCACCTGTAGCCAAAAAGGCTTTCTAGGCTCACTCTGGGACATTCTGGATGATGATGTCCTGGAGATCATCTGTGCTACCATGCCAAAGGCAATCCCTGGATCATCTCCCACTGAAGGGAGGCGGGTGTCAGGCAGTGGTGAAGGAGTGCAGTGCATCCTTCCATCTCAGGCAGCAGAGATTTTTCGACTACTGTTAACTAATGTGATTAATGTTCTCAGAAGCTTTTCATACTTTTTCTCACAAAGAAGCTTTTTTAGATCCTTCGGACTCATTCAGTGGAAGCTTTTTTAGAATTTTGAAGGTGGACCCCAAATATTGGTAGGACAGTACTTGAATGAACATGTTATTACAAAGAAAGTGTGAGCTATAAACTGTGACTTACATTGTATTTACTATGTAATTCTTCAATAGAAATATTTCAGTTCACTAGTAGTTGAATGAGAATAAATCTTAATATATTGACAACTCTTCTTCTTTTTGAATAGGTTTTATTCTTAATATACCTAACAAAAAGAAACTAAGAAGCATCAATCATCAAAAACATCAGACCTACTGGGTCAGCCCCCCCACATTTTTTCTTTTTATGTTAAACTATAAACATGTTTAAGTCTATGCATAGTCCCATTTCTCTAGCCAATAATAAAAAGAACCCAGGTTTGATTGAAGTCTGTATCTTCTTTCTCCCTCAGAGACAAAGTCAGTCTATCCATTTCCGCACAGTCCAAAATCTTTTTTACAATCAGTTCATTGGAAGGTGGTTCTTCACTCTTCCAGTGTTGAGCAAATGCAATCCTCACTGCAGTAGTTGCATGTAGAGTCAAATACATTGCTTGTTTACTAAGATCATCAGGTACAATACCTAGTAAGAAAACTTCAGGTTTAAATGTTAAAGGTTTTTGTAACATTTCCTCAAGCCATTTGTGTATTTTAATCCAATACTTTTTTGCTTTATCACAAGTCCACCACATATGATAAAACATACCTAATTTGTATTTGCATTTCCAACATTCATTTGACATATTTGGAAACATCTTAGCTAACCAATTTGGAGACAAAATATATTGACAACTCTTCTTACAGTGTTTCAGTTTTTGGTATAGATTGTGGGCCAAACTATATGCAACATGATGACATTGCAGCTAGATGTTTTCCACCCCTTTTGTGTGTGCTGGAAAAAACACTTTGGCAGCAGAGAAGAGGAAAGGGGGAAGGGGAAATTTACAACTACTTCCACCTGCTATTTTCTTGCTCAAGATTAACTAAACTAATGATTTTCCCTTGTTACACATTTAATAAACATGCAAATGTGACAGGAAAATGCCTCCCTGTTTCTCCTTTTAAATACAAGATATCGTATGGGCCTAAAATGAAATTATTTTGATGTGTATATGGTACATTTTATTCAATTGGACTCCTTCGTCAATGTACAATTGTGATGTGGAGGAAGGACTTTATTTTTTTAGGAAACCATTGAAATAATTTCGATCAGACACCTTTTGATATGTTCAGTAACTTTGTTTCTTCAGGACATAGTGTTCTTTAGTTTACTGATTTTAATTATGCCAACATAACTATTTAGTATATTGAGAATTTAGGGGTTTTTTTCCCTTTCAGAACTATTTTGCTCGAAATTTCTACAATATGAGGATGCTAGCTTTATTTGTTGCATTTGCCATTAACTTCATCCTTCTCTTCTATAAGGTAAACCCTTTAAAGTCTTTATCCACTGAAATGTAATGAATGAGGACTTTTCCGCACAGTGAGGGCTCTGAGTTAGGACCACTCTGCATAGAGCAGTGGTGATTAACCAGTAATGTTTGGACTGCTACTGAATAGAACAAATTTGCTGTCCATGCTCTTTCCCATCACCATATACCTAACAAGTGTTTTATTGAAGAAATACGGATAGAGGCAAACAACTGGGGAATGGTAGCAAGGGAGGGAAACTTAGAAGTATTGGAGATATCTGGATTAGGATTCTGCAAGGGTGAGTAGAATGCTCTGTGCTCTCAGCTTGATCATGCAGGAACTAAAGTAAAACTAATTCACAGCTGCATTTCTTCTACCTACAGCAAGACATGGATTTTCTCAGACCCAAGGGGCCCACAAAACATCAATGGCTCAAATATTGTGGTTCCTGGAGTGGTCCAAGATAGGGAGACAAATCTTCCTGTGGAATTTGGCTGTACTGTTGAAATAGATCTGTGCTAAGGAGAATGATGAATGCTTCACAGGATGTGAAGCTCTGCCTTGATATAAGGCAGTGCTTATATCTAGGCATAAAATGCAACCAAAAGGTGCAAGCAAAGAAGAAAGTGATTGGGCTATCAACATAGATTCAACTCAAGAGAGGAGAGAAAGATTAGAAATGGATAATGAGGATCAGCTGACATGTCTGCAAAACCTTGAGAAATTCTATCTGTATTGATTGGCTAGAAACAAAAAGCCTATTAGTGAAGGTGACTATAGAGTAGAAGTAGAAAGCATAAAAGAATTGCTTGACTAGTGGTGATGATGTGAATGTAAGGAATGCATTTACTGCTAGCTGCCCTGTGCTGCCTTCCAGAACAATAAAATGTATTAGAAAAGGTGCCAACAAAATAGAAATGTACAAGCCATCCTGGCAGAGTTTCTCAATAACAAATGGTTTTGCTTCACTTGTTTTGTTTCAAAACAAGGGGAATTAAATTTCTATTGCACAGCAAAAAGAATACAAAGATAAAGATGCATGGATATTCAGAATATTTAAACAGAGACACAGAGCTGTATAAGAAAGTATTATCTTGGCCAGCTGCAGAAGATGCACCATTCCCTGGTGATCTCTGGAATTTCAGGTATATTGAAATGCGTACTGTACAGTTCACTGGCAAATGTAGTAAAATTAGTTGGAGGAATGGCACACCCTAAAAAACCATACATATCCTCATGTGAGTTTCTACAAGGAAATTGTTACCATTATGCCTTTTGCAATAGGCCTGTTTTCAGGTCACTTATTCCCCCTTAAAGGTTATTCTTTCTGTTTTGCATGTGAACTGGTAGCATTGTGAGTTAGATGTCAGCTTATTATTCTGCTGATTTCAAATTACTTCAACAGGTTTCCACATCTGCAGTAGTTGAAGAAAAGGAGGTTCCTTTGGTTGATAATGCTGAAACCTCCAAGCTAAGCAGCCTGGAAAGTCCCTCTCATCGAATCATCACAGTGCATTATGTTCTTGAAGAGAGCAGTGGGTACATGGAACCTACACTCCGTATTTTAGCGATTCTGCACACAGTCATCTCCTTTTTCTGCATCATTGGATATTACTGTTTGAAAGTAAGATGACAAAGAAGTCATACACCTCCAGTGAAGAAGTAACAAATCATATTTCATGATTTAAGATACTGTTTAGCTGGTGTGCAGTATGTTTTTCCTTTATTTCAAAGTTTTTTATATCACCCTCCAATTAAAATTCCCAGGAAATGTACCATAGTGTAAAAAACAAAAGAAATGGAACAAAAACAACACATAGAACTGATTTAGAAGACAGTGCAAAAACCTAGCAGAGATAACCAAATGCCTTAGATGTTAAAAGCCTAGAAGATTAAAAGCATTTGCTGCAAAGAAATTTCCTCTTTGCTTTTGTCATCTACTTCATCTCAACAGAGGGCCTTTAAGATCATTGCAGAGCATAGCGGGTTGAGATGTGAGTAGATTTCAACTTGTTTGGGGTTTTCCGGGTAATCATTTCCAGTTGTGCTTTAACCAGGAGCTAGTGAAATTCTTGTTTTAAAATTATGCCACCAATAATCTTGCTTCTAGTTTTTATTAAACTTAAGATGTGTGATAAACAAACACTGTATCATGCTGTATTAATATGGGCCCACAAAGCAGCAACTGCATTAAAAAATACTGGCACAGTGGTGCCTCCCAAATGAAAGATGTTCAAGTATAGATCAAACCTTTGCCTTGTTCACAGCATGGCCTCAATCTCTTAGAAATATACCGTTGTTCAGTTTTAATTTCAGGACCCTTTGGAGACCATAGTGCATATGCAGCTTGTTAAACATTTAATTATCTTCCATTTGCTCTCATGTTTCTTCCCCTCTACACTGCTAAGATGGTTCTGCACATACCAGAAATGATTACCTGTTTGTATTGAGAATGCTGAAGGTGGTGCAATTAGAAAATAAAAAGAAACTGAAGCTGTGATGCAAGAGTAAAGGAATTCATTTAAAAAATTCTTCATGTTAATATGGAACACAGTATGGATTCCTGGTTCAAGTGAAGTAATAAACCAAAAGCAGCATACCATAATTATTATATAATTATTTTAACCAATTGTTAGAAGCATTTAATTATTAATGCCATTATTAATTATAGTAATAATCTTTAATTATTAGAATTGAAATTTACCAAAACAAAGAGCAAAGTACAATTCCGAAGTAAGCTTTCTATCCTTCCTATCCTTGAGTGCGAGTCCTGCAATCATTCCATTTAAAAAACAAAAACCATACTTTCATGAGTTAGATCCTTCTGCTCTTGAACACGGAAGGAAGTGATTTTAACTTATTCGTTGGTCCCCCTGCAGTTACTTGTGCTCAGCAATGAATTTATCAAAGGGGCTGGGGGATGTCAGGGACAATGTAAGAGGTTTCAGGGAAAAGGAAGAAACCTCCTTTTTGTGAGTATTGTCTGCACTGAACTGCAGCATCTTCTGTTTGCAGAAGGGCTCATTCCAAATCACATACTATGTTTTATATCTACCCAGTAACCAGTGTTCTATCAATAACATTATCAATGTTTCCTTTAAGGATTTTTTTCAGGTTTATGCAGTCTGCATTTTTCCCAGCAGCCCACTGTTCTTAGAAGATAGTTCTTGCAGGTGTTGCAATGAATATAAACTAACTTTTAGCATATTTATTTTTCAATGGTAGGTTCCATTGGTTATATTTAAACGAGAAAAGGAAGTTGCAAGAAAATTAGAATTTGATGGGCTGTATATCACAGAACAGCCTTCAGAAGATGATATTAAAGGACAATGGGATAGACTTGTCATCAACACTCAGTGAGTCTTTTTATTTATCATTCTTGAATTTAGACAGCTTATGTAATGTTTTCT
The DNA here is from genome assembly GCF_004798865.1 of Varanus komodoensis. Taxonomy (NCBI): domain Eukaryota; kingdom Metazoa; phylum Chordata; class Lepidosauria; order Squamata; family Varanidae; genus Varanus; species Varanus komodoensis. The sequence continues at coordinate 24,490,252 of NW_025335268.1, read as the reverse complement.
CAGTTTTAATACGAGTGAACAGTAATCAGATATATCTATAGTACAGAATTCCCAGGACTTGAGGCAAGTATAACTATGTGAATTTAGTTGCTTTCTTGTGAGGCCTTCACTCTGAAACAGCAGCTTTGTTTTCTATGCCCTGCTCTGCATGAAGCAATTTAGTGTGCTATTATCCAGCAATCCTCTAGCCATGTACCTGAGAGAATGTCTACAGAACTTGGTGAGACTTTATTTTAGGTAGGCATGCTGTCAATACCACTTTTTTAGAGGAAAAAGTCTGAACTTTACCTATATTAAACTGGTAATTTAATACAGGTAAATATAGTTTACCTATATGAAACTGCTAGATTTTTTTTTTAAAGTCCATCTAACACATGGAAGAGAACATGTCAAATTATTTATCTCTCCTGTTTCTGTCTTTCACAATAATTTACAGCACAATTGATCTTGTATATAAAAACTTGATGGCACACTCATGAGACTTAAAACTGTTGTAGTATTTAAGTTCCCTAAGATCTAGAAAGCTGAAATTATGAGCACACATGATATAAGATACTTAGTTTCTCAAGAAATCTATTAATTACGCATCATCCATATTGTTCCTTTAGAAGGAAAATGTGACATGTCAGCAACAGTGCAAGCTCTTACCTTCCTGAGGCAGGAAAAACGTGCTACTACCATGTCAAAAGATAGTTAAGTCAAAATAGTTAAGTCACTTCTTTTGCTGAGAAATTGAAATTTCAAGCAAACATGGAATTCAGTCTTTGTGAATACCTGACATAACCTGTACCTCCTGGTCAAATGGACAGATAAGAACCTAATTATTTGGATTTTATATATCTCTGGATTTTGAAATACAGGTTTTTCTTTATATCTTTTTCTTTATTTCAATGAAATTACTGCAGGTACCTGACTGCCATTTTGTGGGATAAAAAGCAGGGTAGAAATCAAATCAATAAATAATGAAATAGGGAGTATTTGTGCATTGGGCAAAAACTCCCTGATAGGAACTAGCAATCCAGGGCACAGCCAACTAAACTTCATATAATATAGAGTTGTGTAAATTTTATTGTATTTTTATATGTCTAAATAGGAAATACGGACCTTGAGATAGAAGGAAATGCCAGTGCATGGATGGATCAGAAAACAATTGGGTGTACTCGATTTTAGGTTTCTAAGCTTACACCAGCAATGTTGATGCTGCCATGCATGAAACTGCAAGCTAGTCGGGCCATGCTTATGTAACTAACCTTTCCTAATAATCTTATCCAGAATTAAATAAAGGAAAGGAAAACATGCAGTTGGAACTGTGTTCAGGAAGTGTGTGCAATGGAAGAAAGATGTAAGGTGTAAAATAATTTTTCCACAGGAAGTCTAATTGGATCCTCACCCTGTGCTTTTAAGGCTAAACATATGTCCCTATCCGAACCCTGAACTCTCATTCTTTCATGGGTCACATGTTTGAACAGGAATTGAGTCCTGTTAATTACAGAATCTTGTGATGTAGTTTACTGCTTTTGAGAGAAACATTAAACATAATTATGACTGCAGGGACACAAGGAACATCCTGATGCCACAATATACTAGTATTCCAATCAGAGGGTGGTAGCGGCCATGAAGTTATTAGTAATCTCGCAGAGGATCTCAACACCTTTGTTCAGTAAGAAATTCCCTTGAAATACATATCTATACTGCAGTTATTTGAAAACAATCTCTACTAACTTCAACAATATTACCTGTGAATTTGTAACTCAGAAAAAATGTTTACCCTTATGAATGACAGCTTATATTCAAGCATATTTTCCTTCATATGTTTAGGTCATTTCCAAACAACTATTGGGACAAGTTTGTAAAAAGAAAGGTAATTCTTTTTATTGTTGTTGTATTACATATTTTCAAAATGCATGCTCTACATTCTAGAAACATCCCTTTTGTATAATGTAGCAGCCCTTCTCCCAAATGTCCCTGCACACACACCAACTCCACTTGTTCAACACAACAATCAGAAACTCAAATGCATTTAGCAAAATAAGATTTATTTGTTGACATGCAAACAGCTTGCCATGACTCTCATCAAATGATGCCTACTGTATGAGAACAGATATCAGCCCATGTCTCTTTATGTAAATAAAACCCTAGCCATATCATTAGCTATAATGATCACCAGCCAGATCATTATGAAATAATGAGATACTAGTCAGTTTTGTATACTTAGTATTCATTTTAATTGTATTGTGGTTGGGGCAACTTGCTTCAGGTAGGTTTTACAGCCCTTACAAACCAGAGGAGCAAATAATGATTACCTGCATTCCTTTAGGTAATGGATAAATATGGAGAGTTCTATGGCAAGGACAGAATCAGTGAATTGCTTGGAATGGATAAAGCCGCTCTGGATTTCAGTGATACCAGAGAAAAAAAGAAACCCAAAAAAGACAGCTCTTTATCAGCTGTGTAAGTTTTTTTTATTATTATTTTAGAACTTTGCTTGGGGGGAAAAGCCTACAATATTTCTCATGTTTTAAAGAAAGTCATTAGTTTTAATGACTTGCAATTCTTAACCTACTTTGGCAGTACAAGCTTAACATCAACAGGATTTGCATTTACACCGTTTTTAACTGATGCTCAGGAGGAATTCGAGTAGACTTGGGCTATGATTGCATTTGGCTTGAAAAGGGAGGTGGTGGCTTACAGCTTTCAACAGCAACTGGCACTCCTGACTAAGGAAGCTAAGATCCTAAATTAAACATTTAAGTAATGTTTCAATCCCATGAATACAGTGTGATTTAAGTAAGTTGTGATTAACTTTTTCCATGAATTTTAATTTATCTGGACTGGGGACATTAACTGTGACAAAATAAGTTATAGATGTCAGAATCTAAGTGTTTGTGTTTGTTCTTGATTCGTTTTCTTGGGGGACTTGTGGGTAAAAAGAGAAGAAAAGGCATCAACATGTGCTTTTCCCCCTTTTAACCCAGAGGGCCCTGTCAGAGTGACAGAGTATTACAACAGTGGCAGAAATTATCATTATACAAACCCTAGCAGCAGTGTGTTTAGCAGCATAAAAATATGTAGCAGCTATTACAAAATGGGTCAATGAATTCATATTAACACAGAATAAGGTATTTCTTATATATTGAACATAGTGCTGTTTCTATTATGTGCTTTTATGTGTTTTTTCCCAGGCTGAATTCTATTGATGTAAAGTATCAGATGTGGAAATTAGGAGTTGTTTTCACCGATAATGTGAGTTTATACCATGAATTGGCGCATTAAAGCAAAGAATTGGTTTATGAGACCTGTATGGTTTAACAATGAAAACTGTTTTGGTATATTTGGGCCTTTACCAGTGTTCCACCATATTTTTACCTGATGCATAATATAATTGGCTGGTTGCTATAGGCCCCTGAATTCCCCTGCTGGACCTCTGCTGCCACCACCCTCCTCTGCTGCTTCTTCCTCTCCCACTCCAACTCCCATTTCTGATTTCTTG